>NW_028270160.1:69943175-70244959 GCF_037043375.1 Chiloscyllium plagiosum
GACGTTGGTTCGGCCACTTTTGGCATATTACGTGCAACTCTGCTCTGCCTCCAACTCCCTCCCACTTTCCACCCTCTCCTCTCCGTCTCCCACTACCCTCTCACCCCATCATCCCCCACTTTTCTTCTTTCCCTCTGCCCCTCTCTCTCCCACCTCCGTGCCTCATTCCCTATCTCCCTCTCTCGCGCTGCCTCCATTCTTCTCCCCCTCCCCTCTCTCCCCATCATCTCCCTCTCCCCCTCTCTCCCCGCTCCCCCTCCCTCCCCCTCACTCCATCCCTCTCTCCCCTTCTGTCCTTCTCTACCTTTCCACTATTGGTCAGAGCATTGAGTTCAGGAGATGGGAGGTCATGTTGCAGCTCTAAAGGACATCAGTTAGGCCACTGTTGGAAATTGCGTGCAAATCTGGTCTCCTTCCTATCTGAATGATGTTGTGAAATGTCACAGGTTTCAGAAAATCCTCAGAGGGATGTTGCCAGCGTTGGAGGATTTGAGCTATATGAAGAAGTTGAATAGGCTAGCACTGTTTTCCTTGGAGTGTCGGAAATTGAGGGGTGACCTTATGGTGGTTTATGAAATCATGAGGGGTATGGATAGGTTAAATACACAAAGCCCAAAACTGGAGGGCAAAGGTTTCAGCTGAGAGGCGAAAGATATAAATGAGACCTAAGGGGCAACATTTCACACAGGAATGAGCTGCCAGAGGAAGTGCTGGAGGCTAGTACAATTGAAACATGCAAAAGACATCTGGATGGGTATAGGAATAGGAAACGTTTGGAGGTATATGGGTCGGGTGCTGGCAGGTGGGACTAGATTGACTTGGGATACCAGGTTGGAAGGATGATTTGGACCAAAGACTTTGCTTCTGTGTCGTATATCTCTGTGATTCTATTACACTGTGACTTCCCTTTCTCTCTTCCTGTCCACTCCATATCTCTCCCTTTCGATCCCTCCCACACTCTCACCCTACCACACACTCTCTCCCCTCTGTCTTCATCCTCCCTTACGCCTGTCTCCCTCCCGATCTCTCCATCCCTCTCTCTCTCCGCCCTCCCTCTTCCCCTCCCACCCCGGCCTGTCTCTCTGTTTTCCTCACTCCTCTCTCTCCAGCCTCTTCTCTATCTCTCTCTGGCCCATTTGCCTCGCCCCATTCTCCTTCTTTAAGCACTCTTTATCCCCCCCACT
Source organism: Chiloscyllium plagiosum (assembly GCF_037043375.1). Classification (NCBI taxonomy): domain Eukaryota; kingdom Metazoa; phylum Chordata; class Chondrichthyes; order Orectolobiformes; family Hemiscylliidae; genus Chiloscyllium; species Chiloscyllium plagiosum. Next base: position 69,944,360 of record NW_028270160.1, read on the forward strand.
CTTTATCCCATTTCTTTCTCCCTCAGTTTCTCCAACACCCCTTCTCTCCCTTGACCCCGATCTCGTTCACACACCTCCCACCTCCTCTTTCTCTCTCACCCTTCCCCGGGGGAGGGGGGGCAAGAGATGAGGTACGGGGCATGAAGGGAGACCGAGGAGTTGGATATAAAAGAAAGGCACGGATGTGTTTCAATGGAGATGAGGAATACCACTGGCTAGATCGTTGTGGAAGAACAGAGTTACTTCAACCAACTCCAGAGCTCGGTCCCGGTCTCCTCCCTTTCCATGAGGACCAAGACTTGGGGCTGAGACTGTGTCTCTCCAACTCATCTTCTTCAATGCAACAACAAACAACAATATCTTTTGCTCTGCTGCTCGGTACATGTTAATGAAAATGTTTATTGTTTACAAATCGAAGTGATAGATACAATCAGTGGAATGTTGCCTTTTGTCACCGGCGCCTGGGTACAGATAAATATTGCAATCTGTCCCTGTAAACCCCTGTGGGCGGAAGTTGGACAAACCAGCTCTCCCCTCTGTCTCTTACCATGGCAACTGGCTGTTTCATTGCTCATACACTGAACTGAAATGAGATAATCCCGGATGGTTTGATTAATAAGTGAATTTGAGTGATTGACGGATTTGGATAAAGGGACATTTCAGAACATTCTTCAGCTGCTGCCTGAACTTAGTCTGGGTGACGGCATAAATCACGGGGTTTGTGCAGCAACTTAGGAGCTGGAGCATGAAGCCCAATTCCCGCAGAAAGGAATGGAGATACACACGGGAAGACACAATATACCGCATCCGATTCCATATCGAATAAACTGTTAATGTTGACCATAACAGGATGAAATTCGCCGAGATTGCAAACAGTAAAATGATGGATTTTTTTCGATTTCTCATTTCCGTGTTAGACTGAGTGTACCTATTTGTGTGAGCACAGAGCCTACTGCGGACTCTGCTGGTCAATGAAATGTGCCTAACCATGAAAACATTGAGCAGCAGGATCAGGAAAAATGGGACTGCCGGGGTTACAATGTAATAAATGGACTCGATTGTGATCCAGACACGGGAGAAATAAACAAACGTTGGCGTCTTACAGAACCACGGCCCGTGCCACAGCCAATACTGATTTGTGACCATAAAATACCAGAAAATGTTCTTTAAACAGCTCAGCACAGTCACTGTTCCCAGAACCACAGCGACCGTTTTCCCAGTGCAATGTTTGCTTTTCTGGCAACAAATGGCTGCAAACCGATCAAAGGTGAACATGACGGTGAACCAGACAGAACAGTCAGTGGCTGCATAAAGCAGAACGGCGTGGATATTACACACGGGGATGGACTTCAGGAAAGAGAACTGTTTTGCATAAACAATGGGAATATGTCTCAGTATCAGGTCGAGGATAATGACCAGTAGATCCGCCCCTGCCATGGCCCCCAGGTAACGTCTGGTACATTGAGACAATACACAATCTTTCTCAAGCAGGACGTAGAGCGTCACTACATTTACTGTGAGGAAGGAAAACAAACAATTGAAACATCAGCCTCGAGGCTAAATTAGCAGTTTGACTGAGGACCCAGTGAGATGTTCAAATATGTCGTTGTGATCAGAGATTAATTAAAATAAATAGACCTGAAGGAGCAAGGGTGAATATCTGAATTGCTGATATCAATTGTCCCTCCCAAAAACACACAGAGATGCATCCATAAGAACAGCTGTTTGGAACATTCTGACACACTAGATCACTTTAGACCAGACCCAGGTCACTTCTTTACAGTTCCTAATACGGAGGGTGAAAACGTTGCTGTCCTGAATTATTCTCTCCCAGTGCCTTAAAGACAAACGTTGTTTAGAATTCTGTCGTTTAGTCTAAATTGTTGTTCATCCTCTGTCGTGAAGTATTCACGCAGCGAAAACGTACTCATCCTTTCAAGTGACTGAGAAGTAAAAAAAATGACTGCAGAAGCTGGAAACTAAATTCTGGATTAGTGGTGCTGGAAGGGCACAGCAGTTCAGGCAGCATCCAAGGAGCTTCGAAATCGACGTTTCGGGCAAAAGCCCTTCATCAGGAATAAAGGCAGTCATCCTGAAGCGTGGAGAGATAAGCTCGAGGAGGGTGGGGGTGGGGAGAAAGTAGCATAGAGTACAATGGGTGAGTGGGGGAGGGTATGAAGGTTATAGGTCAGAGAAGAGAGGGTGGAGTGGATAAGTGGAAAAGGTAATAGGCAGGTAGGACAAGTCCGGACAAGTCATGGGTACAGTGCTGAGCTGGAAGTTTGGAACTAGGGTGAGGTGGGGGAAGGGGAAATTAGGAAAATGTTGAAGTCCACATTGATGCCCTGTGGTTGAAGTGATCCGAGGCGGAAGATGAGGCATTCTTCCTCCAGGCGTCTGGTGGTGAGGGAGCGGCGGTGAAGGAGGCCCAGGACCTCCATGTCCTCGGCAGAGTGGGAGGGGGAGTTGAAATTTTGGGCCACGGGGCGGTGTGGTTGATTGGTGCGGGAGATGTTCCCTAAAGTGCTCTACTAGGAGGCGCCCAGTCTCCCCAACGTAGAGGAGTCCGCATCGGGAGCAACGGATACAATAAATGATATTAGTGGAGGTGCAAGTAAAACTTTGATGGATGTGGAAGGCTCCTTTAGGGCCTTGGATAGAGGTGAGGGAGGATGTGTGGGCAAAGGTTTTACAGTTCCTGCGGTGGCCGGGGAAAGTGCCAGGATGGGAGGGTGGATTGTAGTGGGGTGCAGACCTGACCAGGTAGTCACAGAGAACGGTCTTTGCGAAAGCGAAAAGGGGTGGGGAGGGAAATATATTCCTGGTGGTGGGGTCTTTTTGGAGGTGGCGGAAATGGCGGCAGATGATTTGGTTTATGCAAACTTTGGTTGGGTGGAAGGTGAGCACCAGGGGCTTTCTGTCCTTGTCAGGGTTGGAGTGGTGGGGTCTGAGGGCGGACGTGCGGGATGTGGACGAGATGCATTGGTGGGCATTTTAACCACGTGGGAAGGGAAATTGCGGTCTCGAAAGAAGGAGGCCACCTGGTGTGTTCTGTGGTGGAACTGATACTCTTGGGAGCAGATAAGGCAGTGGCAGAGGAAATGGGAATACGGGATGGCATTTTTTCAAGAGGTAGGGTAGGAAGAGGTGTAATCCAGATAGCTGTGAGAGTCGGTGGGTTTGTAAAAAAATGTCAGTGTCAAGTCGGTCGTCATTAATGGAGATGGAGACGTCCAGGAAGGGGAGGTGGTGTCAGAGATGGTCCAGGTAAATTTAAGGTCAGGGTGGAATGTGTTGGTGAAGTTGATGAAGTGCTCAACCTCCTCGTGGGAGCACGAGGTGGCGCCAACCTTAGAAGTATTAACTTTTGTTTCTCCTTCTCTCTGGAATGGGATCTCTTCCCTCTGGATCTCATATTTTGTTCAATTCACTGACGCAAGCCATTCATAAACAATGACAGCGGTAGAATGTTCCGGAGAATGTTGGTTACAGAATGTTTCAGAGAATGTCACGTATAGAATGATGTAAGATTTTCTTTAATGTAAAAGCAGATGCCATCCCATATTCAGCTATTTACTCCACTTCCATTTGAATTCTGTCCAGCATTGCGAGCTATAAAATGTTCCAGATATTTAGTTCCCAATATTGATCATACTGTAGCGATGCCTCTCAAATTTCCTAAAAACATATCCAATTCTCTCAATGCATGCAATGATTTTCTCAGTTTGTTTTGAAAATCAAACACGCATTCAGATAGAGTGCCTTTCATTTAGCTTTTTTTTTACCGAATGTTCCTTCATCAAATGTCACATTAATTCCTTTATTGACCGGTGAGAAAAAAAATCTGATATCGTCATACTCACACAATCAATCCTGATGGGTAATGTCTTATGACTCCCCATCATAATCCTTTGGTATATCCTGTCCCACTGGCAGAACAGACTTACCAGTGTTCGTAAACCGTGGGATACAGTCAGGGAAGGAGTTATCCTGACATTCCCCAACACTGAATACTGTTTTCATTAGAGAAAAGAAGGCTTAGGGGTGACTTGATTGAGGTGTACAAGATCATTAGGGGGTTAGATAGGGTTGACAGTGTGAACCTTTTCCCGCGCATGGAGACTGGTATTACAAGGGGGCATAGCTTTAAATTAAGGGGGGGTAGATATAGGACTGAAGTTAGGGGTAGGTTCTTCACTCAGCGAGTTGTAAGTTCATGGAATGCCCTGCCAGTAGCAGTGGTGGACTCTCCCTCTTTATGGGCATTTAAGCGGGCATTGGATAGGTATATGGAGGATAGTGGGTTAGTATAGGTTAGGTGGGCTTGGATCGGCGCAACATCGAGGGCCAAAGGGCCTGTACTGCGCTGTATTGTTCTATGTTCTATGTTCTATGAATACAAAATCCGGGCTATCTCAATATAACAAGTTAAAATAGTCAAGGAAAATGCCTGATGACGGAATTCTACTGCCCTCCACCCCACCCCGCGGTGTTCAATCAGTTCACCACGATGTTGAAAACAAATCGAACCAAATACTGATGATAACAAGGATGCAGAACATATTCTGTGCGTGGGAAATGAACGCCCATAATGAACCGGCCCACCACTGACTGAGTATGGAGGGAGCTCAAAGATTCAGCAACCAGACTGTGGGAAGTGATGGCGGAACCAACAAGAGGGAATGATTCTCACCAAACACATTTGCACAGGTGGATCTGTCCCTCACGATATCTGTCGGAGCATCCAGCACACAGCCCTCGTGGAGGGACAGTATCATGCTCATCTTGAAGATATTGCCCACTATGTTATTTGGCGATACCTCCTGTGAAGTAAGACATACTTCTAATGGAACGAACAAATGGAAACTGGGCATCCATAAGGCACTTTTGGTTCTCAGCAGCTGCAGCACCATATTGCAGCATGTTTCCTCCATTATGTTGCCAGAGGTGGGCTGTTTACTGTTGGTTCAAAATGGTCAGCACCATTTAAAACTATACCTATACTGAAGCAGGCTATTCAGCGCATCAAGAGTTTAAACAAAGACACTATAAAGCTCTTCAGCCATTTGAGGCTGTAAGACAGCAATTCGAGCAGATATTTAAATCCAACATGTCTGTTACTCAGGAAATGGAAGGGAACATTCAGCTTTTCAAACCTCCGATACAGGAACACGGGAAGGACAGGTTACTGATCCGAGAGCAGGGATAGATCAGGGATAAATCAGTCTGTACCAGCTTAACACAAATTAACGACTGCAGGGACACAGTGACCAGTGCTGAGGCCTCACATATGTGCATGTAATGTCAACGTTTTTGATAAATGGAACAATTCTAACTGAGAAAGGCATGAAATAAAGTTACCAAGAAAAATAAGAAAATTTCTATTTGGATGAGTAATGATCAACAATTTGGCAGCTGGAATGTAAGGTGGATAACTGTGAACCTGTGATTTTTTTCAGGAATAATATAAAACTGAATTACTGCAAATATATGGACATCAACAAGGCTTTTAGTAAGATTCCTTAAAGTAGGCTGATGAGAAGGTGAAGTCGCATTGGGTCCACAGTGTACTAAATAAACGAGTAGACAGCTGGCTGAACAACTGGAGATGGAGAATCGTAGTGGAAATGACTTTCTCAGTGTGGAGATCTGGGGCCAGTGATGTTTCACAGGAATCCGTGCAGGGGCCACTGTTATTTTTCCTGTACATAAATGATTTGGCCGAAGGTACAGGTGGCCTGATCAGCAAGTTTACAATACTTGCAGATGTTGTTTGTACGTTAAAAGGATATATGTATTTTGTACACTCTGCAGTGTTTCTATAAATAACAAACATTGCTTGTCTTTGATTAAATCTTCTTCATGTATATTTTTTCCAATTCACTGAAGCCAACTTGCCCCCCATAACTTCGTGGTTGCATGACTCAGGTTTATAGGGGCGACTTCAAAAAAAAGCAAAAGCCATCTTACTCAAACTTCATAAAAGAAAAGCAATATGTAAAGATCAGTCTTACCAAAAGATCCTTTACAGCAAGGTTTTCAATTAGCACTTCTGATCACACAACAGCAATTCCAAAACAGTCTGATCTCCAGCTCAGTGCACAGTATCCTTTTAAAACAACGCACCTCATGCATGCTCATGAAATCCATTTTACCAGAATTAATATACACGTTGGTTAACACTGTTTAGATGCAACTTGAATCTGTTCGTTATGACTGCAGTACTCCCAAACGTGTGTGTCTAATTACCTGTTTTATAATTATATAATTACTGTCAATGTAAGCTTCTTCTTGCTTTTTCTCAACTCCAAGTGACCTGATTCTGTGGAATATAAGCCATGTGTTCTTTGGGGGTGGGTGGGGGCGGGGATTAGTAGTAGATGCAAATTTGCGGTCATCTCGCCACATCAGATATGTTTTATCTCCTGTATCTTTTTTAACATTTTCACCAGATATCTCGAGTCTCTGGTACGGGTGGAGTAGAGAAGGACAATGATATTTTCAAATGTTGTGCATTCCTCAATGCAGCTGAGACTCCAATAACTTGGTGCGAACCTTATAGCAGACCGATAAATGTTGCTGCTGCTATATTGCATCTTAGTGAGATCACATCTGGAATAGCATGTACAGAATTTGTCTCCTCGCTGAAGAAAATATACTGTCACATTGCAAGCAACTCAGAGCTGATTCTCTTAAATGATTCCTGGGATAAAGACGTGAACGGATAAGAAAAAACTGATCAGGTTGATCCAATGCTCATTGGAGTTTTGAGGAATGAAAGTTTATCTTATTTTTACATGAAAGTCCAGAAGGAGTCAGCAACAGAAGCCAAGGACAAAGCAAATGGAGGAATCCATTCCACATCTATGTCTGTTACGCAGGAACAGCAGAAAGATGTTCTGGCCTTTGACCCTGCTACATCAGAACAGGAGGAGTCCATTCCGCCCCTGAACCCTGATATACCATTATAGAAGGAGGTCAATCAGACCCTTCAGCATATAGCACAGTACGCAGCGTAAGCCGTGCAGCACCAATATCCTGTTGCACAGCAACAGGATCAGTCCATTCAGCCTCCGCAAGTCTGTAATACAGTAACTGGAAGAGGTCACAGTGACTGGAGATTGGTACACTGGCATAACAGGAGACTATTCTTCACCACTGAGCATGTTGCACAGGAATTGGATAAGGGCACATGCTATCTGGGGCAAGAGGAGATCATTCAAACATGCATCAATTGCATTGGAACAGAAGAAGACCAATCACTCCCTTGCTCCCATTTCAGGGGTATTGGAAAATGCCGTTCAGAATCATGTCAATCGTTCGTGAATTGTTTGCTTGTGTTAGTTTAGTATGTCATAAATATGGTGGATGATGGGAATTCTTGTGACATAATCTATCTGATCTTCTAGAAGGCATTGGATATGGTGCTTCTCAAAAGATTCAGCAGTAAGATCAGATGATTTAGGAGTAATTGATGAGCTTGGATAAAGGATTGGTGAATCAGCAAAATACAGTGAGGTGAAATACTTTTGGCACTTCCTGTTGATAAAGTGCAACTTGTGAGATACCAAAGAGTTCAGTCCTCAGGCCACAAGTATTAACAATTTACATTAATACTCGGTTGACGGGATAGAAAATACGATCGCCATTTTGCAGATGAGAGGCAAATCGGTGCAAAATTACTTTGCATTGAAGATGTAAGAGAATTTCAAACGGATATGGATAGCTTCGATGAATTGGCTAACATTTGGCCACTAAAGTGAATATGGATAATCAGGGGGTTATTCAATTTGGCAAGCATAATAGAAAGGCAAACTTTGATCTGAATGGCGAGAAACTTTAGAGTACTTAGTTGCCGAGGGATGTGGGTGTCCACGTGCCTATCCAGGTAACTCACATGCAAGTACGGCAGGTACTGAGAAAGGCTTATTTATAAAAATAAAGCATAAAGGTAAGGAGTGTGCTATAGCTTTGCAAGGCATACGTGAGACAGCAACTGAAATACAGTTAGGGTGCACTAACTTGAGGAAGGATGTATTTGCGTGACAGGCATTCAGACCTGGTTCAGTAAATTGATCCCAGAGATGCGGAGTTTCTCTTCTGATGAGAGATTATGCAGTTCAGGCCTCTACTCCATGGAGTATCGAAGAATGCGATGAGATCTCAACGAGGCCTGCGAGATGCTGACGTTGATTGACATTGTAGTTGTGGAGTGATTATTTCATCTCATGAAGGGATCTAGAACAATAGACCAGATATTTAGGACAGGAAAATCAGAGTTAAAACAAGGTGAGGAGGGATGACCTCTCTCAAATGGTTGTAAATCTGTGTAAGAGTGCAGTAGATGCTGGGACAGTGAATAAATGAAGGTATATGGAGAGTGGGCAGGAAAATGGAACTGACGCCGAGATGACATCAGCCATGATTCAACTAAATGGCGGAGCAGGCTCCAGGGGCTGAATTGCCAACTGACGCCCCTTGTTCTTATTCAGCCCTTTGAATGTGCTACAGAGGAATGGGGGACGGCTGGTTTTCGAACAAGAAACAGATGGCCGAGATTAATCAGTCTTAATCAGTTTGAAAGACGTAACAAGTGGATACACACACAGACCAGTGCAGTGTCCGTAGCTATTTAACATCTATATCAGTGATCAGGTTGGAACAGATGCGTTTAGTTATGACTGAGAGAAGCAAAACATTAAATTAGCAAGAGACAGTGGAGAGTCTGCAAATCGATATTGACAGATAAAGGCAATGATAATAGCTTGAAAGTTGGAACACAACATGATATATAAATGGTCATTCTTTGTTTTTTTCAGGAAGAACTGAAGACAGCATGTTACTGACACAGAGAAAGACGACTGGACTTTGTCATTCATTGGAGTTTAGAAGATTAAGGGGGGATCTAATAGAAACTTCCAAGATAATACATGGCTTGGAGAGGGTGGACGCAAGGAAATTGTTTCCGTTAGGCGAGGATACTCGGACCCGTGGACACAGCCTTAGAATTAGAGGGGGTAAATTCAGAACAGAAATGCGGAGACATTTCTTCAGCCAGAGAGTGGTGGGCCTGTGGAATTCATTGCCACAGAGTGCAGTGTAGGCTGGGACGCTAAATGTCTTCAAGGCAGAAATTGATAAATTCTTGATGTCACAAGGAATTAAGGGCTACGGGGAGAATGCAGGTAATTGGAGTTAAAATGCCCATCAGCCATGATTGAATGGCGGAGTGGACTCGATTAGCCGAATGGCCTTACTTCCGCTCCTATATCTTATGGTCTTTTGGTCTTATTCTATATGCCTTCTTGACTACAAGATACTGTTGTACGTTCAGGTAAACTTCTTTGTTGTCTATTACACCTTCAATTGCATTGTCTGTATATTTATTAACTTTTCCTCATATGTTCACATCCAATTTACTTACGTAATTGACGAAAAGTAGGGGACCCAGCATCATTCATTGTTGCACACCACTGGTCACAGGCCTCCAGTCTGAAAAACATTCCTTGAACAAAGAACTGGTAACAGAGCGGTGTCACCTCCTTCAACACGACCTGCAGCTTCGTGGGAGGACGGTGCTCTTCACATTGTCGTCCATCTTCTATGATTTGGAACCTTCCAGACATGAAGGTTCCAAATCTCATATATCAGTCATCTCCCATTATGTCGACATTAGTGTCATCATTTCTGATAGAGAATATAAATGTTGCATGAGGTGAATACAATATTTCCCCCCTCAGTAGGAGCTGCCATGTGTATCCTTGTTTTCCCAGTGTAGGGGATTTCTCGCTGACATCCATAGTTCTGTAGGGTCCCCATTGCAATTGGGAGAGGTAGAGGAACCAAAGGAAATCTCAGTCTATTAATGTTACAGGGTTCCCATGCACAGTACATCATGGTGGTGCATACACCTGGAACTGGTAGCAGCCACAACCTCTTCATTGAAAAGCAACCATCCATTACCATCTTCATCGGGTGTCCACGTAGGAAGAAAGGATGGCGTCTCTGATGAAGGCCATTGCCTTGGTATAATGTATCAAAATATCCGCCCACTCACCTCTCCCCATCGCCAAACAAACAAATTCAAGTATCTCATATGCACTGAAAGGAACGCAGCCACTGGGAACATCAGGAGATGGCGTAACCCTTCCAATGTTTGAACGCGTCTGTGTGAACCGTGCAGTGAATGGAGAATTGCTGCCACTACTCCAATTGTTGTTCTCTCAATCCACCTCTCCAGGTTGTCACAAAGGTGGAGGACTACCTCTCTCAGCAAGTCATCATCGTTACAATGATACGGAGGTAGACCGCTTTGCTCCTCGAAGGAGTATTTTTAAACGAAGTAATTCAGTGCGTTACTAACATTACAAAGACCAGCAGGAGGCCATTCAACCCGTCTGAACTGCTAAATAGGAAGCAGTCACGAGCAGGCAATTATGAGTAGAGATAAACGTTTATTGTCATTTTGCAAATCTGTAACTTGTGCTACAGAGCTCACCATGGAGTCATCAGTGATCCATAATCTGTATCAGATTTCTGAATGAAGGGTTTGAAAGCATCGAAGCTCAATTAGCTCGTCTCTAAAGACGATTATTTAACATGTTGTCATATAGAGAAAGTGAGTGAGCAAAGTGACATAACAGGGAAGATTAGTGACCTTCAGTCGAAATAACGTAAAGTAAATTGTAAATTTTGGCAGGAAGGTTAAGACAATGCGAATTTATGTAAATGGAGCGAGATTGCAAAACTCTGATACAAACAGTTTCATTGTTTCTGCTATATGATTTGTATGAGATCAGTCTGCAGATGCAGCATCCGATTTGGAAGCTACTTGGAATGATGCTGTGTCTGGCAAATAGTGTCAGGTTTAATCGTAGTTTTTTTTTAATGCATTTCTAGAGGGAGAAAGTGGGGACTGCAGATGCTGTAGATCAATTTCGCAAAGTGTGGTACAGAAACAGCACAGTAGGTCAGGGAGCGTCCGAGGAACAGGACAGTCACCGTTCCCAGCACAATACTTCATCAGAAACATGCCCAGAACGATGACTCTATTGTTCCTCAGATACAGGCTGACCTGTTGTGCTTTCCCTGCTCTAGATTCCGTGCATCTGTCCAGGGCATTTTTTCACACCACATCTCTCACACTGTTGGCAGTTTTGATTCCCTAAAGAAGAAGATACAATTGCTTTCGAACATCTTCAAATATTCCTTCATTACGCGTTCTTATAAGGAATGCCTTTCCTTGCAAGGCGTTTTCAGTTTATATGTTTGGTGAGAAATCTTATTGAACCATACACGATTTTCAGAAACATGTATCAGCTGGATACTTGCTTTGTGTTGCCAGGGAGAATAAAACGAGTGAATAAATTTTAAGACTAAGTTCTATCGATTTTAACACAATTCAAAATAACGTTTAAAATTTACACATTCAGCTTTGGATATGTGAGCGTGGCTGAGGGAAATAAAGTTGGAGTTGATAGATCGATTGTGTGCAATCTTCAAATCTGCCTTGGATGTGGAAATAATGTCAGATGATTGTCGGAACATAAACCTGCTTCTCTGTTTATAAATGAATACATGCAGCCTGGAACGATTGATCAGGCTTTACGTGAACAGAACTTTTATCGTCTGTAATGCAATGGAAAATATATCTCAGCTACCATGGATTTAAAGTAGACAAATTCCATGCAGCGAGCCTGCAGGATTCTTAACGGGGGGATTGGAGGCGGGGGAAGGGAGGAGCAGCCAGAGTAATGGTGCACATCCATACTAATGACAAAGGTATGGAAAGGGAGAAGGACCTGAAAAGAGAGCATACGGAGTTAAGTGTGAAGCCAGAAAGCCGAAGGAGCACAGTAGTATTCTCAGGATTGCCAATGGTGCCAACAGCCAGTGAGGCTTGGAACAGAGAGAGGGGAAAGTGAGTTCTGCAGATGCTGGAGATCAGAGATGGAAATGTGTTGCTGGAAAAGCGCAGCAGGCCAGGCAGCATCCAGGGAACAGGAGAATCGACGTTTCGGGAACCAGCCCTTCCTCAGGAAGGGTGCAGAGCGAGCGTGCAGATGAACACATGCTGCAGGGCTAGTGTAAGAGGTGAACTTTGGGATACAATCCGGAGAAGCTGAGACCAGTACAAGAAGGACTAGTGACACTTGAACTGGAGGGGCATCAATATCTTGGGAGGGAGATTTGCTAAAGCTCTTCAGGAGTGTTCAATTGGCATGGGGACAGGAACTAGAGCTATGGATCAGATGATGGAGTAGGGTGTGAACAGCCAGATACAGCGTGCAGAAAGTTTATGAGGACTTATGGGCAATTGATAGAGCAAAGTTGCAGTTAGTGCGATGGGTTGAAATGTGTCTGTTCTATTGCAAGCAGAATCAGGAATAAATGTGACAAACTCAGTGCATTGAATAATTAGAATTCAGATGTTGTGGCCATTACGGATTTTTGAATAACGCGGGGGAAGGAAAGTTTGTTGGATGTTCCAGTGTTTAGATGCTGCAAAAGGAATAGGGAAGGGGTATAAAAGTGTTGGGAAGTGTCATTGCTCATCAGGGATACCATCACAGCGCAGATAGGGAGATCGTCAAGGAGGGTTTGACTACAGACTCAGTATGGTTGGAAGTCAGAAACAGGAAAGGGGCAGTCACTTTATTATGAGTTTGCTACAGGGCCCACAATAGCAACAGAGACATAGAGGAGCAATTTGGAAGGCTGATTTTGGAAATGTGCAGAGTTAGTGGGTTGCTGTCGTGGGTGATGTTACCATCCCTAATTTTTATTGGAACATAAAGAGTTAGCTTCACTTTTTTGAGGGCAGCATGAAACAGACTGATATTTCAGAAGAGGTGCATGTTAAAAAAGGAGGGTGTGCTGAAAAGTTTGAAAAAATTCAGAACAGGAAAATCCCCAGCCGAGACGGGATACATCCTAGGTTACTGGAAGAACCTACTGAAGAGATTGCTGCGCCTTTGTGAAGATCTTTGATGTTCTCACTGTCCATTGGAGGAGCACCAAATAAAATGTGCATGGCAAATGGTTTTCCCTTGTTCAAGAAAAGGAATAAGGATGATACTGGGACTTACAGATTAGTTTTACGTCCCTGGTGGGCAAAGTATTGGAGAGGATCCTGAGAGAAAGATTTACAAATACTTGGAAAACAGTAGTTTGATGAGACACAGTAAACATGGCATCGTGGGCGGCAGATCATGCATCGCAATCCCCATTGCATTTATTATGAATGTCACCAAACACGGTGATGAATGTAGAGCAGCGGATGTGGTGAACATGGGTTTTAGCAAGGCGTTTGGTAAGATTACTCTTGGTAGGCTCATTCAGAAAGTAAGGAAGCATGGGGTACGGCGCAATCTGGCATAATAGATAGAAAATTGGCTGGGTCATAGCATTCAGCTTAGAGCTTGGTGACCTAAGGTGTTCCACAGGGATTTGTTCTGCGACCTTTGCTCTTTGTAATTGTTATAAATGACTTGTAAGAGTAAGTGGAATGGTGTATTAATAAGTTTGCTGATGAAACCAAGGTTGGTGCTGTTCTGGACAGTACAAATATCTATGGGATATTGACCAGATGCAGAACTGGGCTGAGAAGTAGCAGATGGAATTCAACTTGGAAAACTGCGAATTAATTTAATTGGGAAGATCGAAATTGAATGCAGATTACATGGTTAAAGGCGTGATCTTTTGGCAGTGTTGAAGAACAGAGGGATCTTGGAGTCCATGTGTATGGATTGCTCAAAATTGCCACGAATTTGACAGAGTTGTTAAGAAGGAGCATTGTATGTTGGCTTTTTTTTGAGGAAGATTGATTTTAAGAACCGCGAGGTAATGCTCAGGCTCCGTGTCACCCTGCTTATACTACAATTGGAATATGGTGTTCAGTTCTACTCGTCTCATAATAATATGGCATCCTTAGAGTACGTGCAAAGGACATTAAACAGGATGCTATCTGGACCAGAGGGCATGTCTTCGGAAGAAAGGCAGAGGGAACTATGTTTTTTTTTTTAATGGAGAAAAGTAGGGTGAGAGATAACTTGACAGAGATATACAAGACAATGAGAGGCACGATAGATTAACTGATCAAGGAATTTTTCCTATGACGGAAATGGCTATATTAATGGGACATAATTTGTAGGTCATTGGTGGAAGGTTCGAAGGAGATGAAAGAGGAACCTTCATTACACAGAGAGTCGTGGTTGTGTGGAATGTGTAGACACAAATAAATTAGGGACATTCAAGTGACTCTTGCATATACACTTGGAAGGTTCGTCTGATCTATGAGTAGGATAAAACACCGTCACGGCATCCAGCGCCGAAGTGCCTGGACTGTGCTTTACTGTTCCATGTTTGACGTTAATAGAAAATTGTCCTATCCAAATGCAATTCAAATTGTTATTGCAGGATCAGAGAGGGCAGATGAGGGTCATCTTGTTGCTGTTATCGATGTCAATGAACAGTGGCAATATGCAATTGACTGAACTTTAATTACAGAGCGATTATGACATTGGGTAGGAGATAGAAAACGAGAGAATAGGCGGACACGGCTGCTGAGATTGAAGGGAGGAATCATGATATTGTCCGATTATCTGTCTTGGAATATTACTATTTATAAATTGTACGAAGATCAGATTCGAGAATGCATCTAAAATGAAGAATGCGGAGTCCGATATTACAAAGACTACATGAGATAGTAACAGAAATTAGGCCAGTCAGCCCATCTAGTTTGCTCCGCCATTCAATCAGGGCTATTCAGTTTTATATGGTGAAAGTGAGGCCTGCAGATGCTGGATATGAGAGTCGAGAGCCTTACAGAACCCAGGAAATAAATTTTTGCTTTTATATTCAACTCATCTCAAAACAAATGTCATCATTGCATTTGTCTTACTAATTACTGTCTTAACCTGCAAGTTTAACGTAAGAGAATACTGGAGTAGAACTTTCAAGTTTGTTTGCTCTTCAGACTTCTGAATTTTCTCCTCCATTTAGAAATAGTCTATACCACTATTGTTTCTCCGAAGGTGTATCCCCTCGCAAGTTCACAATGATCTGCCAATTCTTTGCCGATTCTGTTGACAACCTTTTGCAGCTTATCCACCCTCTCAATGCTACCTCTCCCTGTACTTACATTTGTATCATCTGCAAACTTCGCCAGAATGCCCTCAGTTCCTTCATCTAGATCCTTAAAGTAAAAAGGGAAAGTAAAAAGTTCCAACACTGAGCCTTGCAGAGCACCACTTATCACTTGCTGCCATCCTGAGAAGGAATATTTTGCCACAACGCTCTGCTTTCTGCCAGACAGCCAAGCTTCTATACATGCTGCACCTTTCCTCCAACAACAGGGTCCCCTATTTTACTCAACATCCTTCTGCGCAGCAACTTATCAAAGGGCTTCTTTAAGTTCAGGTAGATAGCATTCATTGGCTGCCCTTGGTCTCAGCTGCTCCTTAATTTCTCAATGAATTCTAGCAGCTTTTTCAGGAATATCCTTCCTTTGACAAAACCATGCTGAATATGCCCTATTTTACCATGCAATTTCAAATATACAAAAATCTTATATTTGTCAGTGCATTCAAGGAGCCTATTCACGACCTATGTAAGGTGATTTAGTCTGTTAATTTTCTGTCTTCTGAATTGCTTCATTTTTAAACCATGGTGTTATGTTAGCACTTTTCAAGTTCTCTGGGCCTCTCTCTAATTTTCGCAATCCAGAAAGATTATCACGAAGGCTTGCTGCATCTCTTCAGCTATCTCCCTTATAAGTCTGTTGTGTAGTCCATCTCATGTTGGTGATTTATTCAGCTACAGCCCACTCAGTTTCTCTAGCACCTTCTGCTTGGTGATGGCCAATATTCCAAACTCTGCCCCGTCATGCTCTTGAATTTTTGGAATGTTACTCATGTCTTTCAAAGTGAAGACAGGCGCAGAGTAAATTTTCAGTTCCTCAAACATTTCTTTTGTTCCCACTCCTATCTCTCCTGTGTCACTTTCCAGCAGCCAAATGTCCACCTTTGTCCCTTTGCATATCTAAAAAATCTCTTACAGTTTCTGTTGTGTTACAGAATACCTTACCCTCATACTATTTTTTCTTCCCGCTATTTCTTTTTCTTGTTGCCCTCTGTTGATCTTTGCAAGCTTCTCTCTGCTCCCGTTTCCGCTGCGTTTCTGTACATTATATTCTTTCTTTTTTGCTTTTGAGCTATCCCTGACTTCATTCGTCCGCCTTGGTTACCTCATATTCCCTGTAGTGTGCTTCTTTTGCCTTGGGATGAATCTCTGCTGTGACTCCTGAATTACTCACAGTAACTGCTGCCATTGCTGTTCCACTGTCTTTCGTGCTCGGTCCTCTCCCAGTCAATTATAAACAGCTCCTCCCTCATGCCTCAGGAATTACCTTTATTCAGCTTAAATAATGTTACCTCTGACTCTATCATCTCCCACTCAAATTCAATCATTCTATGACCAGAACCCACAGAATTCCTTCACATTTAGCTCCCTTTTCCAATCTGCCCCATTGCACAACACTAAATCCAACATTCTCTGTTTCCCAGTGGACTCCATCACAAACTGTTCCAAAATGTCATCTCATAGATCTTACACAAATTCCTTCTCTTACGAATCACTACCAAACTGATTTGTTTAACTCCATCTGCATATTGAAATCCCTATTATGACCCTTCACCCTGGAAACAATCTATTGTCCTTTTGGGTGCTCTTTAGCTCTCAGTAACGCTGATCTGTGCTAGAATTTGAGATAAAACATCTGTGAACACAGCCAGTATCAGCATGATGCTCACACAGTATGACACCAGACAAATGGCTTGCAGTCAGTGTGAATTTCTAAATAAAGCCTCCACCTTCTGTACATTTCTGGTCATGTTGTCTCCTAATCTATCCAACTTCACTCTGATCTAACGTTTTTTTTTTCTTTTCTCACTGAGGCGGTCGCTCAGTTTTCTCTTCCTTTACTTTCTTCCTTCAATCTCTCCGTTTATGTCTTTCTCTCAGTCTCCTTCCAAAAACTCTCTGTATATTCAAGTCGTGCAGTTAGAAAGTTCGTGGACCCAAGATGGGCAAAATAGTCGTCTTCTGTACTGTAATAATTCTGCGGTTCTCTGTCCCACAATAAAATCGTCACTCCCTTTCATGGTTGTATCATTGTTGCCAATATGCAACACGATTTTAGGCTGCTCACCCTCCCCCTTCAGAATCCTGTAAACCCGATCCGCGCCATTCAGCCCTGGCACCGGGAGGCAGCATACCTTCCAGGAGTCCCGTTCCTGACGACATAATCTTTTGAAAATCCGTTTAAACATGAGTCCCCTACCACTAGCGCTTTTCTATTCTCCCCCTTGTCTTTTGAGCCATTGTACAAGGCTCAGTCCCAGAGACCTGACTACTATGGCTTTGCCCTGGTAGGTTGTACCCACAAGCAGTTAAAATGTTATACTTATTGCTGAGGAGAACTGCCATAGAGGATCGCTGCTCTAACTGTTGGTTCCATTTTCTCCCCTGATTGTAAACCAGCTATTCTTATCCTGTGTCTGAGGTGTGACCACCTCCCTTTACATCCTCACAATTTCTTCCTCGGCCTCCTAGGCGGTCCGCAGTTCATCCAGCTTCAGCCCCAGTTTCGTAACTGGAGGTTTCCAAGGAACTGGAGTTGGGTGAACTTCCCGCACGTGATCGGCAGAGGCATGTGTCGTGTCTCTCACCTGCATATATTTGCAAATGGACAAAGGTAACCAAATGGTAGTGCACAAGACTAGAAAATGTCAGAGCAGATGGACCCCATTCAGCGTCTTTACTTTGCTGTTCAATTGGACTTTAGCATTCTGATCGTTTCAATGACAGGGTCTTCACCATGCGTTTCTGGCGGGTCAAAAACTGCCAGTGTCTTTCGGTGCGTGGGGAGCATTCAGTTCCAGGCGATTGGGTGAGGGGGACTACCAGGAGTGGCACAAGTAAAAGTTGCATGCAGTGACGGATGGTCTGAAGGACTGGAAGAGACGGACTGTGTAACCAGGAGTACCGCACTCACTCACGTGGCCGGGAAAGAATCCTAAACATCCAGGGAAGGCCGACCACTAGCACTATTTTAACAACGAACCTGCTGCAATTGCTGCATTTCTCTATCAAATAAAAGCAAAATACTGTAGATGGTAGAAACCCGAAAAAATACAGATACATACTGGGGAGAGAAAAAAAAACGAGTTTATGCTTCTAATGCAGAGATGGGGAATATGCTCAAACTCCACACACTCAGTCACTTGAGATTGGAATTGAGCCTGTGTCCCTGGCGCTGTGAGGTAGCATTGTTGCGCCCCCATGCCCCACTATTTTGGTAAATAGAATTATTATACTTGCATGCTTTCTTTCGACAGTCAGTTCACTGGAATACTGTTACTCAGTCTGTGCAATATTGGGAAGTCTTTTTGAATGCAGCAGAGGACAATTAAAAAGCAGCAAGGCGGAGAACATAAATCATGTAAGCTAGCTCGCTCTAAAAATGAGATTGCAGGATGTATGCTAAGATATATAAAGGGAGGAGAGGCAAGAGTGAGCAGTTAATCACCAGAAAATACGATGGCAACAGAGAAATGAAGAACAAAGAATTGGGGGATGAACTGAATATGTAATTTGTATCAATCCTCTCAATGGAAGATAGCATTGCTAAACTTCAAGAAAGTCAACGGCTCGAGATGAGTAGATTTATCTGCACTGCGAAGAAGGTGATGTGGAAGCTGCAATGTTTGAAGATGGATAAATCACACAGACTGGTAAGACGACAACCTAAAGTTCTGAAGAGATTGTGGGTGAGACTGTGGCGGCTTTGGTGTTGAATTTTCAGGAATGTCTCTCATCAGGGAGTGTCCAAGAGGACAGGAAATGGATAACGTGAAATTTCTGTGTCATAAGGTAGAAAGGAAGAAAAGATAGGAAATCATGGGGCAGTTTGTCTGACATTGGTCGTTAGTCGGATTTCGGAGTCCATTGTTAGCAATGTGATTGCAGAGTAATTGGAGGTGGTGGTTCAGTGCGGCTGAAGCCAGGGAGATGGACCGTGTGACAAGTGTGTCAGAATTTTTCAGAAGATAATGAGCATGTTTGTCAAGTTATGGCTGTGATTTGTTTGGCTAACATGGGCTGTGCTAAAGTTGAAAGTGTTAAATTGAATCTTGTTAATTTATTGGTTACAAACCTATTTATTTGTTACAAATTGTTAAGCAGAGATACAAAAAACAGTTAACAAAGAAAAATAGTCAAAATTCGCAAGTAAAACAAGGATGGAGGGTTAGGCGATGTGTTGTTACGACACGATTAAAAATCACAAAAAGGAGGATTATAGCCTCAATGGCTTATTTGGAAGAGCTTGCTTTCAGAGCACTGCTCCTTCATCGGGTGTTTGTTGCTTTGGCTACACATTCTGTGAGCATGTTCTTAACCTGGACAACCACCTTATGAAGGAGCAGCACTCCGAAAGCTAATGTTTCCAAATAAAACTCTTCGTCCAAAACCTAGTGTTGTGTGACCGTGTCGGTGTCCAGTCGGTCCCATATGTTTGCTCCCTGTTTGTATGGCAGTGGGTACTGCAGGGAGAATGACTTGCCTGACCGCAGCACCGTGGTGCAGGGAACCAATCAAGTGAGGGAAGAGAAGAAAAACGTTGACATAATTGGGTTTAATACAGTTAGGGGCATATACACTGTTTTCTGTGAACTTGGAACGATCGTCCTTAATGAGGTGTTGCCTGGAGATCTCATCTGGGCTGCAGCGGAATTGGGTGTGGGAGGGTAAAGGTCTAGTGGTCATGGTCCACGAAGGTACCAACGACTTAGATAAAAAATAGGGCAAATGTTCTTAAAAGGGATATGAACACTCAGAGTTAAATTGTGCATGTTTGTGTTTGCCTGGTCCTAGAATGGTTGTATTGTCCGAGTCGAAGTGTGCTGTTCCGTATCTGCATGTAAGGACACGACTGAGACTGGGTCTCAGTAGTGGCTAGTTGATGTTTATGTATCCTGGTGTCTAGTTTTCTGCCTGCATTGAACAAACGAATGACAACGAGACGTGGGACAGTAAATACAGAACTGAAGATGCACATCTGAATGCACGCATTGCAAAGAATAAAGTCAATGAGCTTATGGTGCAGATAATAATAGTAGGTATGTGGTCGGCGCCATGGAGTGGCTGCAAGGGGATTAGGAGGGGAAACTGAATATTCAGGAATCGTATCGAAAAGATATGCATATGAACAAGGGATTGAGTATACATTGTTAGGATGGATTGAAATTACAATCAATAGTAGGAAGTGAAGTTGGGTCAGATGATATAGGATCCATGCGGGTAGAATTGAGGAACAGCAAGACTTAAAAAAAACAGTTAGGGCTATGTACAGGCCTCCAACAAGCAGCCAGGAGCTGGAGTGCATGATATAACAGCAGATAGAATCTTGTGGGATTTCAATATGCAGAAAGCCTAGGAAAATCAGGTTGCTACTGGAATGAAAATAAATAAATGTGCGGAATTTCAACGAGATGGCCTTTTAAAGGAGGTTGCGGTGGCAGTCAAAATAAGGGAGTATATGCTGAAGGAAACCTTCGGAGCCAGTGATGATAATCTGATTGAATTTACTGTGCAATGTGAAAGGGGAAAATCGAGTCCAAGATAACGCTATTACAGCTGAATAAACGCTGTACAGAGTCAACAGTATGGAGCTGGTTAGAATTGACTGGGAGTGGAAACCAGCAGGAAAAACGGTGGAACATTAATGGCAGAAATTTCTGCGAGTAATTCCGGAGACAGAGCAGAGATTAATTTCAAGGAAAACGAATTATGTTACAGGGTGTAGGAGACAACCGTGGCTGACCAGGGAAGTCAGTGTTAGCATAATAGCAAAAGAGAAAGTACCTAATGCGGAGAAAGGCAGCGGGAAACCAGAGGATTGGGAAGTTTACAAAGACCAGTAGAGGGAAACAAAGAAAAAATGAGTGAGAAGATTAAATATGAGGCAAGATAGACCATAATATAATATAAGAAATCTTTTCGATATACAATGTGCAAAAGAGAGGCAAAATTGATTTTCGACCGCTGGAAGATAAAGGTAGAGAGATAGTAGTGGTGAACATGAGAATGGCCGAGGAATTCAATAATTACTTTGTCTCAATCTGAATGGTGGAAAACACGAGTTTTATTTCAAACATTGAAGGGAGTGACGTGGCAGAGTTGAGTACAATGGCCATCACCATGGAGAAGGAGCTAGAAAAACTGAATTGCCTGAACGTGGATAAATCACCTGGACCAGATGCACTAGATGCCAGAATTCTAAATGAGAAAGCTGAACATATAATGGACAAAATCGTGGTATTCTTTCAATACTTACAGAATCATGGATGGATCCAGAGGACTCAACATTGATAATGTGACAACCCATTTTAACAAGGAAACAAACAAATAAGGCAGAAAATTATGGACGGATTCGCCAAACCTCTATTCTGTGTAAGTTCTTGGAATCCATTGTGATGGATGAGATTTTTGAATGTTTGGAATTTTCTGGTAAAAATAGGGTAAAGTTCATCATGATTTCATCAAGTGGAGGTCATGCATGACCAAATTGCTAGATTTATTTGGGAGGTAACAAATAGATTCAATCAAACATAGCGAATGCATGTTATCTACTTGGACATTCTGAAGGACTTTCACAAGGTGCTGCGCAGCAGATTACTGAGTAGGATAAAGGACCAAGGTATTAGTGGCAAAGTGTTCACACGTATAGAAGCTTGGCCGTCTGCCAGTACAGACGAGAGTGGGGATAAAACGCTTTCTCAGGATGGTAGCTCAGAACGAAAGGTATTCCACAAGACCCAGTGTTGACATCAGAACTTTTCACTTTAAACATCAACAGTTCAGTTGAAGAAACTACTATCACGCTGGCTAAATTTGCAGATGATAAGAATAGGTAGAGATACAGGTAACATGAGGAGGTGGGAAAACTGCAGAAGCATTTGGAAGATATGGGCAGCTGCACTTTGGCAGGAAGAATACAGGCAACAATTATTTTCGCAATTGGGAAAAATTCAGAAGTCTGAAGTACAAAGACACTTAGGAGTTTTAATGCAGGTTACTCACAACGTGAACTTGCAGATTGAATCAATACTTAAGAAAGCAAATACAATGACTGCAATTATCGCAACGGCAGTTGAATATAAAAGCAGGGGTATACTTCTGAGAGTCTATACGGTTCCGATGAGACCATATTTGGAGTGTTGCACGCAATTTTGGGAAGCATATCTCAGGAAGGATGTGTTGGTGCTAGAGTGCGTTCAGAGGAGGTTCACGAGAAAAGCTGAAAGAATGAGGAACGTTTGAGGATTCTGGCTCTGCACTCGATGGAGTTTAGAGGGATGAGGAAGGAATTTAATTGGAACTTTAAGAACTCTGAATGTCTCGGACAGAGTGCATGTTGCGCACATGTTTCCATTGGCAGGAGAAACGAGGATACAAGGGAACAGCCTTCAAGTAAAGGGAAGACCTATTATGACGGAGATCAGGACATTTTCTTTCGCCAGAGAGTGATGAATCTTTGGAATACATTGCAACAAAAGACTGTGGGGACCTGGTCATTGAGTATATTTGAGGCAGAGATAGATAGGTTCTTGAATATGATGTGGATCGACGGTTACTTGGAGAAAGTGAGAAAATGTGGTTGAGAGACCTATCAACTCTGACTGAATGGTGGAACAGACCCGATGGGCTGAATCGACTAATTTCTGCTCGATGTCTTACAGTTTCACTCCCAAAGAGACATCTTCCATCAGTTATAGCCGTGTTCTTCATAGAGGTCAGACGCTGGAGAGAATAGTTAACTCTTTAAGATTCAAGCTATGCTGTCAGGATGGGTGGATAACTTAATGTCCAGTGGCAACAAATGCACTGTTTTCTTGTGGTTGGAGCGTATTCAAAATCTGGACCTTTTTCTTACTCAATCACTGTGAGGAGTTGGGGTGAGTGGGCGTGATGTCTACAGAGACTCTTAAACTATGCAAAATCATTTAAACGGAGTTTTAAAAAGTCAACTATGGTAATTATCACCTTCTCAGTGTCTGTTTAGAGCATAGTGAGTAATTGTCCATTCCCCTTAACTGTCAGAGCAATCAACTATTATTTTCTCACAGCACTCCAGCTTATTCGCTCACTCATCACTGTACCACCATCTGAGGGATTACACTAATGGAACTCCTTTTCACTCTCTCTGTGGCTAGGAAATCATTCCTCATAAATGAGTGAAACTCTGTCCACAGCCCGCCAAACTCTGCATCACCAACACTCTCAGAGTTGATCACGATCGTTCTTTTTCTCTCTTAGCTACCTCCGTTTCTTTCCTGTGGCATTAAATAAACATTCCTTCTTTGTGCACTGCGCCTGACTTGGAATTTAAAAGTTCTTCACGTCTCTATGCCAACATCAATAAAACCATCACCGGATGTATAATGGAAAATAACATCACTCTGAAGAAGGGCTTATGCCCGAAACGTCGATTCTCCTGTTCCTTTAATGCTGCCTGACCTGCTGCGCTTTTCCAGCAACACATGTTTAAGCTCACTCTTGGAGAGAGACAGTCAATGAGGAAGAATGCATTTGAAGCAGGGACAGTTGCCTTCCTGAATGGAAATGAGGTGTTGGAATCTGGGAAACAGGCAGAGGAAGGGAGCTGTCCTTACTTTCTTCTTGTTGCATGGGACTTGTGCAGCCCTGGTCGCCAAGCATGTTATGCCTATCTTGAAATGAGTGGTAGTTCAGCTGTTCCACAGAACAGTAAAGACAAAAACACATTGCTGTGGGTTTGCAGTCACATGCAGACCTGACCAGTGAAAAAGGACCTATTGCCTTTTCTCAACAACATGAGGCAAACAGGTGTGAAAATATCAAGAGATTACGATTCTGTGACTCCAGATTATGTGTCAATAACTTGAGGATCATTCACTGTCTGTCTTTCTGACAGCTTCTGTGCACAGAATAAGTTAAGCATCTCAAGTGCAATTAGCTTGTAATGGACTCGTGTTTCGAGGTACTTAAAACAGTTGGAAACCGGATTTAACAGGTGCACAAATGATGGCTTATTCAGACGTTACACAGAGGCTGAGGAGGAGACTGGGACTTCATGATGGTGGTCCTGGAAAGATTGGTAAATGGGAAGGATATGGAGATGTTATTCTTTGCAGGAGAAAAAGAATGAAGAATTTTGAGAACAACCTGGTTCTTCCTCTCAAACTGGTAAGTAGTTTGTAAATAATAATTGGCGAGTTATAAATTGTAAGAAGTGGAGTCTTTGATTCGAACTGAAAACGTTGACTTGCACCTCTACGTATCATGAGCATCAATTGACTTCAACTTGGTGCAATTTACAGACAGACTTACCAGGAATACCAACTATAGCGAGAATGGGATAGTAACCAACTTGAATAGCCAGCAGTAGACATTAAAGCCGTGATGATAATGTTAGCCAAGGCTGAGAAATCCAGTAAAGAACATAAGATAATTTCCTGCCCATTTTTGTGACATTCCAGTCGGTTATACCTATTTCTAAACGATTGTCAGACCAATCCAGTTTAGTGTTCTCTTATTGTCATCTCTCCTCCCTCTCTCTGTGCAGCTTCTGGTGCCAGTCAGTGCTGTCAGTGATGCTCCCGCTTTTGGATAACACATTGACAGCAGTCCCTTATTAATACAAGAGGGAAACTCTCCAGGGACGCATAGGATCCATGGAGACTGACATAATCATAGTCGCTAAACAAATAGCTACATTTACATGTTGTCGATGTTCTCGATATCAAGCAACTGTGCTGAAATATCATTTAGTGGACATCAATTAATGTTTCATTATGACACTGGTAAAGTGTCAAAAAATAGTGATGACTGGGGGTCATGGTAGGAGGAACAATGATGTTCCCCAGTCATCAGTATCACATGAAGAACAAATTCAAGAATTCATCTGCAATGAGGAATTAGCAGAGACAAAATTAATGAAATGTGCTTATTGTTTTTAAAAATTCTCAAGGTCAGGTTCGTAGGAGAGTAGTCTGACACAGAACAAACGACCAAGAGGCGAGTCTGCTAGAATATGGGCATTTTATTCCCCGCAGCGTCGCCACAACCAGGTCTCATACAATGGGTCTGGCTTAAACTCACTCTACATGTTACCGGAACTGGGAGCCGTCAGTTCTCGTAGAGCGGTTGCCAACAACCCACGCTCGGCAGTTAAACGTAACCCCGGAGCAGACTCACCGAACTGGAGACTTTTCCAGCTGATATACTCTTTTCCAGATATAAACATTCATGTGAACAGCAGAGCAAGGCTAAAAAACACATTCCATTCTGGTTACATACAGATAAGAAGATTCACACGGGGAGGTGTGTAATAAGATTCACACGGGACTAAGCAACACCTCCATTCCGGTTAGATTCACACATGTATTGGGACATAATTTTTAACCGTTTCACCACATTCCACTGCTTGGCCCAATACATGTGTTACATTATGATTCACACATGTATTGGGACATAATTTTACACCACATTCCACTGCTTGGCCCAATACATGTGTTACATTATGCTTAATTCAGTTCAATTCGTTTCAGTTAATTTCAGTTCAGTCAATTCAGTGTAGTTCAATTCAGCTCAGTTCAGGTCTGTTCAGTTCAATTCAATTGTGTTCAATTCAGTTCCATCCATTTCAATTCAATTTAGCTCAGTTCCATTTTGTTCCGTTCAATTTGATTCACTTCAGTTCCACTCAGTTCAGTTCAGTTCAATCCCATTCAATTCTGTTAACTCCGCTTCAGCTTTTTGGACATGCCCACATCCTCCGCTGTACCCCAGGCAAGGGGTTCTTCAGCAGGACTGGGATCCTCTCTCAAACAAACTGCCACGTACATGCCCACATCCATGCCATCCCGGGACGGTCGGGACCTCCACAGTTTGTTCTTCTGGTTTCTTAGTCTTTTTCCAAAACATTGTTCTGTATCAAAATCTCTCCTCAATTGCGATTGACCCTGCTCGACTACGCCAAATGTTTTAAAAAATTCTCAAGGTCAGGTTCGTAGGAGAGTAGTCTGACACAGAACAATCGACCAAGAGGCGAGTCTGCTAGAATATGGGCATTTTATTCCCCGCAGCGTCGCCACAACCAGGTCTCATACAACGGGTCTGGCTTATACTCACTCTACATGTTACCGGAACTGGGAGCCGTCAGTTCTCGTAGAGCGGTTGCCAACAACCCACGCTCGGCAGTTAAACGTAACCCCGGAGCAGACTCACCGAACTGGAGACTTTTCCAGCTGATATACTCTTTTCCAGATATAAACATTCATGTGAACAGCAGAGCAAGGCTAAAAAACACATTCCATTCTGGTTACATACAGATAAGAAGATTCACACGGGGAGGTGTGTAATAAGATTCACACGGGACTAAGCAACACCTCCATTCCGGTTAGATTCACACATGTATTGGGACATAATTTTTAACCGTTTCACCACACTTATGCAGTAAAAAAAAGTAAGGGGCAAAATTACTTTCTGCACACACTAAAATAAAGAAAATACTAAACATATGATTGTTAAAATGCACTTTTAAGAATGAACTATCTAAAGTAAAGCGTTGTACAAACTTTATAAATCATTATTTGATCCACAGATGAGATACTGATTTCCCTTCTGTCAGAGATCTCCCTCAGAGAGTCTCTGGCGCAGGCTCTCACACAGTGTCGAGGGCGTTTATTAGTTCTTGCTGGTGCTCACCCTACCTGTTTAAATAACTCCACCATATCCTCAGATCCAATCTATTGGTCTATTGGAATCTGTTTAGCTATCAGCAACGCAGTTCTGTGAAATTATTGGAAATAAATGATCTGGGATCGCAGCCAGTATTGGCATAATGCTCACAAGATACAGAGTATCAGATAAAGGGCTTCCAGTCCAGGGGAATTACTAAATAAGCACAAACTTCTATCTGTCCTTGTCGAGCTATCTTCATGCTGTTTTTTGATGTATCCAATGCCATCCTCGTGTTACACTCCTTCCTCTTTCACTCAGTCTGTCGCTACCCTTTCTACACTCTCTTAGATTAATTCGGTTCACTTTATTTCCCTCTGTTTATTTCTCTCTCATCTAATCTACCTTCACAAACTGTCTCTGCCTCCAATTGTGTTGGTGAAATGCTCGTGGTCCCACGATAGGTTGAATGACTTCAATCAGTGCTATAATAGTTCTGAGGTTCTCAGACTCACAATAAGTATGTTAGTTTCCTGGACAGACAAGCTAATGACAGGCAGAGTGCACAATCATCTGCTATCGCTTACAGTTATTCTCTGATGTGCAGCTACCTCGAAATGTCTGTTCAAACAAAACAGGCAGAATTAATTTCAAGCAGTCGTTAGGACGTTCAAAGGAGGTTATATTAATCAGGATTTAATGAAGAGTGAGATTCCAAAATAATATAAGCAATGAAAAAAAAACATGGCAACGTAAGGAATGGCAGCTCAGTTTAACATATGGTGCCAAGTAAGACTAGTGGAAATTCAATTTAATAATATAAAAAAATAAATGGAATTAAGAATCTACTGATGACAATGAAATCATTGTCGATCGTTCGAGAAACCAATGTATTTCATCGATATCCTTCAAGGAAGAAAATCTGCCATCCTCACTGGTCTGCTCACAATGTGACTCCAAAATCACAATGTGGTTGACTCACAATCGTTCTGTGAAATGGCTAGGGAGTCATTTAGTTCCATCAATCGCTAAAAAGTTTGAAAGAATTGCAAGTAGACATATCACTTGAAATTGAACTTCGCAAACGAAAAGGCAACATCAGAAACAACAACATCCACCCTGTACCGTGCTCCTTACTAACATCTGAGGGATAGTTCCTAAATGGGTAGAACTGTCTCACAGACTTGTAAAGCACCTGCCTGATGTAGTCATACTCAAGGAATCATACATTACAGGCAATGACACAGACACCACCAATACCATCCCTGGATAGGTCCTGTCCCACCAGCAAGACAGACCCTATAGCGGTGAAAGAATAATGGAAGACAGTCGGGAGGACGTTGCTCTGGGAGTCCTCAACATTGACTCAAGGCCCAATGAAGTTTTATGGTTTCATGTTAACAAAGACAAAGAAACGTTCTGCTAATTAGCACAAACTATCCTCCCTCCGCTGATGAATCAATACAACTCTACGTTGAATAACACTTAAATGAAGCATCAAGGGTGGCAAGGGCACAAAACGCATTCTGGCTGAGGATTTTCAAATTCACCACAATAGTGGCAAGACAGCAGTATTCAAGGAAGACATCCTTGTAAGAGGATTCGCATTAGGTTAAAATCTTCGAGGAGAAAGTGAGGGCTGCAGATGCTGGAGATCAGAGCTGAAAATGTGTTGCTGGAAAAGCGCAGCAGGTCAGGCAGCATCCAAGGAGCAGGAGAATCACGTTTCGGGCATAAGGATGCCTTCCTTGAAGAAGCTCTCTTCCACCCTCTACAAGGATTCCTGAAGAAGGGCTTATGCCCGAAAAGTCGATTCTCCTGTTCCTTGGATGCTGCCTGACCTGCTGCGCTTTTCCAGCAACACATTTTCAACTCTGATGTCCAGCATCTGCAGCCCTCACTTTCTCCTGCCAGGAGCAGAACCAGGTATACCTAAAGATCAAGTATTAACTCGGTCGAACATCATAAGCAGCAAGTGATAGACAGAGTTAAGCCATCCCACAATCAACGGGTCAGATTTAAGTTCTGCAGTCCTGCAGTCCTGCGAAATGCAGTTGTGAATGGTGGAGACGATTAAACATTTCACTGGTGGAGGAGAAGGCTCCACCTCCATCCCCATCCTCAATGATGGACGAGTACAGCACATCAGTGCAAAAAAAGGCTGAAAGGCAATATTCAGCTGGAATTGTTACATGGATAGCTCGGCCTGCTGCAGTGGTCCACAGCACCACAGACATCAGTCTTCCGTCAGTTTGATTCACGATACATCATATCAAAAAGAAAAACGTTTGCAAGCACTGGATACTGCAAAGAATACATGTCCTGGCAACATTCCGGCAAAGGTTTTGAATACTTATGCTCCTTAACTTGCCGCTCCAGAAGGAAAGCTGTTCCAGTACAGTTACAAATTGACAATAAGGAAAAAAAATCATCTCAAATATGCTCTGTACATGAATGCAGGACAAATTGAAAGCGGCCAGTTATCGCCAGTATCTGTCTACCGTCGATCATCAGTAAAGATGTGGACTGGGTTATCAGCAGTGCTACCAAGCAGCACCTGCTCAGGAACAACCTGCTCAGATCAGCATTGCTTGGGTTCCACCAAGTCCACTCAGCTCCTGACCCACCATGGAGAATGGAACTGAATTCCACCCTTTCACATCACGGCTGTATTCTGCTGGAAGTGGGATCAAAGAGCGCGAGCAAAAATTGGTATCAGAGACATACTCTCCAATGTTTGGTTTCATAGCTGACAGATAGAAAAATGGTTATGGTTGTTGGAAATCAGTCATCTCAGTTGCAAGCCATCTCTGCGGGACTTCGTCAGGGTAGTGCCCTCGGCCGAACCATGTTCAGCTGCTTCATCAATGACCTTCCCCCATCAAAAGATTAGAAGTGCGGATATTTGCTAGTGAATGCATAACGTTCAAAACCATTCGACACTCCTCAGATACTGAAGCAGTTCGTGTCCTAGTGCAACAATAATTGTAAATTATCAATGTTTGGACTGCCAAGTGCCAAGCAATTTTCACGCCATACTATGGCTATGACCATCACCAATAGGAGACAATCTTATCAGCACCCCTTGGTATTCAGCGGTGTTATCATAACTAAATCCCCCACTATAAATATCCTGGGTGCTATCAATGCTCGTAAACTCAACTGAACGCGTTATGCGGAGGATAACACACCTCCTGGCTCTCAAAAGCCTGCCAACATCGAAAAGACACACGTCAGGCGTGTGATGGAGCACTCCTCGCTTACCTGAATGAATGCAACACAGAAATAGAGAACACACGCCGGATCATCAACGCCACACTCACTGTGGTGAATTCTCCGTTCGGTGTTCTCCGTACCATCACATCTAGGAATGGGAGTTGGTTTTCCTTTTCTTCCTCTCCAGTGAATCGGACTCCTGTGAGTGTGGCGTTGATGATTCGGTGTGTGTTCTCTATTTCTGTGTTTTAACGATTACAAAGGTGTCATCCACATATGTGACCCAGAGTTTGGGTTGAATTTGCGGTAAGACTGTTTGAAGAATTCACCATAAAAGTATACAGGAAAGCCACACACACAGACCAAGTCCTGAACTACGAAAGCAATCAACCCAACACACACAAAAGAAGTTGCATGAAGACACTGTTCAAAATGGCCACAACACACTGCAGCACACCAGAACTGCAAAAAGAGGAAGAACACCTATACAATGTATTCTCTAAAAATGGATACCCACGCAATTTCATCAGCAAATGCCTAAGGGAAAGACAACAGAACGAGGACATGCCGCAACCCAAAGGACTAGCCACACTACCATACATCAAGAGCATTTCCGAACTGACAGCCAGACTATTGCGACCACTAGGACTCATAACAACACACAAACCAAAAGCCACTCTCAGACAACAACTCGCCAGAAGGAAGGACCCGATACCCAGCATGAGCAAGACCAATGTAGTGTACGAAGTTCCATGTAAGGACTGCATAAAACACTACATAGGACAAACAGGAAGACAGCTAACGATCCACATCCATGAACACCAACTAGCCACGAAACGACACGACCAGCTATCCTTAGTAGCCACACACGCGGATGACAAGCAACATGAGTTCGACTGGGACAACATTATAGGACAAGTCAAACAGAGAACAGCCAGGGAATTCCTAGAGGCATGGCACTCATTCACAGATTCAATCAATAAGCACATTGACCTGGACCCAATATACTGACCACTGCAATGGACAGCTGGAACTGACAACCGGAAGCGGCACAGACAAACCACTATATATGCCGGAGGAAAGATCACAGGAAGCTCCCAACCACTGAGGATGTCACCTAGACAGGGGACGAAATGTGTGCACAACAAATTCCCAGCTCGGAGAACAGAACCACAACAACGAGCAGCCGAGCTACAAATCTTCTCTCAAACTTTGAATAGTATGGGTCAACCACAGCAGTGGGACCGCAGCGATTTAGAAATGCAGCTCACCATCAACCTCTCAAGGTCAACGACGGACGGGCAATAAATTCCAGTCCATCCAGCGATGCGTCAATGCAAAAAATAATAAACAAAAATGTAATGTCGAACAATTCGAATGTACAGGTTGTCTGATTTGAACACGAAGTGGAAAGCAATGTTTCTGATTCCGAACATCGTGTAAGAAAAAAAGATTCGACATATTCATTTTAGAATTTTCTGTTATGAGAAATGTACTTAATATTTCATGATTTATTCTTGTTTTATGCTGTGAAGAACTGCACCTATTGTGTTGAATTCAACAGCACTGGCATCACAGGAGCGATCCTTCCAAAATAACAGACTGAAAAAAACAATGCTCTCCATGAAGTTGAGACTCACGATGGCAGCTTATATTTAGCATATTACTGGGTACTGGCCAATACAGAATCCTTCCAACGTCCATATCATTGGGGTTACCATTGGACAGAACAAGATGCTGAAGCAACGTAAAAATACAAGAGTTAAAAAAGAAACTCAGAGGGTTACACTTCTGAACTGAATAATAGACTAGGTCACAATACAGGTCTGAGATGAAGCAATGCATTTCGGCCATTCAGCCCATTCCTTCTCTCTGAAAATGTGCCATTATGCTAACGACTCTCTGACTTTTAGGAATATCTTCTATACATTCGTATCAATGATCTCAGTAATTGATCAATTTCAAGCAGATCTCTCCCGAACTCCTCACCCTCACAGCCTTCTAAATTTCGAGTATCGACACAGAGCCCTCAACTACTGCTCATATGACAAACCATCGTCTTCAGGATCTTGCTGCATCACCTCCAACACCAGCAGATAGTTCCCTAGATATAGTGCCCAAAATAACTCACAATATTCCAAATGCAGTCTGACCAGTAGAGCCTGAGACAGCCTCAGCCATACATCTCTGATCTTATATTCTAGCACCCTTGAAATTAATATTAACATTGCATTTGTTTTACTAACTACTAAATGAACCCACAAATGAATCATAAGTGAGAATGGGTAAGCCAAAATCCATTTATTCTTCAGTTTTCACGAAGTCTTTTAGAACGTAGTGACAGTCTGTATTCCGCCGAGCAAAGTGCATAATCTGAAACGTCACATTGAGTTCCACCTGCTGCTTGTTTTCCCACTAAACTTTCCAAGTATATCTGCAGCCTCCTCATTTCCTCATTTTCACCTACCCATCTATCTATCCGTTATTGTATAACCTGTAAACCTAGCTATTATGTCCTCATGTCACTCATTCATGTAAATGGCACTTCCTGACTCCTGAAGGATTGTCCACCGTCTACAAGTAAGAACAATTAATGTCCTTGACTGTATTCAAACTTAAGTAATGATTTGCCTGGATCACATCTGCAAAATCTACACTCCCTGCTCCACTGCCACATTCTTGGAGCAAACCCTGTTGCCATTTTGTTATGACTTTACCCCATTATAGTGAAACAGAACTTGATGGACCAGTATTCAGTCCATTGATGACACTCTGTCCCGAAAATAACTATGGTGCTCACACCAACTAGTGTCGCTGTGATTTGATGACGGTTGAGGGAGGTGGAGTATTGGTGGGATCGGATGTCTGTAATGTTTGGGGTGCATGGCTGCCACTAGCTGAGGCTAACACTTGCCCCGACAGCCCCCGATGCACCTGTGTCCACTGTCACCGCTGCAGGCGTCACAGCAGTCTTCCTTGGTGTGACCTCAAGGAAACAATTGGCTCGCACCGTGGTTCTGGCCGAGCACTCAGATGCAGTGTGGACCAGCTGGCAGAGGTGTTCACTGTCATTTTGAACTTCGCACTCCTACAAGCTGAAGACGACATCTACTTCAAGAAGGCCACCATCAGTCCCATCATTAACAAATCACTTGCAACGTGAGTAAACACTACCGTCCAGTGGCTCTGAACTCAAAAATCATGATGTACTTCGAGAAGCTTATCATGACCCACATCATCTCCAGTCTACAAGCCTACCTCTATCCCCTAAAATCTGCCTACTGAAGTAATGGGTCCATAACAGATGCCTGCAAACTACCGTGGAAGATCTGGACAACCCGACTCCTGATCATCAACGACAGCTCGGCATTAACATCATTATCCTCTCCAGACTGCTCTTGCAACACGTGACCTCGATCCTTGATCTAACCTCTGCAACTGAATCCTCAGCTTTCTGAACGACATACCACATTCAATGAAGACACACAACTACACAATCTCCACAATCACACTCAACACTAGATTCCTCAATTAAAGATTCGTCCTCAGTCCCGTACTGTGCTGCTGTGCCGTGTGGTGAGCTATATACTGTACTCCATGCACACCCTCTGCTGTGTTGCCAATTTCCAAACGAATACTGCCAACAAGTTTGTGGACGAATCCACCATAGTGGGACAGATATCTAACAAAGACAACTTAGATGAAGAAAAGAGATACAAGGCTTGGTGATATGTTGTAATGATCACGAGTTCTCTCTCTCAACTTCGGAAAAACTGAAGAACTGATCATTGACTTCAGAAAGAAAGTAAGGGAACGCGCCCCCACCTGTATCCAAAGAGCTGAAGTTGAGAGTGTGCAGAGCGTGAACTTCCTCAGAGTATGATAACTGTCCTGGAATTCTCACGTAGGTGTGACGGTCATGGATGTTCGATAACATCTCTTCTGCCTCAGGTTGCTCAGGAAAACCAGCATGCACTAATTCTACAAATGCAGAATTGAGAGCATACCGTGTAGATGCAGAAGGGCCTGGTTTGGCAACTGTTCTGCCCGGTACTGTAAGAAACGACAGAAGGTGGTGTGAACAGCCCAGACTATCACTCACTCCAAGCTCCCAACCATTGACTCCTTTTCCATGGTTCTTTGCTCGGGAAAGGCTGCCAAGATCTATGACAAGTCACTGAGGGAAACGGGAGAGGAAATAGCTGTGGCCGTAACAGATACCGTTGCAATATTCTGAAGACAGGTGAGGTTCTCGGAGAGTGGACAACTGCCAGTGTTGTCCTCTTTTTTTTTTTTAGCAATGCGGTAGGGATAATTCAGATAATAATGGAATTGTAAGTCTAACGTCAATGGTAGGAAAACTGCTGGATGAGATACTGAGTGAAAGGATGTATTCCCATTTAGAAAAGAATTGGCTAATCAGTGACAGGGAATATGATATTATACAGGGAATGTCATATCTTATCAAATGAATAGAATTAGTTGTGGAAGTGATACAGTTGATTGATGAGGGATGGGTGGTAGATGTCACAATCGTCGACTTCAGGAAGTCATTTGATAAGGTTGCCCACGACCGGGTGATAGAACAAGTGAAGTTGGTTCGGACCCAGAGTATACTAGCCAGATGGATAGAGGACTGATTGGGCAACAGGAGACGGGGAGTAGTAGTGAAAGGGAGTTTATCAAATGGAGAACTGTGACCACTGGTGTTCCATGGAGTTACTTTGTTTGTCATATGCATAAATTATTTTGAGGAAGATGTAGATGATCTGATAACCAAGTTTGCAGATTACACTAATATTAGTGGAGTATCAGAGAGGAAGCGGACTGTCAAAGGATACTGTAGAACATAGTTAGATTGCAGAGTTTGGTAGCAAAATGGCAGCTGGAATTCAGTCAGGCACAAGCAGGGAGATGCATTTTAGAAGGTCCAGTTCATCAGCAAACTCAGCGGTAAATGGAAAATTCCCGGGGAAAGTTGATGTGCAGAGAGATCTATGTGTTCATGTCTATTGTATCTTGAAGGTGGCAACACACGTCGATAGAGTGGTTAAGAAGCTATAAGGCATGCTTTCCTTCATTGGACGGGGTATTGAGTACAAGAGTTGCCAGGTCATGTTATAGTTGGAAAAGACTTCTGTTCGGACACGTTTGGAATACTGTGTACATTTCTGGTCGCTACATTACGAGAGGGATGTGGATGCTGTGGAAAGGGTGCAGATGAGGTTCACCAGGATGGTTGCTGGATGTTCGGCGCTAGTTTCGAAAACATTTTGCGTAGATTAGGATTATTTTCATTAGAGAAGTGGAGATTATGGGGGAAGTTATTGAAGGATACTAAATCATGAGAGGTAGAGACAGTTTGCGTAGCAAAATTTTGTTTTCTGACCAGAGTTGGATAATCAATTACGTAGGATCGTGAATTCAAAGTAAGAGGGGAAAGGTTTAAGAGAGAAATGCGTGGAAAGTGGCTTATGCGGAGGGTTTTGGCTGCTTGGAACACGTAGACAGCGGAGGTGGGGAGTGGGTATGATAGCATTACTTCAACTGAAGAGAGACTGATACATGGATTGGAATGCAACAGAGGGATACAGCCCCTTCGAAAATAAACAACAGATTTAAATAGAGGATCTGGATTTGCGCAGGCTTGAAAGGCCGAAGAGTCTATAACACTGGTGCAACTTTTTTTTTCTATGTTCGAACATCATCAAAGACCCATCACAACACTGTAATGATCTCCTGCTACCTCTTCCACCCGGCTAGAAGATACAGAATCTTGGACACACTGAACAGACGTTTCAGAAACAGCTTCTTCTTACGTGTTAATTGACTGTAGAATGGACTGGATAATCTCAGATAATGCTGATCTGGTTAATGTTGATTTCGCTGAGTGCTTGCCCTGTGCAATGTCAGCTACATGCCTCTGAGATAATTATTTTCATCGCCATTTTTCTTTCTTTACCTGCTTGCACTGATGTGCCTGTACAAATTAGTGCAGGTGACAATAAATCCTCACCTCCCTTCTCCAGCTCACTCTGGTCCTCACACCCAGCTCGTATCAATCCCCAAACTCAGTTCCCTATGACGCCCATCACCAGATTGACGTGTCCTTTGACTCTCACTGTGCCTTTCACGGTGTCTGTCTCCACGAGTTTTCTTTTCCCCAACGAAATTCGGTATCTTTCTCTGAATATACCCTCTCTACTCCCAGTCCAACTGACTGTTCTTTCCTCGTGTTTTTCCATTCACACTTTTCCTGTCTGTTCTTCTGTTTATCGAGTTGTGTTTTCCGATCTCCTTCCTTTTCCGTCTGTCTATTTGTCTCCCCTTTTTTACTCAACTGTTTCCCTTTTCAGATCTACCCCTTTATTTTTTCGCTTGCTCTGTCTCTTCAGAAAGCTTTTTACGATGACGAAGGCAAGTGATGACCACTCTATTTGAAGCTGGTGGTTGTTCATCGGTTCAATGTCGGCAATGCAATAAACTCAATTGGTTTTTTTTTATCATGGTCATAATTTAAAGTAATTGTGTAAGTTTAAATTTTTGTTAAAATAGCAAACAGAACTAAGATGTCCATTTAACAGCCCATCATTGTATGTAACTATTTCGCAACAGCCCAGCTAACAGCTGTTCTGCATTCTGGCAGCTGTTTCTGGACTGCAAATGCCGAAAAAAGTCTATCTGAATTGACCATCCCTTCCTTCAACTTCGACTTCATCAACAGCACACCATTCGTGAGCATAATGGCTTGCCATGGCAACTGTTCTACTCAGGATCACAAGAAACTGCGGACTGTGGTGTGCACAGCGCAGACTATCACTGTAGGCAACATCCAATCCATGGACACCACTGCTGCAGGAAGACTGCCAACATCAAAGACCCCTCTCACCCTGGTCATGAACTATTCCCTTCTATTCCATCAGACAGAAGGTACAGTGACTTGAAAACATGCAGGAACACCTTCACTCTTCTGTTAATAGACCTCATGAATCGACCTCGATAACTTCTGTTATGATGCAGTGCAAACGCTCTGCTAATTTAAAATAGGGAGCAACACGGAAAATTTAAGTTCATGCTGTAATATGTTAAAGTTAGAGAGACAAAGAACCCTCCCAGACGTCAGCATTTAAAACAAAATTTAAGAACTTTATTCTTTAAGTACAACAACGAGTATTAAAACCAGCAACCATTTACAAATCATTTATCTTAAAACTATCTTTTACCTCCCACCCTACAATAATAGACTGGTTAAAAATAAAATCAGATTTACAAAAAAAATCACGTTCCAAAACCACATAGCTTTGCCGATTCTTCTTTGTACATGTTCCTCTGTGGATACTCTCTCGGTCGGCTTTTATGTTCTGCTGCTCAAACTGCCCACAGCTAGGTACAGTTTAGAGCAATCATCAGCAAGCAGTCTACATTTGCGAGTCCTTGGCAGTTCTCCCTATTCAAAATGTTCGGTTTTAAACCCCAAAACATCGAATCGCTTTAATGTTATCAAAATGCTAAATTCAAATTCGATTGGATTTTGGTATCTTGGGGCATAATTTAAGCTGATTGTTAGATTTTGAATTTGTTTCTGTTTCAGGGCATCCCGGCTTCTGTTATTTGTTTCGATCACGTGTTGCATTGTTACCTTGTTCAGGGTGTCTCTGTGCTTTGTTCGGCTTTGCTAGCTTTTCAACTCACTTGAAGGTGCACCTGCACATCTTCATAATAACACCCCTCTTAAAAGAAAAAGAGCCATCATAATGAAAAGTCTGCGTCATTTTTCTCTATTCCGTAGCTACAATATTATGACATACTTTAATCTAAGTTAGTCTTAATTTCTTGCAACATAAGTATAATATTGAGTAAATTCCAACCTTATGTATACTTTATCAGTTAAATCCGTGATAGCAATTCTACAATTGCATTCTTATGAGCCACAAGATACACACTATGTACATTAATAGTCTGTAATCTGGAAGACTCCAATGAAATAATCGCAAATTTCTGTCGTCGAAGCATTCCAAGAATGTAAGAATATTGTGATCCGTGGACACAACTGTCTCCAACACAGTGTTCGTGACATACACGTTAAAATATTGTAAGGCCAGTATCAAACTCTACAGTTCTTTTTCGATTGTGGAGTAATTCCGGTGGTGGATGTTAAGTTTCTTCGATAACTAACCAAATGGCACTTCAAATACATCATCATCTCACTGTAGCAGTACAGCTCCACCTATAATGTCACTAGCATCATTGATAACTTTGAAAGGTTTTCTGCAACTAAAAGTGGTGTTATGCTTAATATTGCTTTCAAATCACCAAGTTCCTCCTGGCATTGTTCTGTCCACCAAAACTTTGTGTTCTTCTTCAGCAAATGGGTTAACGGTGCCACTACACTGCTGACGTTTGGAATAGAATCCCATTAGTTCCAAGAATCAAAGCACCTCTTTCTTCGAGATTGTTGGTGGAAATTCGTCGATGGCTTTTGTCTTTGCGTTCCGTGGAGTTAACCCTTCATGACCGATTTTAATTCCCAAAACTTCACCTCTGTTTTTGTGAGTTCAGTTTCTTCTTTAGGTCTATGACCAGTTTAGCTGCTGGCAGTCGTTCAAAGAGCTCTCTCTGCTGCACCATGTGATGATTCCAGGTCATACTAAAAATAACTACATCACTCAAAGTGATTGTAAAGTTTGTTGACACAGTCCCAGCTCTTTACACGAGTCTTTGTAACATGGTGCGTGCTTTCTTCATTCCAAGTGCACCTTAAGTACATTCAGCTCATTTGCAGTTACAAGCACAGAAATTTCTTTCACAGCCTGTGATAAAGGTACCTGCCAGTAACCACTAAATGAGCCCAACTTAGCGTTGTAACGGGCTTGCCCAACTTCCTGGATGCAGTCCACCAATCTCAGTATTGAGTATTAGTCTGATTTTTTCATGGCGTTGACCTTAATAGAATTCTCACAAAATCGTTAAGTACCGTCCGGTTTGGGAAGTAAGGTGATCAGCGAAGTCCAATCACTCTGGCACAGCTCAATGATATCCTCGCTGTGCATGGTCTCCTCCTCCATTTGGACCTCTCTGGCTTTGAATGCATCAATCCAATAGGGGTGTTGTTTTATCGGAGCAGTGTTCCTTATTTCATTTACAATTACATTGGCCCTTCCTGCCTGATTCTTTCATATGTCATCATCCTGCAGTGACAAACATTTCAACTGCGTTCTATGCTGCTGAGACTGATTGTTTACTAAACTATCCAACTCCTCATGGAATTCTTCACTTTCGATATATATTTTGAGGCATATCAAAATCGACACCATCTGGATTTGATTCCTGGCTGCGCGGGACATTAACTCAAACCTGTTTGTCCAGTTGATTTTCTCTTTTCTAATTCTCTGCAGGGCACCTACACATTCACTTGTAACCCACGTCGAAGGTCCTTCAAAAGTAGGATTTGGCAACACGTGCTAGTTTTGTTACAGCGTGTAGCTTACTTACCATTTTGCATGTATGACACAAACGGCAGTAGTTAACCACATACTTGTGCATTCGAGGCTAATAGAAAAAAGATTTCTACTTTAGCCTGTGTTTTTCGTACCACAAGATGACCTCCTTCATGTAGTTCATATACTGCCCATAACATTTCCTGACTGTATGCTACTGGCAGCACAATCGGGAGCACTTTGGTCTATTTCTTCTCTGCATGAACTTGCTATGGTCTCCATTTCTATCTTAGGACTCTACCTTTCAGATACTAACTCTTTGGAATATCCTCTGCCTGGCTTTTGGAGTACGCGTCCAGATATATTACTTTTATCATTTTGTCTTTCTGTTGCAGGTCTCTTTGCCTTTCAGGACAAAAACAAAGTGTCTGACGCTCTGCCTGTTCAGCCTTTTCCTGTACCATTACGTCCAACTAAGTGACTGCTAACTGAACCTCAACTCCTTCACCCGGGTGCCAACTTTGAGGGAGCTATGAAGTTGGACCCCATGACCACCCTGTTCCTCCACTCTGCCAAGAATCCTACATCCAATCTTCTATTCTGTATTCAAATTCTACCTTCAAAAATAAATCACTTCACACTTTTCCAGACCAGTGCTGCATCCTGTCAATATCCCGTTGCAACCTACATGATTCCTCCACACTATCCACAATTCCACCAACCTTCGTGTCTTCAGCAAATTTACTAACCAACCCTTCCACTTCCTCATCGAAGTCATTTCTAAAATTCAATAAGAGCCGAGATACCTGAACAGATTCCCAAGGAACACCACTGCACACCAAACTCCAGGATGAAGACATTCCATCTACTGCCACTCTGTCATCTATGGGCTAGCTAATCCGGATAGTCAGATTTCCGTGCATCCCATGCCTTCCTAATTTCTGAATGAGCCGACTGTGGAAACCTTTATCAATGACCATGCTAAAATCCACGTAAAGCACATCCACTGCTCTACATTTATCAAGTTGTTTTGAAACATTCTCAAAGGATTCAGAGATTTGTGAGGCATGGTCTGCCCCTCACAAAGACATGTTGACTCTCTCGAATCAAACTATGTATTTCTAAGTATTAATAAATCCTGTCGCTCTGAATTTTCTCCAATATTTTGCCCACCGCTGATGTAAGACTGCTTGTTTTGTAATTCGCAGTGTTATCCCTACTCCCTTTCATGAACAAGGGAATAACATTTGGCACTACTCTAGTGGACAATTATGATGCAAAGATCATCGCCACAAAAACGCAGCAATCTCTTCATTCGATTCCTGTAGTAACCTCGGGTATATTCCCTCTGTCTCAGGGGCATTATCTACACTTGATGATTGAGTGCTTTCCATTGCAATGTTACATACACTGCTACCTTCCCGAGAAGATGGGTTCGCAGTAGACTGTTAATCATGGAATGGAAATCAAAGGAATGCACTAATGCCCTGCTGATTAAGGTTTTATACCAAAAACGTTAACTTTCCTGCTTCTGGGATACTGCCTGGCCTGCTGCGTTTTTCCAGCGCCACACTTTTCAAGCTTTATTCTGGAGTATCTGCATTCCTCACTTCCTCCATCATTGAAGGCTGTCTCCTCTGCACACTGCGAGGAATTAATGACCAGAAAATCATGGTGCGTGGAGGTGATAGCTCAGTTCTGGAAATTTGCATTTGATGAGTACTTTACTTGAGAAAAAAATAATTACGATTCAGTAAATATTCATTCACTCCCAGAGTTGTAATTTTGTTTCATGAATTGGGCAGCCTGATCACAAACAGTGAATGATGGATGAACTCCGCGGTACAGAATATTCCAGGTGTTATATTCCAAGCTGGATATCCTTGACTTTAACACTGGGTATTCTGGGACACACATATATGATAAGGGAATGAGTTGACATGTGCAAGTGTCGCAATTTTGACAATGCAGAGACGTGTTTGAGGGAGGTCAGGGCTCACAACTCAATATTCTGAGGTATAGGAACTATATACAGGACATCAGCGTGTTGAAAAGAAGCGGTGGTGTTTTATTAATTATGGAGACAGTTACTGCACTAAGGAGGAAGAATATCTTGGAATGATCTTCAAATGAGACTTGTTGTGTTGAGATTAAGATCAAGACAATCACAGAAACACTGCTGGGGATCGATTGCAGACACAAATGTAATAGAAAATACAGGAGCAAATATATAATCAATTTTCTGAGGTGTGTAAAAACGGTAATAGGATCATTATATTCAGGCATTTCAATGCCCAACATTTATAAGGGCAGTGATAACTTTTTAAGAGGGGACAGAAGGTTTGAAATTTATTCCACACAACTTCTCATGCCAACATACATAAGAGCGAACAAGGGAAGGTGCACTGCTGAGTCTCATTTTGGGGAATGAAGCCAGTCACGTGTTCCAGGCAGGATTGGAAAAGCATTACAGGACCAGTGGTCGAGACATAATATATTTTAAGTTTTGTTAGCAAAAGACAAAAAAAGTTTGAAAAATAGGATTTTTTTTGGATTGGGGAGACATACTTTGATTAAAAAAGCCAAGATCTCACCAAAGAACAGTTGCTTCTGTGAACGGTGGCTTTTGCCTGAAACGTCGATTTTACTGCTCCTCAGATGCTGCCTGAACTGCTGTTTCTTTTCCAACACCATTCTAATCTAGACTCTGGTTTCCAGCATCTGCAGTCATTGTTTTTACCTAGCGTGTGACGGAGCTGTTGGGGATCAGAAGATCAAAATAGAATTGATGACCATGTCAGCCCAACAAGTCACATCGAAGATGAAATTTCGGAAACAAGTGGGACTAGATTGGATTGGGATATCTGGTCGGTATGGACGGTTTGGACAGAAGGGTCTGTTTCCATGCTGTATATCAATATGACTCTATGACTATTTAAGTGCAGAGAACCTTGAATGTTTACACATATTCAGAATGGAATAAAAAAGAAAGAGAAGCTTAAAGTCGGTGTAAAGTCAGCAGGTCAGTCGGTGTACAAGAAATGCATAGATTGCTGGGCAAAACTTAAGTAGAAGAGTAAAAAGAGGAGTGATAAAACATTACGTGTAAGGTTACCAAGAATCAAAATATTTTAGCATTTTACTAAGCGAATGAGGATAACAAGAGAAACAATGGGAAGTATTATGGAACAAGGAGTCAAGGTGTGCGTGGAGCTACAGAATATATTATCAATCTTTAATTTGAAGAATGAGTTACTGGATTCCGGGAGAGTGACAGTGTAAACCTTGATCAAATTGATACAAAAGCTGAGGAAGAACTGGAAGTTTATGCGTGATGCATACCGGTCAAATGCCCATATCCAGATGAGCTATATCTTATGCTGATGTGGGAGATGAGGGACGAAATTACAAATTCTGTATCTTTTGGGTTTTCTTTGCCTCTGGCCATAGAGGTAGTGTGATCGGACAAGGAAACATCAAATATATGTTCAAGTTTCACCGAGAGTCTTAGAAACAAGGCCTGGGTTTAAAGACCTCCAAGTCTCAAATCAGTGGGAGGGAAGCAATTGTAGAAAATTCGGAAGGCCATAAAGCTGATTCATTAAATATCTTCAAGTTTGAGAAAGCCATATTGTCAAACAAGTGTTATGGTGAAAATGCAGTAAAGTGAAATAGCGGATCATCTGCATAAATATAACATAATTGGAAGGAAAAGTAGACTTAATGAGCGGATGACCATACTGTTGTTCTTCTGCCTTGTGGTATTCTTTTTCCAATAACTTTGTATTCACTGGAAAGTCAAGCTCTTTCCCTCTGGTTGAGAAATGGTTTGGAATATAATCAATGGATTCAAGGAATCTATTAATGCAGAACGAACAGATAGAAAGGGCGAGAGTACCACGACAATAATGATTGGCTTTTGGGGTGAAATGTTGAATTGGGAACAACAACCCCCACCCTCAGTCATGAAAAATGCTTATACTTGAAACGTTGACTTCTCCACCTTCAGATGCTCCCTGACTTTCCGCTTTTTTCCAAATTCTCGTTTGTCTCTTGTTCCACAGCAAGACAAGAAGTCTAGTTTGCATAACACGCTCGTAAGAAGGGACCAGGGACCCCCCAAAATGTCATTAAACCTCTTCCCTTAGATCAGGTGAAGCACATTCAGCTGCTCGAGACGCTAACAAATGAACAGATGAGG
Source organism: Chiloscyllium plagiosum (assembly GCF_037043375.1). Lineage (NCBI taxonomy): Eukaryota > Metazoa > Chordata > Chondrichthyes > Orectolobiformes > Hemiscylliidae > Chiloscyllium > Chiloscyllium plagiosum. Next base: position 69,987,998 of record NW_028270160.1, read on the forward strand.
TCATAAGCCCCTCCAGACTGAAACACAGAAATTGAAGGGCGTCATTGATGTTCCAACATAACAAACAAATGAAGCAGAGACTGCAAATGTTGTTCGGCCTGACTCGATTGTTAATGCTACGCACGTGTTTCGTTAATGTGGTTTTCTGATGGTGAGGAGGGAACGTGGATGTACCAAGTCTCAACGAGATATTTCCCCATCTCCGAGAAGACTGACTAGTGTTCTCTGTGGAGTTCAGAAACCGGTGTGAATGGTTAATTCTTTCGGACAGTAGATGCTGACACATATGGAAACAACATAACGCTCAATGCAGGGTCAAATACCAACTGCATACAGAGGCAGTTGCAGTTCATTCAGAGCTTGGAGCTCTCTTTCAACGAACATGGGGACTTCACAGCGGTAATTATCATAGAGTCATAGAGTCCTACAGCACGGAGACAGGCCTTAACTGCTCCGTGATGACCAAAATGTCCATCCCTACTCACCCTATTTACCTGAACTTAGCCCATATCCTCCTGAACCTTTCCTATCTATTTAATTGTCCAAATGTGAAAACATGTATCGTGGGAAAAGACGTCATTTGTCATCCTATGGGTGCTTTGTTTTGAAAATAATATTTGTTCGTTCATAATCCTCACGGTTTAATGCAATCGACATTAATTTTTTGGTAGTGTCACAGATTAAAAACACATTTCCTTCACACTATCCTTATGGAACGACCACCAAAGGGATAAGTATGGTGATACTCCTTTGCACTATCTGTCTGTGGCAATGTGCTCATTCCTATGAAAGGAGAGAAAATCTGAAAACAATGACCCAAGTACTATCTCAATAATAATCTACAATTGCAGAAAGTTTTCTTTACTCCTGCAATTGAATCATTTTGCAACGAAGGACAGCAAACAATGTGGGGTGCTGATTACTTCTTGACCAGGGTGTCCTAGATAGATGGATAGAGAACTGGTTGGGCAACAGGAGACACAGAGTAGGAGTGGAAGGGAACTTCTGAAAATGGAGACCTGTAAGCAGTGGTGTTCCACAGGGATCCATGCTGGGACCACTGTTGTTCATGGGTTACGTCAATGATCTGCAGGAAAGTCTCGGTTGACTCATAAGCAACCGTGCAGCTGTCATCAAGATTGGTGGAGGAGCAGATAGTGAAGGGTACTGTCAAAGAATATAGCAGAATATCAATAGATTGGAAAGTTGAGCAGAGAAATGGCAGATGGAGTTCAACCTGGACAAATGCGAGTTCATGCATTTGGAAAATCCAACTCAACAGCGAACTACGCAATAAATGGGAAGTTCCTGGAGAAAATTTATGTGCAGAGACATCTGGGCACTCAGGTCTCTTGTTCTCTGAAAATGGCAATGCAGGTCAGTAGAGTGTTCAAGAAGGCATGCTGCATGCTTTCCTTCATCGGATGAGGTACTGAGCATAAGAGCTTGCAGATCATGTTACAGTTGTATTAGACTTTCGTTCGGCCCCATTTGAAATACTGCATGCTGTTCATTTCACCATGTTACCAAAAGGATGTGGTTGCTTTGGAGATGCTGCAAAGGAGATTCACTATGATGTTACGAGAAGAGTTTGAGTAGATTGGAAAAAGTAGATTGAAGGGGGACCTGATTGAGGTCTACAAAATCCTGAGAGGTGCAACCAGCGAGGGTAGCAAGAAACTTCTGCTCAGAGTAGAGAACCAAATCAATAGGAGTTACGAGTTCAAAGTGAGAGGGGGAATTTTAGAAGAGATATGAGAGCAAAGTTCTTCATTCAGAGTTTGGTTGGTGCCTGGAATGCGTTGCCAGCACAGATAGTAGGAGCAAGAACAACAGCGTCATTTCAAATCTATCTTGAAGATGCATGAATGGGCAGTGAGCAAAGCGATACATATACATAGAAAATAGGCGGGAGGTTTAGGGAGAAACTCTGGATCTCGCAGAAATGGAGGACCAGTGAGCCTGTTCCTGTGCATAATGTTCGTGGTTCTTTTTTCTTTTCCCCTTCAAAACACACATTCATGTCACCAACATCAATCACACTATTTCACAGCTTAATTCAGTTCTGATTGAGCATAGAAAACATAGAAAGATATAGCACAGAACAGGCCCTTTAGCCCACGATGCTGTGCCGAGGGTTAATCCGAATGTAAAACAACTTAACTTAACCTACGCACCCCTCAACTCACTGCTATTCATGTGTTTGTCCATCAGTCGCTTAAATGTCCCTAATGACACTGCCTCCACAACCACCACTGACAACGCATTCCATGAATGCACATCTCTCTGTGTAAAGAATCTTCCTCAAGGTTTCAAGCACTCCAACATCAACTTCCTCATGGAAGTCATTTATAAAAACTACAAAGAGCAGAGGCACAATAACAGAAAACCGCGGACCCCACTCAACACTGACCTCCAGACAGAATACTTTCCATCGACTACCATTCTCTACCTTCTGTCAGCAAACCAATTCCATATAGCCAAACTTCCCTGTATCCCATACTTTCTGAATTTATGAATGAGCCTACCATGGAGAACCTTATTAAATGCCTTGCTGCAATCCAGAAACACCACATCCTCTGCTCGACCTTCGTCGACCTCACTTTTCACCTCATCAACGAACTCAATAAGGTTTGTAAGACATGACCTGTCCCTCACAAAGCCATGCTGAGTGCCTTTAATCACACTATGCTTTGGCAAATAGTCATAAATCCTATCCCTCAGAATTCTTTCCAAAACTTTGCTGACTACAGACGTAAGACTGACTGGTCTATAATTGCCAGGGATTTCTCTCGAACTCTTCTTGAAAAGAGGAACAATATTTGACACCTTCCAATTCTCCAGTACGACTCCCATCGAGAGTAAGGAGGCAAAGGTAATCGCCAGTGGCTTAGCAACCTCCTAGGATATATGTGGTTTGGCTCAGAGTATTTATCAATTTTAATGTTATCCAACATTTCTAGCACATCAACTTCATCAATTTTGATCTGGTTAAGCCTGTCTCCCAGCTCCTCAACGTTCTCATTCACAGTAAGGTCTCTTTCCTTCGTGAAAACAGAAGCAGAAAAAAAACAACTCATTTCGGGCTTTCCCTACCTGCTCAGACTCAACGCACAAGTTCCCTAAGCTATCCCTAATCAGCCCTACCTGCTCCCTGATCACTCTCTTATTCCTCACGTATGAGGAAATTGTCTTTATGTTCTCCCTCATCCTTCTTGATAAGCCTCTTTCGTGCTCCATCCTGGCTCTCCACAGTCCACTTCTGAGCTCCTTTCTAGCAAGCCTGTAATCGTCTGAAGCTGTGATACATCCATGATTCCCCCACCTGACGTAAGCTGCCTTCTTCATTTTGACAAGAAGCTCCTCTGTTTTCATCATCCGAGGCTCGTTAACTTATCCATTCTTACCAGTCTCAGAGGAACAAATTCGTGCATCACTCGCAACAACTACTCCATTAATAGTCTCCGAATGCCTGCTGTTCCTTTCTGTGGAACAATGGCTCGCAGTCTGTACTTTCTAACTCCTATCTCATAGCATCATAATTTATTTTTCCCCAATTAAATATCTTCACTCCGTAACTGCACATTTCCCTCTCCAAGGCCATGGTAAATGTGAGACAGTTGTGATCAATGTCACCAAAGTGTTATCCCATTGCGAGATCTGACACCTATCCTGGCCCATTGCCGAGCATCAAATCCAAAATGGCCTCTCCCAGCGTCGGTCTGTCATCTTACTGAGTAAGGAAACCGTCATGAACACACTTGACATAAACGGCGCAATCCAAATCATCTGCACTTGGAGGTTCTAGTCAATATTGCGAATGTTAAAATCACCCATAACAACAACCCTGCTTTATCTGCATTTTTCCAGACTCTGCCCGCCTACGAGTTCTTCAATTTCTGTTCTGCTTTTCTTGTTCTGGGGAAAACCCCAATCAGGTGGCTCTTCCCTTGCCGTGCTTAACTTCAACCCATACTGAGTCAGTAGACAAACTTTCCTCACCAATCGTAATTTCTGTAGCTGTGATACACTTTCTGATTAGCAATGCTATACCCATTCCTCTTTTTCCACCCTCCCAGTTCTTTTTAAACGTTCTAAACCCTGGAACATCATGCAACCATTCCTGCCCCTGTGAAAGCCACGTCTCCGTGATGGCCACAAGATCATATGCCCAAGTACTGATCGGTGCTCTAAATTTATCACTCTTATATTTGACACTCCTTGCATTGACGCAGGCACGTTTGAACCAATCTCTTTGCTTCATCGCGTGAGAAACCTTCCCGATAGATTCACTCCATCCTGTCACTGCCCCATCTGCAACTGGCTCCCTTCTCGCTTGTGTGGCTCTGATTCCCACCCCCTCCCAATCTAACTTAAGCCCGCCCGAATCACAGGAGCAAATCTCCCACGCAGGATATTTGTGCCCATCCAGTTTAGGTGCAATGTCCTTCATGTACAGGTCCCATCTTCCCCAGAAGGTATCCCAATGGTCTACGTATCTGAAGCTCTTCCTCCTGCACCATCCTCATAGCCACGTGATGTATGGACTCAGAATGTTTTCTCTCTCGATCCGACGCTGCCAAATCTGGCACTTCCTCAATTCATTTTGTTCCGGATCTCGAGCATCATTCTTTACTTTATTTAATCGTTAATTATATTATTACATGGGATGTCCGCTGGCAAGGGCAGCATCTGTTGACCTCATTACATACCCATTATTGTGAGGCCATTCCTTAAGTAGTATAGAAGCAAGCACATTGTTGTGGGCCTGAAGTCACTCTTAACCCAGACCACATATCAAGGCTGGATTTCTTTACCAATGATCATTAGTGAAGTAAACATTTTTAGTGTCTTTAGTATAATAACCTGTGCTTCTGAGTTATTGAGCGACGTTACTAATCTGACGTGTACCGATCATGAATTTACTTCTAAAACAAATACAAGGTAGTGATCGAAATATTTGTAACTGAAAGAGTGCTTAGAAAAGAGCTGGAATCATAAAGTCTGAACTTTTAAAAGGCACAGATCATGCTTTATTTACCAACAGCAATGATGCCGAGATGGGAACTGGGAATATTATTGACTTGGTAGTGGATAGCTTTACTGATGGAAAGAGTACTGAGTCATAATTCAATTCAGGGCAGAAAGAGACCAGGGTACAGTGAACAGTCTTAGTCTCATACGTTTGAAAGTGGTTCGGAGGGGGGAGTTTTAAATTTGTGAGTAATCAATGAAGCTTGCAATCGAAACTGAAGACAATAGATTCCCTCTTGGCCAAATATAGTTAACAAAAATAGTAACGAAGCTCACCATGGTTTACAGGATTAATGCATGGACAGCGGTAAAGAGACTTACCAGGAACACCAACAATAGCGAGGATGGGATAGTAACCCGCCTGAATAATCATCAGTAAACCGAGTATCCGATTTGATAAATTCGACGAAGACCGGGAAAAATAGAAAAGACCCCCGGATAAACTCCGGTCCATTGTTGGAACATCATAGTCTATTCTCAGATTCCGATCCATTGTTGTAACATTCCGGTCTATTATCTGAAGTTGATTTCTCCTCTCCCTGTCTGTGCAGCTGTTGATGCCTGTTAGTGTCGGAGGTGATGCATCTATTTCTTCAATCCCTTACTAATAGAAGAGGGAAAAGCACCAGTGACACAATTAAGATCCATGGAGACGGATGTCAATCACAGTCACTGCGCAAATATTTCGAATTAACTCTTTTTCAGTTGGCACCTTCAGTTCAAAATAACATCTGGTCTTGTTTGGATGTTGACTTCACTAGTTATTAGTCTCACCTCCCAACACCAATTCGTATTACAATTTCAGTTGTGAGTGGGGATAATGGATCTCTTTTTCACATGCTTAAATGATTCTGTTGTGTTGTTCATGTACAATGCTCTAATTACCTGATTCTCCACTCCATGCTCCCCCATTCAACACTATCAAAATGCTGTTACTGTGCTGATCTGTCCTCGACTAGAACAGACGCTAACCAACATATTATCAATGAACACATTTGCCCTGACCATAGACAGAAAGTATAGATTCCTCTCGCTGCTTTAATAAGGCAATTTTGTATCTTCAACACGCAATGTACTTCATTTTTTTAATTATAAACTCATAACTACGTTAATGCAGTTTACTGGCCTCAAAACAGTAAGTCTTATATTTTCTGACTTCCGTATAAAAGCAGATGTGGCATATACAATAACATTGTCCGTTAACTACCATGGATTAATGAGTCAGGGACAGAATGTATATCACAGTGGCTAGGACACAGAAAGGAGTGGGCCCCGCGACTGAGGAGACTTGAGGGGATTACGATAGTGTGTCCCAGTCACGAGTATTCAACCATCATTTTTTTTTCTGGCAGACAGAAATGCAATGCAGAGCAATGGAACAGATAAAATTTGTAAGATGGATGCCAAATGGCAATTTGAATAGAACGGGACAATTTTAAATGTGCTGTAGAAAATTCTTTTTATATATATAGACTGGTTAGTCACTGGTTATACAGGTTGATAAGATTGTTCATATATTTAAATAGGATATTCAAACTAATCACAGACACAGGTTACAAAATATCTACGGTTACAGTGAGATTGCAGTGGAGTACAATTGAGTGATAGCTTATTTCGAACTGGTGCAGAGATGATGGGCTGTGAAACCAATGCCTTTGCTGTAATTCTTTAGAGCAATGTATGAAAAGCTTTGAGAGCCTGAGAAGACACGTTTATACATAAAGAAGACAGACGATGTCAGCATCAATAATCTATTCCTGTTGTTTCATAAAGTGCAGCTGTCTCTAAATTGCCTTTAAAATGGAAAGAATATTGCTGAGATTGATGCATACAAGAGGAAAGTAGCAAAAGTTGTTTTTGGACATTAAAGAAGATACATACTCCAGTGTAATGCAAGTATCATCAGCACAACCAATTGGAACAGGAATATAACATATTATCCAAACGTAACCCGGTTCAACATCTAGATTAATTAAGAAAAAGCAAAATACTAGAGATCACAGAAATCTGGAATAAATGCACAAAATGGTAGAGAAATGCAACAATGAGGAAGGAATGTTGAGAGAACAACATAGTTAACCTATTGAGTCAGATATGAACCTGTTCTGAAAAAATCATATTGGACTGAGAAAAGGTAATTCCGTTTCTCTCTGCTCCGATTTTTCCAGAATTTCTAACTTGCTCCCGAGCAATTTCAATTGGTTGAATAGCAAGAGATGGAGAGTAATGGTGCTGGTTTGCTTTTCGGACCCGAATCTTGTGACCAGCAGTGTTCCACTGACGTTATTTCTGGGTTCTCATTGTTTGGCATTTATATAAATGATTTGGATGAAAACATTCGAGACATTTTCAGTAAGTTTGTGGATGACCCCAAAATTGATGGTGCAATGGATAGTGAAGAAGGCGTTCTACGATTACAAATGGATCTTGATCAAATGGTTCAATGTGTTGACAAATGGCAGACGGAGTGCAATATAAGTATATGCGAGATACAGAAAATTGTGTGTGTTTATCGCTGTCCAATGACCGGGAATGGGATGATTTTGTTCCGATTCTCCTTGGGTTAACAAAAAGATATCCTCCTTGGTCTTACAGAGGATCGACCCTCTCCCTAGTTACCCTTGCGCTCTTAATATAGTTTTGCTTGTCTTTAGATAATCCTCAACCTAATCAGTCAATTATATCTCATATCCCCTTTTTGCCTTCCTGATGTGTCTCTTAAGAATGTCTCACACGATATGTAAGCTTCTCTTTAATTCTTGAGCAGAAGCTCAACAACTTTATTCATCACTTGTTTCTTAATCTTACCAGCCGTTCCTTTCACTTCCCAGGAACTTTATGTAACTGAATGCCGGTCGCCACACTGCTGAACGTCTTCCACTTATCAGAGATCCTTTTATCTGCGAACAGTCTACTTCGTTCAATCTTTGAAAACTCTCGTGTCGTGCCATTAATGTTTGCGGAACTCCAATTAAAAACATTATTTCTTTTAAGTGAAGGCATATTTGTTTATGTAACCATTTTGAGAGTTATGATTTCGAGACCTAAAATATTTCCCCACTTTTACGTCAGACTTTCCTTATTGCCTAAGGGAAGGTGTGGTTCAGTTACTTCTCTAGTAGAAGCATTAACATATTGATAATCTGGAACACATTTCACAAAGTATTCGACAACCAGTCGTTTAATACATAGGTGCTCCATGTCAACTTTTGGAAAACTAAAATTCCTTTTATAACAACCGTGTTATGCTTGCATATATCTGAAATCTCCCTACATATTTATTTCTAAATTTCTATCTCACTGTTGGAAAGCATATAGTACAATCCGATCAAAGTGATATTTCCTTTCTCATTTTTAATTTCTATCCATATATTTTCATTTGACTTTTTTTTTCAGGAGGGGCTTCCCTAGTTCCAGCAATAGCTTATTCATCAATTCCCTCCCCCCACCTTCTCTCAGTCCCAAACCTCGAACTCAGCACCACCTTCCTAACCTGCAATCTTCTTCCTGGCCTCTCCGCCCCCACCCCCACTCCGGCCTATCACCCTCACCTTAACCTCCTTCCACCTTTCGCATTTCAAACGCCCCTCCCCCAAGTCCCTCCTCCCTAACTTTTATCTTAGCCTGCTTGGCACACTTTCCTCATTCCTGAAGAAGGCCTCAAGCTCGAAACGTCGATTCTCCTGCTCCTTGGATGCTACCTGACCTGCTGCGCTTTTCCAGCAACACATTTTCAGCTTCTTCCCTGTAAAATCCCTTGTATTACAATAAATACAACTTAGTTCTTCAGAATTACTATATACTCTGACTTTCTAGTCTTTACTCTCTACTTGACGTGCTCTCCTTACATTCAGAATCTTCTCCATCCACCCTATCATATACACGGCCACTGAGAATACCTCCACTTGCCACCTTCTCCCTGCTAAGATATTGGTCGCTTTCCAGTTTAGATGAGACCAATCCTTTTGCAACACATCTTTTTTTTCCAAATGGCATTCCAATTTCCAAAAACCTAAATTCCTAGAAATCCACACCAGCTCTTCAGCCATTGTTTTTCTCCTTTAACCTTTGGTTCCTTCCCCGGTTGATTTCGGCACTGGACGTAAACCAGAAAATACTACTTTTATGTTTGTTTTTTTGTTTAAAATTCTTCTACTTCTCCTCTTAAATTCACTCTTTACTGCTTTAAGCTTCCCTGTAAAATGTCATTCCTAACAATATGTGCAATATTTTCATGCTTCTCAATCTCATCTATAGTAGTACATTTGAAACGTTTAGTGACAATCTTAATCCTAGCAGCAGGAAAGGAACAAACCAAACTACATTTTCACTCACTGCCACAGACTCTCATGTTCATGGCCGTGACAGGACAATCCCTTGTAGCAATAATTCTAATAAATCTTATCAAACGTTGATTAACATAATAATTGTTCTAAGTGCCCAATACTTGACGGCTTCTCCATTTTCCTCAGAGGGATTATCCTCTTCAGCAGTTCGGAAACTGAATATTTCTTTTATAGAGGAATAGCTATCGGACAGCGTTGACCTATCTGTCAAATTAGAAATTTAGCGAATGAATTCAATAAAAAGATACTTCTTCAATAAATTCCTCAAAAAATATATTTTCTGGAGCTGTACGATTCGAGGACTCTTTGGAATGAAGTCCGAACTTCCTATTCGAAATAAAAAAATTGCAAAGTAAATAGAATCTTTTCAAGAATATGCAGATTTTCTAAATTTCAGTGCCGACCACACTTAAAAAGTTCGTTAAAAACAATTTTATTGAAAAAGAAGTCACGTTTTATTTCGCTATTGTTAGTGCTTTCTTTGAGTGTTAATAAAAAAAAGGAAATGTAATCTTATAGTGATAAACTATAATGTCTCTTTTAACGCAGAAAACTATCATAAAGCAATAACTATGCATGCAATTCCAGGAGCAGCTGTAAGATCCATGCTGCTCTACGAATTCTTACAATATCAAGAACAGCTGATGCATTTGCTGCCAATTTCTGGGTCTGCTTGACGATATGAATTGATTTCCTACCCTGTGATTATAATGTACAAATTAATTGACTCTTTATGCTTATCACTCTAGCTCTTTCAAATAAACTGTGAGTCTGTGTCAATCCTGCTCATGAAAAAAAAATCTTTCAATTCTGAATATTGCTTGGAACGTTACAATGAACATTATCCAGGTCCATGCAAAACACAAACGTTGCTGTGAAAGACACCTAAACGTAGTCCAATATTAATTACGCAGAAGCCTCATGAATAAAACATACAGAGGGGCATAGAATAAAAGGAGAACTCAGATCCATGCCCAAACAAAAAAAGAATGTGCCTCCCAGATAAAAAAGACCTCAACTGAATCACGTTGCAAATCAAACCTAAATAGGAAAAGCAACTGTTTCGAATTCTTATTTCTTCTTCTGTGAATAACATCTGAATAACAGGTAGAAAATCAAGGCTTATTTCTGAAATTCAGAAATGGTATTGATGAGAATTCAATAGATAGATTTTGGGTGGAATAAGAAATAATATTGGGAATGACACAATAATTCATGGGTTGTTCACAGTGAGGAGGAAATTATTAGGTTAGGGAAGGATTTAAACAGATTGTTCAGGCAGCCAAGCCAATAGCTGATGAAACGTAACAATGGTAAATATGAAGTGATGTGTCTCAGAAGGACCAAGAAAAGACAGTACTCAAACTGCGAAGAGAGATTAGGTTCGTTATTTAAAGCAGGCGAGGTTGAGGGTGCTCCTGATCGAGGCTTTCAAGGACATTAGAGAAATGCAACGTTAAAAAAATCACACAACACTACGTTATAATCCAGTCTGGTTATACACATAAACGGGTGTTGTGTGATAATTAACTTTGTCCACCCGAGTCCGAAACTGGCACCTCTAAATCATGAGAGGTATAGATTGCTTGAGGAGAGTAGCTGTTCACCTTAATTGAAGGCTCAATAAAGCAGAGACACTCTTGAAGTTTATATGGTCTCACCATTAGTTTGTAAGATTTAGAAAATAAACTTCCCTTTTTCAAAATGTATTCGGATTAAACATATTTTAACATTAATATTGCTGCCTATAAAGCTTGATCTTGATGCTGAGGTTTTGTTTGTGGTCCAAGTGCACCGTTCTTCGTGCTTCAGTTTCATATTCTGTCCATTGAAATAACACACTGTTTTTCTATTCAATTCGCCAACGTGTTCAAACACAGACACATTTTTCTGACTATTATCCAAAGACCAATATTGCTCCCTTCCTTTGTTTCACCTCGAACTCTTTATAGAAGTATGTCCTCTTCATACATGCTCTTTCTATCCTTTCCACTGCTTATATTTTTCCATTGTACATTCAAAATATTTTTCAAAAGATACAGATTATGGCCACAATCCAATGGAATTGATAACATGATACTTCTGATCGATATCTAATCTATCAATTTGCGACAATGCTAATGTGTTTTGCAGTCCCATAACACAGTTCTCAACATGCAGTTGAAGCAAATTATCATTTAATCTTAGAAGAATGGCTAACTCCTTCGATCGAAATGAACACTTTCCACTTGATTATGAAATTGGCATGTTAATTATGGACTGCGTGCCTGACCGTAACATTTTGATTTGGTTCAGTATAGGCACTTGTACGTCAGGGATTAAGATTAGGGATAGGCCATCTAGTTGCCAGGCCTGGTCTGGCAATCAACAAGACCTGACTGCACATTACTGTCTTGTTCCTGACACATTGAGCAAACTGCATCTCCCTCAAACAAACCCCTTGACTCCAGTCATTTCAACAACCAACGGTGAAATAAATCCAAAGAACTGCAAATGAAAAACCATAAGAAAACAAGAATTAGGAGTGGGAGGAGAAAATCCATCGCTTCGAAAAAAATGCACCATTTGACATGATCATGGCTACTCTTAACTTGGTCTCAACCTCATTTTCCGACCAGCTCGCCACAGCCCTAACCCCATTTTTCATCAGAAACGTATCTATCTAATTCATGAATCCATAGATTGATTCTACCACAGTACAGTCTGGTGCAGTGAATTCCACAGATTCACCATCTGCTGAGAGAAGTAGTTTCTCCTCACCTCAGTTTTAAGCCTACTTCCTTTCACTTTATATCAAGGACTACATGTTCGAGGCTGTCTCACATAGGAACATCTTCCCAAAGTTCTCCTTATGAATGCCTTTTCAAGTTTCTTTATGTCAATCAAATTGTCCCTCAGTCTTCTGAACTCCAGGGAGTACAAGCAGAAGCTATCATTCTGCTCTTCGTATGACAGCCATTTCATACCTGGAATCAATCTGGTGAACCTCCTCAGGAGTGTCTCCAATGCCGCCACATCAATCTTCAAGTAAAGAGCACAAAACTGCGCATAATAATTGAGCTGAGGAATTGTGGACTTACATATTCGTACAAAGTAAAAAAAGACACAACACCCATTAATAGTACAATACGCTTATTTGAAAGCACTAGCTTTCTGCGCCCTGCTCCGTCATCAATTAGTTACGTGATGAAGGCCCAACACTCCAAAAGCTAGTGTATCAAAATAAACCGGTTGGACTATAACCTGCTGTTGTGTGATTTTAAAAAAATGTGCATTCCAGTCCAACACCGGCTCCTCTAGATCATGATTAGATAAGTTTCGCAACATCTTTGCAATCCAGTTTCGTTTTTGGTTTTTTTGGGGAGTAGATGCCAGGCTTTCATTTGCCTTTCTTAACATATGTTGCACCTGAATACCTACTTACTACGATGCATGCATAATGCACCTAGAACCTTCAACATCAACGCACTTTGAACCAGCTCCTATTGAAGAAATTATTCGGCCTTTAATTTTTCCTTCCAAACCAGACAACATTGTACTTATACACATTAAATTCCGTCTGCCAGGTGCTTTCCCATTCTCTGAGCTTAGCAATATTCATCTGTAAACTCTTTATCTGCTCATAATAGCCAGATTTACACATATTTTCCCACCATCTGTGAGTTGTGTTGTTACTTTCTGTCTCTCCTTCCAACTCATTTGTATAGATTGTAAATAATTGAAGCCTGAGAGCTGAAGCTGCAGCACCTCGCTCGTGTCAGTTTGTTGGAGAAGGACATTTATACCGACATTCAGCTTCCTGATATTTATCCAATCCTCCAAATAATTCAGTCGCCTGCATTTAAACCTCTGGGATATAAGCTTCTAGATCAGCTAGTTTTGTCGCACCTTGTCAAATACCTTCTGAAGGTATAGATATTGCACATCTTGACATATCACTGAATCCCCATGATCCACGTTGCAAGTTATGTCCTCAATGGAACTTCAGCAGTTTTGTCAAGCACAACCTACCCCTCATGAAACCAGTTGACACTGGTGAATTGACCTTTGTTTTTCCCCATGTTCAGTTATTTCATACTTTTCAATTAGCTGAAGAAACGTCACCACTCCAGAGGTCAAACGCACTGCTGTATAATTTCCCAACATGTAGCTACCTCCTGTTATCAATAAGGGTGTCATGTTACTAAGTTTCCAATACATTGGCATCGTTCCAGAATCCAAGGAAGCTTGTGTATGTCCTAAGTAATACATCCACTATCTCTGCGGTCACATGTTTTAAAATCATCGGATGCAGGCCAACAGTTCTGAGGGCCTTATCTGCCTTTAATCCCACCATTTCCAAAATACCGTGTAACAAGCACAACATTAGACAAAAGGGCAGAAAACTAGCCACCAGGATATATGAACATCAACCGGCCACAAAAAGACATAATCAACTGTCACTATTATCCTTACATACGGATGAGGAAGGACATCACTTCGAATGGGACAACACGTCCGTTCTAGGACATGCTAAGAAGAGACACGCACGAGATATTCGAGAATCATGGCATTTCATCTGGAACTCTATCAGCAAACGCATCGATTGGATCCCATTTAACACCCCCTGAGAACACGAACAGGAAAATAAAAACATCACCAGAGAAAATGACTACACCACAGAAAATAACGTCTCCAATCCAAGAAAACCCAAACACATAAATATAAAGCCGCTATCACAACAAAGTTTCATCCGAAGGCTCAGTGAAGATGTTACTTATTATGGTGACGAAATGTCTGCAAATGAACCTTGCAGCTCAGCGAGCAAATCTACATCCAGACCCTCAAACTGAGCAACAAATCATCCTAGAAGTCGCTTTAATCCCATCAATTTACTTCAGACGTTCTTACTTGTCATCGTAATTCCATCTGGATCATATGCAGTTGTTGTCAATTTTGGGATATAATTATTCTCCATTGTGCCAACACAACGTTACGGATATACATCTGCCATTTCTGAGTTTCCCATTTGCGTGCTCTCAGTAGAACGGCGGCTCAATGGTTAGCAGTTCTGTCTTACTGCGCCAGGGACCCAGGTTCGAATTATGCTTTGGGCTGCTGTGTGTGTGGAGTTTGCACATGCCCCCTTTGTCTGCGTGGGTTTCTTCCCGGTGCTGCAGTTTTCTCCCTCAGTCCAAGGATGTGCATTTCAGGTAACTTGGACCTGTTGAATTGCCGGTAGTGTTAGGTGCATTAGTCAGATGTAAATATAGAGTAACGGAATGGGTCTGGGTGAGTTATTAGTTGGAGCGTCAGTGTGGAATTGTTGGGCTGAAGTGCCTGTTTCCATATTGTTAGGAATCTAATCAAAAAAATTACCTCATAATTTTCGTCCTCTAAAATGACAACATTTCCTTTCAACCTTCTTTTTCTTTTTATATACTCTGAGAAGTGTTTGATATTAAATTATTTGTTTTGTACTCGTTTTCTTCCGCAGCTCTTTTGATTTTCCTTTTTGTAACTGTTTGCTGACATTAAAGTGTTTTCTTTTTCTCAATTCATTCGCCGGTTGAGGGCGTCGCTGTGTTGGACAGCACTTACTATCCATACTTAATATGCAGGAGGCAGTTAGGAGTCATACAAATTGCTGTGAGTCTGGAGTCACATGTGCATGAAACAAATTCAGCATGGTAATTTCCTTCCCTGAAGGACATTTGAGAATCAGATGGGGTTTTTCAACAATGAATCATGGAGTCATTACGATCATTAGACTCTTATTTCCAGATTTATATTGAATTCAATTTCCACCATCTGCCATGGTGGCATTTGAAACCTTTCCCGAGAATATTACCTGGATCTCTGGATTAGCAGCTGGTGACAATACCACGAGACCATCACCTTCATGCTATGATTGACTTTTTTGTTATGACATGGATGCCTTCTCACGTTTTTACAATTCTTTTTCAACTCATGTTTACCCTTTAATTGGGTTTTTTTTACTATCCAGCTCAGTATTTGCCTCTGTTCTTCAACTGTCTTGGCCTTTAAAGTTTTGGCAACTGCACTCAGGCCAACCCCTTCCTCAGGCCAGTTTAATTATCATTCATCAGCACTAAAACTCTTGTATGTGACTATGTCTTCAATCTGTCACCCAGAATGTGCAACTCCACCATATTGTGGTCAGTCTTTCCAAGGCGAACCAGTACTACAAGATGATTTATCACTCCTTCTTCGTTACATCTCATCATATTTAAAACAAATCAGTTCTCTGTTTTACTACATGACATTTTGCTCATTCTTTGAGGCTACCCTTGCTGAACTGATTAGTCCAGTCAGTACGTATGTTCAAATTACACATAGTTAATCTTGTGCCCTTCTCACAATCCATCGTTATTGCCTGGGTTATGCGAGACCCTACTATGAAAGTACTATTGGAGATTAGTGCGGTGGGCTGGAAATTACTCCTACCAACGGGTTTCTTTCCATGTGATTTATTTTAACACAGACTGATTCAACATTTTGGTCCCTTGTGCGAATATCATTTTTAATACAGCCTTGATATCATCCTTAATCAATACAGCAACTCCACATGCTGTTCCTTTTTGTCTGAATACTGACTACCCTTGGACATTTATCTCCCCAGTGCTGATCTTCTAATACACCCTCTTCAGCAATCCCCACCAAGCTGTAACTTTTTAATTCTGATTGTGCTGTAGGCTCATTCATTTTAATCCAAATACTGCATGCATTTAGGTACAGGATATGTAAATATGTTCCATTTATTTGTCTTTCTGTTCTAATACTATTGGTGCACGACACTTTCTACACGCTCTGTACTCATTTCTTGATCCCCAATAATACTGAGCATATCATTCACTCCAACGTCCAACTCACACTTTCAAATTATTATGATTCCTCACCTTAGTATGTTCATTAACGTGATCCTGCTTATTTATACAACTAACAACTACTTTCTTCTCAGTTTCTTTCTAGCTACTGTGGCTCAGAGCCTCCTGCCTGAAACCGCTCTTTAGCTGCATATTAAACTGCATTATCTGCTGCTTCGTGTCTCCCATCCACCTGGCACGAGATTAATTACAAGATTTCACCCCTGGAGATTTTGCTTTTCATCTCAGACCTAGCGTCCTGAACTCTCCTTGCAGAACCTTGTATCACTTCCTCCCTGTGCCATTGCTACCAATGTGCACCACAGCCAGTGGCAGTTCATCCTCCTCATTCAGTATCCACTGCACATGCTCACAAGCATCCCTGATACTGGAATCAATAACCCTTCCCATGAAGAACTCGTAGAACCTTAGAATCTCTGCAGTTTTGGAGCAGGCCATTTTCTCCAACAAGTCCACACTGACTCTCCAAAGAGTAACCCGAACAGACCCATTCCCCAAACTTATCACTCTGCATTTGCCTCTGATGAAAGCACCGAACCCACACATCTCTGAACACGATGACTGGAATATACCACACAGACCCAATCTCTGACCTTTTGTGGAGTCTTCCTTCTCACCACACAGATAGCCAGAATGTCTGAGCATTTCCAGCAACTTCTGGTTTTGTCACCAATGATGGTCGCATATTGATCAAATCTTATGCAACTCAGACTCGAAAAAAAACGAACTTAAATTCTGAGGGAGAAAAGGGAAACCAACAAATATTTGTTTGTTCAATGATCACATTAAATGCCCCATTACTTTGTTTTTGTATGGTCCATAAGCATCAATATAATTTGATCAATGCATAAGTAAATGAGGTTTTTACATCTTTTTGATATCAGACTGTTTTGAAACATTGTAGATATTCTCAATAATATGGGAATGTAACTGCATCGCATTGTTTCATTTCAATCTAGTTACACATGATTATTCACAACACATACATATGCAGGTACACACACGGGGCATAAACGCAGATACACATATACACAACTGTAACCACACAGACCCACGCACAGACAAGCATTACTTTGTCAAAGAATGCTAGTAACATTCCAAGTAATTAGCATGATAAATGGAATGAAGGATTTAGATAAAGGAAACATGAGAAATTGGGCCAATATTTCCTGAAAAGACTATTATGTGAACTTGCTAAGTTAAAAACTCAGACAACATCCCGTTAACGTCCAACAGGTTTATTTGGAAAAAATAGACTTCAGAGCACTGTCCTTCATCAGCTGATTCTGGAGTGTAAGATGATGAGACACCGAACTCATAGCAAAAGACTACAGTGTCACACAACTGAAATGAACTATTGAACAAAACGGGATTGTGAATTTTTTGGAATGGGGGGTTGCGATATTTGGCTCATTCATACGTCAATCCGAGAATTTATTGTAAATTACGTTCACGAGATAACGAAAGGTTTTCTAACAAAAGGTGGTATTTCAACTCAGACAATGCTTTAAAGGTGTGAGGTCAGAGTCGGTCACTATCCCAGCCTTGAGTGAGACCGGTTCTATTTGCAAAGTGGAATTTGCAAAAGAGTACACGTATTAACTGCCTGCATTGACTGCATGCAGATTGTGCATTTTTGAGCAAAATGGGATGCATCTGCCAATATTATTCTTCAAATATAATTATAATATAACTTATGTGCCCATTAATACGGCTTTTAAATTATCCAGAGTATCCTGGCACTATTTTGTTTAAGTATATTTTATGTTATTCTTTCATAAACCAGTTAGCGATGCCATCATGCTGCTGAAGTTTGGATCAAACGTCCGGTAAAATCCATTCAGTCCCAAAAATTGAAGCACCTATTTCATTGAGAATGGCCGTGGAATGTCCTCCACGTTTATCGTTGATGTATTATTTTGGGTCATCCTTCCATGCCCGATGTTATGTCCAAAGAACGTCACCTCAGCTTTCACGAATTCTGTTTTCATTAACTTAATTTCCAGTTTTGCTTTTAGCAATCATTCGAAGAGCTTTGCCAATTGTCCAGTGTGATCCTTGCATGAATGGCTAAAAATCACCACATCATCAAGATAAACTACATTATTTCTTACTCCAGCCACAACTGTGTTCACGAGTCTTTCGACTGGTGAGTTCTTCATTGCAAAATACATCAAATTAAATTAATACAGTTCATTTGGTGCTTCAAACGTGTCCCATCTTACTGCAGTGGAAACAAATGAAGTTTTTCACTTCATGGGGCTCATGTTTCCACCTGCGATAATCTACTTCCAGTGTGTTCTACTCTTTCTTTTGTAATGTAGGATCACATAAGTTGAACCCCTCACAAGATTAAACTCGTGTCAGAAGCTTAATTACATCTTACGCACCAATGTATATTCACTGTCAACTCTGCGGCTCTTTTCATTTTCTTGAATTTTGTGCTCATTCACATGAATTCGTATCATCTCTTTAAGTGAGTTTCTATACTCCTCCAGCAGACTAATCGCTCTTCTACCCTCATAGATGTTATCTGTCTTTAACGCCCAAACTCAAAATGCCCATGTTGAATTATCTTGAAATCTACATCAGTCTGGTCTGGTACCTTGTTATGTTTCGGAATTGCTGTCTATTCGCTTCTGGAACCAATTTATAAGCACTTTAAATAGTCTGTTTATTTCATAATATCTTCACTCCCCCACCCCCCATTGTCTGACAGCTCTGAGTATACATCACAAGCTCTGCCTACTAGCTTAGTCTGAACTCGCATTACCCACAAGTTCTGTGACCAGTGCAACTGCCCAGCCATTTTTTCAAACCAAATAAAGAAGGCTTCGACATATTTCGCATCGGAATGTGGCAATATTTAATCATATTTGTATAAATCGCTGCATGCTTCCTTTATTTCAATCCTGTTAATGTGACTTGCCTGACTAATTTGCAACTTCTCAAGTTCAAGTTTTCGCTGCCTTTCCTATTCTCATTCCTATATCTCTCTGTTCATACAAGGACCTTCCCTGCCTTTTGTACTTCTAACACCATTTGGCTCATTCGCAATTTTAGTCTTTTTTTTCAAACTCTACTGCACATGTCTGTATCTTTGACATATCAAAGTACTTGGCCAAGCCCATGACTATTTCAGATTTTCTTTTGTCCCTGGTTGAACTCAATTTTAAGCTGTTTGCTAATTCCAAAAAATATATTCTTCCTCTGCTTTTCCAAATTTCCTTGGCAAACATGGGAAGTATCTTCAAACTTCAGAACATCTACAGCAATGCTAACACTTGTTTCCCTCACTTTTACTTTAGCCAACCAAAAGTAACCGAAATTAGACACATTTTTCACCAATATTTCATTTAATGATCTAAGACATTAATCACCAAGAGTTTAAATCTGCTGTGACCTTTCAAACCCCAAATCTGCTAAAACAGTTTCTGTTCTTTCACTTATTCTTGCTGGCCGTTGGAGAGGGAGGAATGACACAGAGAACCAGAGGCTCTGTGCAGTGGATTGTTAAGGGGACTGGATTCTTTTTTTTTGTAGTTTACCAGTCGTCTCGTTGGGAAATTCGAATAGTAGGAATGGAAGGTAGGGTACTTAAATGTTCCTCCTGCGGAATGTGGGAGATAAGGATCACCAGTAGAGTCCCTGCTAACTGCATCTGTGGGAAGTGCACCGACTCCAGCACCTCGAAAACCGCGTTACAAAATTGGAGCTGGAACTGGAGAACTTTGAATCATTCAGGAGGTGCAGGAGGATATTGAGAGCAGTTGCAGTGAGTTAGTCACACCTCAGATTAAAGAAGGCGTTGGATGGGTTGTCATCAGTGGACGTAATGGGAACCGACAGGCAGTGCAGCAATCCCATTTGGCCGTTCCCCTCAACAACAAGTATATTGTTTTAGATACCATTGCGGGGACTTACCAGAGGTAAGAAATGGGCACATGTCTCTGGCACACAGCCTATTCCTGTTGCTCAGAAGGGAGGAGGAAGTGAACAGAGCATTAGTCACTGCGGACTCTACAATTAAAGGGATAGAGAGGCGGTTCTGTGGGAATGAGAGAGACTCACGGTTGGCGTGTTCCCTCCCAGGTGCCAGGGTTTGTGATGACACTGATCGTGTTTTCAGAATCTTTGAGTAGTGGGGGGATTAGCTTTGAGTCGTGGTCACGATAGGCATCAGCGACATTAGTAGGAGGAGAGAAATTCTGGGAGCTAGGCTGGAAGCCGAGAGCTAGAACAAATAGATTTGCTATCTCTGGTTTGTTGCCCGTGCCACGTGTTAGCAGGAAAGAATTGTAAAAATGGCTACAGGGATGGTGCAGGAGTGACGGTTATTTTTTTCCTGGATAATTTGGACTCTTTCTGAATTAGGTGGAACCTCTACGAATAGGATGGCGTTCACCTGAAGCAGAGGCATACCGGGGTATGGGGATATTGCTTATGCTTTTTGGGTGGGTTTGAACTAATTCAACAGGTGGGTGTGACCAAAATTGTACTTCGAGTATAACGGGTTGAAGAGAGTAGTGCATTCAGAACTGACATTTCAAGATTGCAATAAGGCACCGTCAGGCAAGATGTTGGCTTGAAGCGTGTGTACTTCAATGCCAGGAGCATCTAGAATAAAGTCGGTGAACTTGCAACTTGGATTGGTACCTGGGATGTCGATATTGTAGCCATTTGAGAGACTATCATAGAAGATGGACAGGGACGGTTGTTGCAGATTCCGGAATTTAGATGTTTCAGTCAGCTGGAGAAAACATTAAAAAAGGGGATGGTGTGCCCTGTTAGTCAAGGACAGTATTATGGTTGCAGAAATGAAATTTGAGGATCCCCGAATGAGGTAGTATGGGCTGAGATTAGAAACAGGAAAGAAGTGGTTACATTGATATAGGTTTTCTATAGGCCTCCGAATAAGTCCAGACATGCAGAGGATCGGAATGCAAAAAATATCCTCAGTAGGAGCGAGAGTGATAGAATATTTGTTATGGGGGCCTTTCACTTTCCAAATATTGACGGGAATACTATGGTACAAGTACCTTCGATGGGCAGTTTTCTTTTCCAGTGTGTGCAGGAAATTATTCTTACACAGTATGTAGATAGGCCAACAAGGTTACATTTGGTACTGTGCAATGAAAACGCTCAGGTGTTAGATTCGGACGTCGGTTGGCACTTTGGTGATAGTGACCACAATTTGGTAATGTTTGCTCTAGTGATGGAGAGGGATGAGTATATATCGCAAGGCATGTGTTCCAGCTGTGGAAAAGGCAATCAAGAAGCGGTTGGGCAAGATATAGGATGCATAGGATGAGGAAGGAAACTTCAGGGAATGGACCAGCTACTGCGGGTCCTTGATAAGTGAATACCAATCAGGCAGGGAAAACGTTTTCCAGCGCGGGAGCAGTGGATTAAGAAGGCGGTTGAATCTCTCTTCAAGAGGAAGAAGGATGTTTATGTTAGGATGAGATGTGATGGCTCAGTTAGGGAGCTTGTGAGTTAGAGGTTCGACAGGAAAGACCTGGAGACAGAGTGAAGAACAGCCAGGAGAGATCATGAGAATTATTTGACGAATAGGATGAAGGAGAACCCTAAGGCTACCCATATAGATAGCAGGAATAAATTAATGACTAGAGTAAAATTAGGGACAATCAAGCATACGAGTGGGAAGTTGTGCATGAATGTAGATGAGATAGGGAAAGCACTAAATTAGCACTTTTTATCAGTATGCACACAAGGAAAAGGCAATGTGGTCGACGAGAATACTGAGGTGCAGGCTAATTGACTAGATAGGATTGAGTCTTATAAGAAGAGGTGTTAACAATTCAGGAAAGTGTAAAATGAATAAATCCTCTGGGCCCGATGGGAGTTCTCCGAGGATTCTCTGGGAAGCCAGGGAAGAGATTACCAAGACTTTGACTTTGATTTTTGTGTTGTCATTTTCTGAAGGACTAGTGCCAGAAGACTGGAGGATAGCAAATGTTATTCCCTTGTTCAAGAAGGGGAGTAGAGACAAATCTGGAAACTATAAACCGTTGAGACTTACTTCAGTTGTGGATAACATGTTGGAAATGGTACAGGAGAGAGGATTTCTAATTATCGAGTGAAGAATAAGTTGTTTAGGAATACGCAACACGGTTTTGTGAAGTTAAAGTCGCGCCTCACTCATCTTATTGAGTTCACTGAGAAGATGATCAAACAGTGGATGAGGGTAAAGCAGTTGATGTTATGTCTGTGCATTTCAGTAAGATGTTCCCACGGTAGGCTACTGTTCATTATATGTCGGCATGGGGTTGAGGGTGATTCAGTAGTTTCGATCAGAAATTGGCTTGATGAAAAAAGATGGAATTTCGTCGTTAATGGAAAGTATTCATTCTGGACTTCAGTGACGAGTGGTGTTCCGCAAGAATCGTTTTTTGGTCAACTGTTATTTGTCATTTAAATAAGTGACGTGGATGAGAGCATAGAAAGATGGGCTAGTAAATTTGTGGATGAGACACAGGTTGGTCGAGTTCTCGATAATGACAAAGAATGTTGTCGGTTACAAAGTGAAGTAGATAAGCTGCAGAGCTGGGCTGAAAAGTGGAAAATGGAGTATAATGGAATCTCTGTTGGCAAAGGGTCAGTGTGAGCCTGGACTCTTCACAGCGCACAGCATCACTGGCAGCGCATGCTCTTAGGGAGAGACACAAACAATGCTGCCATTACTAAGGTTGTTGCTGCTGCACAGTGATCAGGGCATTAATCACCAGAGACTCATGGTCTGTGGAGGTGTTTGCTCGGTTAGGGAAAGTTGCATTTGATGCATCAATTTAAAATAAGCTGATGATTTTTTTAAAACATTGCTTTTTACAGTCTCAAAGTTGCAGTTTTAGTTCATAGATTGGGAATCCTGATAGTTAACAGTGAATGATCAAAGATTGTCGAGGTACAGACTGTTCCTCGTGTGATATTCCACGATGGATGTCCATTACCTAAATGCTGGGAATATCACAGGTCAGGCCGATTTTGTAAGGGAATAGATTGACATCTGAAATTGTGACTTTTTCCTATGTGAGATGTTGATAAAGGACGTCAGGATTCCAACTCAATATTCTGTGGCATAAGCATATAAGCAGGATATGACGTTGTTTAATTAATTAAGGATTCAATTGCTACAGTCATGAGGGACAAAATCATTGGAGGACCTTCAAATTAGACTTCATGGATTGAGATCAGAACAAAAAGGAGTAAGTTACATTGCAAGGGACATATTATAGACCCCCAGTTGGAAGAAAATACAGAATTGTAAACAATCACTACAGTGCATAAAAAAACAATAAGAGAGTAATTCTATTTATGCTTTTCAATTCCCAAAATTTATTGGATCAGTCATGTGTTTTTAAAATGGGAAAAATATGTTGAAACTTATTGCGAATTTTTTTTTGTATCAACATGTAGAAGATTCAACAAGATTCATTGCTGTGCTGACCCTCATTGTGGGAAACGAAGCCAAACAGGTGTTCAAGACTGGATTGGCAGAGTATTATCGGACCAATGACTGCGACTCATGCGTTTTAACTTTTTTAAGGAAAGGCCAAAAAACAACTTTATTCAAAATTATTTTTTTTTTGGCTTGGGAGACTGAGTTTATTACAAATAAGACATGATCAGGCCAAAGTAGTTTCGGTCCAGCTACTTCTCATTAAAACAGTCATAGAACAGTGTGTGGTCGGGTGGGGTCGGGGTGTTCATGCACAAAATGGAAGTAATGAGAGTTTGGGCCGAAACTGTCACAAACTAAGATCAAATTTAGGAAAATAAGCACAAAGAACCATGGAAGTTTGAAAATTTTCGGCATGGAGTAAAACAGTAAAGAGAAGCTTTCCGCGGGTATACAGTGAGCAGAACAATGGAGACCCGAGAAGTGTGTAGAACGGGCAGTGCTGAACTTAGGTCATTAGAAGAGCAAAAAGGAGTCGTGATAAAACATTAGTGGCTAAGAATAGTAAGAAGCCCATAGTATTCAATTGGCATATAAAGGGGAAGAAGCTAACAACGGAAAGAATGGGACCTGTTAGGGACCAAAGAGGCAACTGGTCCACGGAGCCAGAGAAAATGTTAAACATGTACTTCATGTCAGTCTTCAGATTGGAGAAGCAGTTACTGGGTTCAAGAAGAGTGACAGAGTGATCCTAGAGCGGAATGATAGAGGTTGAGGAAAATTTCAAAGTTTTGGCAGACTAAAAAGTGGCCAAATCTCCAGTTCTGAATGATCTATATCTTAAAATGATATAAGACCATAAGACCATAAGACATTGGAGCGGAGAAGAGTGAGGAAATTACAGGCTCTGACCTTTTTCCTTATTTTGCTTTTGGCCAGAGAGGAATTGTGATATGACAGGTCGCCATCTAGTCTAAGTTTAACAAAGCGTGTTAGAAATATACGAGAGCATGAAAGACTATCAAGTGTCTCATCGGTGCGAGGGAAACAATTGCAGATGATTTTGAAACAATGTTGGCTGTAGTGATGAATCTGGGAGAATTGTCTAAGGAGCTCATCAGACCATTCTCGGTGTTACTGCATTTAGGAACATGTGATCCGGTCATCACAGCAATGTGATAAGGATGGAATTATTTGGCAACATTTGCTGGCAAGAAAAATTGTGAGCTCAGTCAAAAAGATAAAGAAGCCACAGCTAAGAGTTTGGAAAATGAAGACAGTCTTGACAAAAAGAAGAAAAAAATCTAAAAACACAAACAAGCAGTTAGGGTGCCTTTATGACATATCTTTGTCATAAAGCATTAAGGAAAATCCCAAAACCGTTTATCAAGATTAGGATAGTGGCCAGAAAATAGTAAATCCATTTAAGAACAAAGGAGGAAATTAATGGAGGGAGTTGGTGAAGTCCTTAATGAATGCTTTTTTGGCATTCTCTAAGGAGAATGACATGGTGGATAGAGAGTCTGGAGTGCGATATGTCAGTATTGTACAGCATTTCAATATAAATAAGAGCATAATGATCGGTATTTTGAATAAAAAACATTATGGTCGGCAAGTCTCTCGAACATGATGGGATCAATGGGAGCAAATTTCTGGCGCAGACTCTTTGCATACTCTTCAGTCACAGGAAAGTTTCCAGAGAATTGTAGAGTACTAATGTTGCTCTATGGTTGTCGGTACGCAACACGGATTATCCAAGAAATTTCACGTCAGTAACCCTTCGTCACTAGCAGGGAAATTACGAGAGAAGGTTCCTGGAGATGAGTCTGACTCATATTTGAAAAAATCTGGACTTGTTGGTATTAGGCACCATCACCTTGTGTGTGGAGGATTATATCTCACAAGCCTGAATGAATTCATTGAGAAAGTGAAAAAGTTGATTGATAGGGGAATGGGGCTGGATGCTGGTCATATGGACTTTAGCAACGATTTGATTTTTTTATGGCATGCTCATACAGAAGGTGAAGTCAAATGGGATCAGCAGTCAGTCAGTAATGTGGATACAAAACTGGTTGATCATAGAAGGCAGAGTAATGATGGAAGGTTGTTTTTGTGACTGGATATCTCTGAATAGATTAGGGGAGTTGTGGATCATGAAGATGATTGCCAGAGAATACAGCTGTATATGTAGAATGGCTGGAAACCTGGAAGGAGACAAGGCAGATGTAATTTAATCTGGACAATTGCGAGAGGATGCATTTTAAAACGTCCAAGACAATGGAGAAGTATACAGTAGATGGAAAAATATATTTTTCGCATTAGCATCGGATTGGATCCAGTTGTACAGGCTTGTAGTTTCCTGAAAGTAACAACATGGGTGGAAACGGTTTTCAAGAATGCTTGGGGACATCTAACAGAACATGCAGTATAATAATTGGCAGTTCATATTGCAGCTCTACAGAAATATAGTTTGGCCACGTTTGGAATTTTGTGGGAAGTACCCTTTGCCAGTGGGCATGCTAGAGAAGGCATGGAAAAGGTTTACCAGAAAGTAGTCTTGGCATTAGCCATAAGGTGAAATTGGATAAACTTGGTTCGTTTGCACTGAGCATCAGTGGCTAAGGGGCTACCTGATAGATTTTGACAAAATTATCAGAGGCATAAAATGGACGGACAGTTAGAGTCTTCAATCCTGAGTGGAAATACCAATTGCTAGGAACCATACGTTTTAGGTATAAGAGGGAATCTTTGAAAGATTTTTAATAAGCAAGTTCTTTTAACTTTTCCAGGCAGAATGTGAAAGTACCTGATAAAGGAGAAGATGGTAAAATAACAGCGTTTAAGACGCATCTTAACACTCAGATGAGTAGGCAGTGAATAGAATGACAGAGCTTTCATTTTAACTTTAGAAAGGCATCGTGTGTCAGTGCAGGCTTGCTGGGATGAAATGTACTTGCTCGTGTTTTGCTCTGCTTTCAGAGACAAGATTTGACCAAGCAAGTGGCGGGATGTTGACTGAATGTAGATCTCTCCTTATCAATTTGCTGCTTCAAATCATCGCTCTCACTGTGGGAAAACTCAACATGGACAACTTGATATGAAATTCAGAGCGAACAACTGGTGATTCCATCTTTCCCATCGCTATTGTGGACTTCTATCCTGGACACCGGTCTCGGGGGGACACTACAAAGACAGGTGTTGGGTACCCAACACCCATTAATTCTGGAATCTGCCAAATGCCAGCCTCACCATGCCATCACTGTACATCTCCGACTCACTGACAGTAGGCTTCTGTACTACAATATTGCATGCTTAGGGTGAACTACGAACTCTCATGACAATGCTGCTGCAAGGACACTGTGCTCAAGGATACACAACCAGCTCATGGACTGCACTGCTGTGCTACTCACTGTGTATCTGTGCACATCCATTCTGAGCTGTCTTGAAAGTTTGCAGAATCTTTGTCTTGCCTCACCTGTCTTCAGCAGTATTTCCGCTCAGGCAGAGCTACCAGACTCACACTCCTGCTGTATTGTCTTGCTCGGTAGCATAGATTAAAAAAAAACAAGGAAGCTTGATATCAGTCTCCACAGTCAGTCACGGAGCCTAGCACATTGTGTCAATTGTAGTCTCAGATACTAGCTAGGGAGCATGGACACCGTCAGTCAGCTTCTCGTGGTTGTTCTGGTCAGGATCCTTTCCCTGTTCGGGGGTGAAAAGCAAAATGATCGTCTTCCCCTATCCCTCTTGGTTCATCCAGCCATATTAAGGGATGGTTTCTTCTAGAATGTGAGAATTGCCAAGAGGTATTGGGGAATTGGAGGTGTTGGTACAGCTGTTAGTGCTGGTACAGTTGGGGGAGAGGAGAAGTCGTATTGTGTAGGCAGCACAGACATTGGTCAAATTTGGGGAGTGGAGCATGGACGCGGTCAGAGAGTGAATTAAAGAAGGTTCTGCACTCATTGTGATTGGGAGAACATAAGACTTGGTGGTGCTTGTGCAGTAACAGAGATAGGTTGAGTATGAGTTCACATAATGCAGATTGTGGCACTTAATCTGGTGGAGTGCAGAAGGTCACTAACCTCCTTCCTACATTGCTGGGCAATCACCCAGAGGGTGACACATCACTGACCCATGGGTCAACCTTAGACAAAGCTAACATGCCTGGTGTCATGGCGTCCCTTCCAGTCCTGGAGGATGATCATGACTCTTTCGTGCACCATGCCATTCTCCAGAACCTGAAGGGCTGGTGCACAAAGTGGAGCCCTATTTTTCCATCCTCTGCCATTTCCAAGACAGTTCTAGATTGTCATTCCAAGAGTTTAATGACTTTTTAAAAAAAGTTGACACCTCTAAAAGGGAGCGCCTGTTAATGCTGGGATATCCAGGCAGTGGGCATTGTTATGACAAAAGCAAAAAAAAAAAAAAAATTGGCTTGTGTCAAATGAGAGAAATCCCAGACGGGGTGCAGGGAAGGTGGTTTACCTGGCAGATATGGGATAGCGCCATGAAAAAAACAATGCATTTTTTGTGGAGATTAACACTCCATGAAATTCGACTCAACTGAGACTTGACCAGATCATGAGATGGTTTCGGCCCCTCACTGTCTCAGGTAAAAGAGGGAGGTAGCATGAAATGTTGGAAGATGTAAACCTATGGAGCGGTTTAATTATAATGTAGACTCACATTAAATGGACCTAACACAATGTTACAGGCTGTTAAACGAAACCAGGAAAAATTCCCTGCCTTATAGAAACCATCATTATATAATCTTCACTGGAAGCAGGAGTAGTGCCGCAGGACTGGAGAACGGTCGACACCGGAGATTCATTTACTGTGGAGCAAGCGACTGACTGAATAGGCGAGGCTGGAATTCTGAGACACAGGAAAAACGGTCACTGAGGAACTCTCAGGGACTTCACAACAGTCGGCCTAAATTTGTTCAAGGAAGACCATATGTAATTGACCTGAATGTGACGGTTTGAGGCAGTGACTTCTTTTTTGATGTGACTTACTTGGATTTGACAATAAATCACATGGCATACTATTTAAAAACAGAAATTACAGAGTCCAGTTGAATTGAGCAAACAACTCAGAGAAGTGCAAGGCGAGACACTAGAGTACATCAACAATTGCGAAAAAGGCACAAGAAAAAATAGTATGGTCAGTGTGAGCAGAACCCTGAAAGTAGCTGGATACATCGATAATCTCGTTCAGGCAACAAATGGCATTATTGTCTCTGTCAGCCAAAGTGCAGAACATAAGAGCAGGAAGAACAAAACATATAACTGGAAGCAAAGCAAAACAATATAAAAGCGAGAAGCTTATGTTGGAACTGTAAATTAATAACTCAATTTCCAGCTTGAGTAATATGTGCAATTCTTGACATCCTATCACATGGAAAAATGCAAGTGGACTGGAGAGAATACAGAGGAGATTGGTTACTCAGTGAAAGTGGAAGTGCAGTGATGAGAAAAGATTGGAACGGAGGATGCTGAGGAGACTTGATTGGGGCTACACATTGTGAGGACCTGCACAGAGAGGACGAGAACATTTTCTTCCTGTTGAACTGTTCAATTACCAGCAACGAATATTTAGTTTAATTGTAATCACATAGAACTGATGAGGGCACTGTACAGAGTGGTCTCCCATCTGCTGTGCTATTTTCTGAAGTTTTCAAAGTTTACCAATACCTGATCAGATTAATATGCAGGGGTGAGGGGAGAGATAGGAAACAACAGTGTGTAAATTGATAAGCATCACAAAAATACTGATCCCATCTTTTATACAAAATGCGACTCACCTGTTTAAGCCTGTTTATCCTTCCTGTAAAAAGTTTGATTACAATTGAATACCTAGTTCTTATTCTTGGCCACACTGCAGCCACATCTCCATAATGACAGCTACATCTGGCGTGGTTCATGCTCTTTAAAGCTCTCATTTCATTGGTCTTGTTAAAATGTTTGGAAGGAATTCAGGGATCACAGCAAGTGCCATAGAGAAAAACAGCTGGAGGGTCCAGAGATTGGAAGTTATTTGAAAAGTGAGAGACATTACAGGGAGTCTGAAGGAGATTACAAAGGCAAGAATTGTTTTAGGTTTTGTTTGATGTGAAAAGTGAGCTGGAGCAACGATATCAATATTTTGGCTACAATAGCATTCTGGAGAGAAACTCTCCACGAAACCTGACGAAAACGTTTTTTTTAAGTTTGTCTGCACGAAAAATAATTGCAAAGTGGACAGGGACAGGGGAATCAGGCACTTGATGTAGATGTAAACCACTCTGTGATAGGGGTGGTGAACTACCTATCGATTCGGGTTTTGATCAATGATGCTGATCAATTCATGCCTGTTAAATCTTATTTTCAAATTGTAACATTTCAGGAGATGAGAACTGAGGATCTGTTGAGCTGACTGCTTGTCGAGAATTGACACCTGGGAGTTGTTGGCTGCGGGGAGTTATTTCTGTTGTGATTGTTTCAGTTCAGAATCACTTCAATACACAAACACAGAATAGGTAAATACATTCAGAATCGAACAAACTCCAGCGCATTAAATATTTTTTGCTTCTCACGTCCATTCCGGAAATGAGTCCAACAATAAAATTAGGAAGGTCCCAGGCTTCCTTTCCTGTCTGAACATGTTCAGCTGTTCTCATCTAACCTGGAATTGAGCTCCAAAATCCGATCCTGAAGATCACAGACTCTCTCCCCATGGTGTACACAGCACAGAGTCCCACACTCAGATTAGGCAGATCCCAGGCTCGATAATGGGCCAGTGCATTTGCAGCTCAAAAACACTTTTTATTCGTGTATCCAACAGCCAATCGGGTAAAACATAGAATCTTCTCTCTGTGCTGACAGCTGCCAATCTCTGCAACATCTTTTATATTCGATAAACCTGCTGAGTTCGATGGATTTGACTGAGACAAGGTGGGTGGAGGGGAAATGAGGAAACTGGTGAAATCCGAGTTCATCTCTTGTGGTTGGAGGGTTCCTCTGCAATTCCTCTAATTTCTACAATACGTCCACATTTATAGCATCCTCCAAACCTGCAAAGCACCGAGTTCAAAAACCCCTTTCTCCTCATTGAGAAGGTCACAGGAATATGGGCAGATCGAGTTGCTGGAACAGGTTAGATGTAAAGCAAGGTGCGTTCTGGGTGGAGGATTTTGAGATCAAGAACTTGCAGAAAACAGGAAAGAACACTTATAATTGTACTGCAAAAATTATTAAGAAGAGTTCCTATTGAAAACGATGTGACTTTTCTTGGAGGATTTTACTGAGATAGTGAGGTTATAAGCAGTTCGTGAAAGTGTCAGAGATTGGGCGATTTGAATGGCCGAATTAAAGGTTGGAGATACATGGAGGGTTTTAACATCTGGTAAAGATTACAGGGATAGGGAGAAGCTGGAGATTTTTTCTCCAGATAGGGACGGAACACATATACAGAGACTGAAGAGATGGGGAGATGTGTTGGGGCAGAAGGTGGTCATAGAATCGGGAGCGCTGGACGGACTAGAGGATGTTACACGGCTGTGTAGAAATTGCAGGAGATTAGGAAGCAGCGAAACTTTGTAGGTGGCGCAGGAAGTTAAAGAGTTGAGCAGAGTTATACTTGCTGTAGATATTTGTTGACATTACGAACACTGTTATGGCAGGATATGTTATAGAGATAATGTAATTTGTCAGGGCAAGAGGGAGTCAGTGACATTGATGACTGTGGCGTCTGGAGGAGATTGAAAATATTAGGAGGGATGTTTGGATTAGAGTACTTACAGAGAAAGAGAAAGCACTTGAGAAAGATTACGTGGACAGGAAGGATTGTAAGGGCTCGTGGAGATTTCCGAGAAAGAAGATTTACATGATCTTCATGAGTTACAGAGATAAGGGGGCGTGCATCTGCTGATGGAAAATGTAGAGATTGGACTGTATCACATGGGATCGAGGACATCACAGAGACAGTATACTACAAGAGTTGAAGGATTCTCGGCAAATCACATTGAACCACACAGAAGTCTTACGACACAGAACGATGTCATTTCGTCCATGTTTACAGCAACTCTTCAACGGAAGACATTACTGAGTAATGAAGTCCTGCTTTCCTCACACACATTATATTTAGTCGCCATACTCATCCACTCCCCTCTTGAATGTTTCATGCAAGCATGCAGCTGCAAACGTCCAAGTATAAACGAACTACTCTCAGAAAACTTTCTTTTCCAGGTATAAACCGCCTTCCTAGTTTCAAAGCTGCCTTACTCCAACTTTTAACACACTCACTATAAGGTGCCCACAGAGGTCTCTGGGACAGGTCTCTGTTAGGTATCAGTTATCCCATAAGCACCCCCTCCACTGCCATCTCCCCTCTGAACCAGCGGCATTCCTCCTGATTTCCAATCCGACTCTCTCTATGTGCTTCTATTGTTCCTCTCTGCAATCCAGGGAGCGTTGGGTTTGTTTCTCTTGTCTTTCTGGTTTGAGGAACCATTCCTTGACTGGACCCAAACCGTCTCCCGTTTGAAGGGAGCCCATTGTTGACTTTTTCTTTTTCTGACCAACTTGGTGTTTCAAACACTCCCAGCTTCATTCTTGCCTCATTGAATGCTGCTCTCAGTCAACTAATTTTTTTTCAATCTCAATAATGTCATGTCTTTCTTGATCATCATCCTGAACATTAAAATAAAATAATCGCTGTGTCCCAAAATATTCCCCTATTGACATTGGATCCACTTCCCCCACGTTTGGGCAGGGCAAATACTCATGAAGTAAGCCCTCATCGATGTCAACTAGGAATACTGCCCCTCACTGCCCTGAAGGCACTGGACAAGAGCGCCTCATCTTCCGACTAGGAACCCTCCAACCACAAGGGATGAACTCGGATTTCACCAGTTTCCTCATTTCCCCTCCCCCCACCTTGTCTCAGTCATATCCATCGAACGCAGCACCGCCTTCCTAACCTGCAATCTTCTTCCTGACCTCTCCGCCCCCACCCCAGTCTGACCTATCACCCTCACCTTGACCTCTTTCCACCTATCGCATTTCCGACGCCCCTCCCCCAAGTCCCTCCTCCCTGCCTTTTATCTTAGCCTGCTGGACACACTTTCCTCATTCCTGAAGAAGGGCTTATGCCCGAAACGTCGATTCTCCTGTTCCCTGGATGCTGCCTGACCTGCTGCGCTTTTCCAGCAACACACTTTCAGCTCAGACTTCGCTGCCCTGATACAACCAGTGTCGCAGTCTACATCTGGATTACTTCAATTTCTTATTTTTAGTAATCTAACATGTTACCAACTCTCTGCAATTGCCTTGTAGATTTGTTCTCGCCATCCTTTAAATTATTTAATGGACAACACACAATACTTCACAGGGTAATTGTGCACTTCTTGTTTTGAAGCTCAAGCCAAATTCATTGTCCTCTTGGAGAAATATACCTTCTTTCGTTCTCATTCTCCAATGTTATTTACTATGTTCCAAGTATTCACATGCATGTAGAATACTGTGATTTAGACTTGTTCCTGACTCCATATCCACTGTTAAACATGCTGTGATCAACTGGTAGCAGCTGCATCTCCAAGCATTTTTGTGAATCCAGGTAGTTTACTGTACTCTTCTGTGTGATTGACATAGCCCTGCCAAATTATTTTACATCCTTCCCAAATGCACTAGACAAACGCTGCATAAAGAACTTAGTGCCAGCTCTGTCACGTGCTGCCCCATCCAGCCATTTCCACAGAAACAGTCCCAATATTCCAGGAAACAGAAACCCTTACTTCTCCCCTTACTGCTGCAACATCTAACGATCGGACGATTTCACAACGCCCATTAGTAGTATAGGAACATGAAGAGGATACAGTCAGGATATGGCAAAGGAACGGGAAAATGCTATTGTTGTTACGTTGTGAGTGTACTGTACCTTTAAGGGAGCTGACATTTCTGACCAACACAAAGAGTCCTGAACAAGGTAAAAATGTAACTTTAGGTCGAACTGCAGGCCGCAGCTGGGTTGCTATGAGACAAAAACAAAATCAAATTCGACCAATCATTTTAAATTATGCCTCAAGATAACGAACTCCAATTAAGCTATAACTTAGTATGTTGATAATATTAAATTCTGTCAAACGATCCGATAATTTCTGGAATGGAAATGGAACAAATTAACATTTGAGTGGGATAACTGCCAAGCCATCAACACGTATAGACGGCAAAAATAACAGCTCTCGGAGAGGTACCTGTCTTTAGGTTTGTGTGGCAGAACATCGAGGGCGACCTGTAGAGTGAGTCTCCAGAGGAAAATATACAGAAGAAACTTACCATAGCCGACTGGTTTTGAAAGATTACGATTTTGTAAATCGTAATCGGGATGTTCACTGACTAGCATTGTCGGGTGTTGACAAAAATCGAGTTTTAAGAGACAGGGATTGTAAATAGTTTTTCGTTAATCTTCTATGGTCGACGTAAAGAATGAATTTCTTAATTTTTACTTTAAACAATGACTTTTCAGATAACCCTTTGCCTCTCGAATTTGAACAGATTTCAATATGGTATGGGTCGTTTCTGTGCTGCTAGTTTAAATCAGCAGAGGGGTTTACCCAGTGTCGTGACAGATATACTGACTACGGGTATGAGCGTGACTGGAAAAGGTAACAGCATTAGGGAGGGTAACGGAGGCTCGATTCGATTACAGAGATAGGGATAGCTGTCGAGACTGGATGAAGTTAGCAATACTGAGAGTTGGCGACTTATAAAGTTCTCTTCAGACTGGCCAAGCTTACAGGCAGAGAGAGTAATAAGGACTGAAAGAGGAGTCAGTAATCCAGAGGACTTTAGACATTCATGGAGTGTTTTAGTGGCTGCAGGAGTTGGCAGAGTTAAGAAGATAGTTATGACGGGAAGACGTCATGGAGATAGAAAAGATTGCAGAGATTCAGTGAGGTTACAAATCGAGGGAATGTTCAAGTGGATTTTTAATGTTATGCGAATTGAGGATGGCTGGAAAGGGAGTGGAAGAGTCATAAAGGTATTAGTTCATAGGGATGGTAGCAGGTTAGTGGGAATGTAGTTCTGCAGGACAGTATGGAGGAGTGTTGTCGGGACTGATATCATGTGCTGTAGAGTCTGGACACAGGGGCACAGATGAAGAAATTGGTAAGTGCTGGAGGATGTTACAAGGACTGGGTGGAACTTTGAGACTGGAGAAGATGGCAGAGATTAGGATTTGATATTACTTTGGCGATTGTGACCATAATTCTGCAAATTTCGAAGTTACTATGAAAGGAGATTATGATTGTGTAGATATGAAGCATCTAAATTTGGCAAAGGCCACCTATCATAGATTATCAGAATTTCTCAACATTAAAAATTTCCGTAGTCAAGATTAGACAAATATAGACGCAGATAAATTTACATTTGAGTCTACAATCGGAAAGTGGGAGTAAATTAAAGTGATCACAGTGAGAATTTAGGGCTAGTGTGTCCCGTGAAGGATGAATGACAATGGGATCAAGTCCTGGGAATACCGATCAAGTGATACCATGAATTTGGTAAAGAAAGTGCAATATAAACAGGCGAAACCTGTTAAAAATACAGAATGTTAAAAGGGATTCATTCAAAATGATGGCTCAGCAATAGCTTGAAATATCCTTCCCAGATCCATTAAAGAAAAACCAGAAGGTATTTTATGCACATGGTTAGTGTAAGAGGATTCCCAGCTAAAGAGTGGCTCCTTTTAGAAAGCAAAGAGACTAACTGTGCGTGGAGCCAGAGAAAGTAGGTGACGTTTTAAATGAATACTTCTCACCTGTATTCACACGGAAGAGACATGGCAGCCAGGAATTTCATTTAGGATGGTGACGTTCTAGATCATGTTACGATCAATAAAGAAGAGTTGCTAAATGTTTTCGCAGCCATAAAGTTGGAGACATTTCCAGTGCCAAACGAAATATATCCCAGGTTTCTATGGGAGGTATGAGAGGAAATTGCACGGGCCAAGGCGGAACTATTTAGTACTTTGCTGGCCACGGGTGACGTGCTGAATGACTGGAGGATAGCTAATGTGTTCTCCTGTTCAAGAAGGACAGTAGGGATAGTCCAGGAAATTACAAAACAGGTAGTCTGACATCAGTGGTAAGAAAATTACTGGAAACGATTCTGACGAGCAAAATGAATCAATAGTCGGAAAGGCCGGAATCAGTGAGGGACTTAACCGAGAAATATCCTCGCTGATGAATTCAGTTGCGATTTTTGAAATTGTATTCAAAACTATTGATGAAGGCAATGCAGGTGATGTTGTTTGCATGGACATCAGTTAGGTCCTTGACAAGGTCCTACATAGAAGGCTGGTCCAAAAGGGATAAGCCCACGGGATCCAAGGCAATGTGGAAAATTGGATCCAAACCTGATGAACAGACGTTTCTGGTAATTGAAATTCTTTCAACAGTGGGTGTACCACAGGGGCCTGTGCTGGAAACATTCCGGTTTATTATGTACATTAATAACTTTGAATTGAAAGCAGAAGTTATCGTTACTAGGTTTGCAGATGATGTGAAAGGTGAGGCTTTTGCCTATAATGAAGCCGACGATCTCAGGCATTTACTTGATGTAGATTAGATGACAAATTGAGTAGAGTAATGACAGATGGACATACATAATGAACGATTGGTCCATGTGGAGTACTGAAGAACACAGGGACACTGAAGGACATGTAGTTTTCTGCTCAGGTGGAAAGAGTGAAAGGACATCGATTCTCAGGGTGGGAGGGGAACTCATACATTAGGACAGAGAATTCCAGAGCCAGTCTAGATGATTTAAACTTGTCTGGCAGGGTGTTGAACTTTTAATAGTTGTAAGGCTCGATAGAAGTTTGAGGCTGGCATACAAGTGAACGAAAGTGATTACAATCGAAAAGGCAGGCAAGAACACACCAATAATAAGGGAAAGCTGATGATGAAACTGTGTTTATTTCAATGCAAGGGGGATGACGAGAAAGGCAGATGAACTTGATGGATGGGAACATGAGACTGGGATATTATATAAATTATAGAAAAACTGTTCAGAAGGACTGGACTGGTAGCTTGTTGTTTCAATACAGATGCGACAGGGATGATAGAAGGGGAGCTAAGCGTGAACCAGTTGGGTGGGTTTTGATCGCACGATTCAATGCAGCAGTACTTAGACAGGATATTCCTGCTGGATCGTCCAGTGAAAATATGTTAGTGAGACTGAGAAATGAGAATAGACAATCACTTTGGAACGATTGTACTACTGACGCCGATTAATCAGTGGAGGATTGATGAACAAATATGACGAGAGATCTCAAATATCTATTATAATAATAAGGTTTTAATTGTGAGGAGTTTTTTAAACGTTCCAAGCCTAGACTGGGACAGCGTTTGGATGGGAGGAATTTGCGAATTGTGTTCCAGAAAACACGTAATGGCACGACTGGAGAAAGGGGAAAAACCTGACGTCCCTTTGAGAAAACAATGTACGGAAACGTACTGAGGTATTAATGGGGGACGCTTTTGGAAACGTGACCCCAATTCTATTCGATTGAAAACAGTTATGAATAAGGACAGGAGTGGTCCACAAATTCAAGTTTTAACATGTGGCATGACCAATTCTGGTAGAACATGACATGAACTTTCAAAAGGTGATTGGTGAGGGGTCTATTTGCAGGGAAATATGAGTCTAGCACGTGGGGATATTTTAAAGTTGAGATAATGAGTACTCAGAGCCATCATGAGCCTGTTAGTGGGCAAATCAATGCCAACAGCATCAGTACACACTGGCTATCCATTCAGGCGCTGATCAAGACAAAGGAGGCACATGTCAGGTATTGCCAGCTAGATCAAGTGAATTCATCGAGCAACATAGTGACTGTAGGAATACCCATCAGGTGGAAAATTTCTTTTTAGA
Organism: Chiloscyllium plagiosum; assembly: GCF_037043375.1. Classification (NCBI taxonomy): domain Eukaryota; kingdom Metazoa; phylum Chordata; class Chondrichthyes; order Orectolobiformes; family Hemiscylliidae; genus Chiloscyllium; species Chiloscyllium plagiosum. Next base: position 70,025,601 of record NW_028270160.1, read on the forward strand.
TTTTTTGAGATTGCGTACACTGTGGAAATAGGCCCTTCGGCTGAACAAGTCCACACCGAACCTCTGCGTCTGAATGGAGATAAGGGTTACAGTGAAGGAGTAAGTGTGAGGGGCATCAGGCTGACGATGTTGGAGGGACTGTGAAAGGGTTATGAAGACAGTGATGAAATACGTGTGAACGTGTCAGAATGACAGTGGTAGAATGAGCGTGGGCGGTTCAGGGTGACATTGACCGAGAGACTGTGAGGCGGTCAGGGAACAATGATGGTTTGACTAAACGGGGTCAGTGTGACAATGAAGAAGTGAGTGTGAGTGAGTCAGGGTGATGATGATGGAGTGAGTTTGAGGACATCAGGGAGATGGTGATGGAGTGAGTATGTGGGGTGTCAGTGTGACGATGACAGAATGAGCATGAGGGTATGAGGGTGATGATGGCGGAGTTCGTGTGAGAGGGTCATGGTGCTTGTTATGGAGTGAGGATGAGCTGGTCATGTTAATCATGACGATGTGAGTGCGAGGTGGTTAGTGTCACAGTCATGAAGTGATGTTGAGGGGGATATGGTGACGATCATGAAGTGAGTGTGAGGGGTTCAGTGTGACAGCCTGGCTGTAGGTGGTTTAGGGTGACGGTGTTGGAGTGATTGTGAGGCGTTCAGGGTGTTAGTGCTGGAATCAATGTGATGGGGTCAGGGTGACCATGACGGATGATTGTAAGTTCTTCAGGTTGTCAGCGTATCAGTTATGGAGTGAGTGTCGGGGTCAGGTTGATGGTGTTATAGTGAGTGTCGAGGGTGTCAGTGTGTCAATGGTGGAATGAGTGTGAATGGATCCGAGTGACGGAGTGAGTGTAAGCGGGTCAGGCTGACAGAGTGAGTATGAGGGCATCACAATCACGGAGATGGAGCATGTGTGTATGTGATCAGGATGCCAATGACTGAGTGTATGTGTGAGTGTCATGGTGATGGTGATGGAGTGATTGTGACGGAGGTCAGTGTAACGGTGACGGAGTGAGTGTGAGGGTATCACAGTGATATTGTGCAAGTGACTGTGATGGCGTTAATGTGACAGTGAAGGAATGAGTGTGAGAGGTAAAAGTGGCCATGAGCTATTGAGTGTTATGGGGCTAGTGTGACCGTGATGGATTGAGTGTGAAGGTGTCAGGGTGATAGTGATGGAGTGAATGTCGGGAGTCATGATGATAAATTGAGTGTGAAGGTTTCAGTGTGTCTGTGCTGGAGTGAGTATGAGTGGGTCAGCATGATTGTGACGGAGTGAATGTGAGGTGGTTAGGTTGATGGTGAGCTCGTGCGTTTGATGGGGTAAGTGTGATGGTCACGAGTGAGTGTGAAGGGTCAGGGTGACACTGACAGAGTGAGTGATTAAGGCAGGGTGACAGTGACTGAATGAGTGTGATTAGTCAGGGCTTTGGAGAGAGTGTGAGGAGTCATTAGAGTGACCGTGAGGAAATGAGTGTGAGGGGGGCAGGGTGACAGTGATGGACTGAGTGCCAGGGTTATGCTGACGGAGTGAGTGTGAGTTGTCATTTTGACCATGCTTAGTGAGTGTGAGTGGTCAGACTGAAGTTGAGCAAGTGTGTGTGATGGAGTTAGTGGGACACAGTGAGAGCGAGTAAGTCAGGTACACTGTGATGGTATAAGTGTGAGGGTGTCAGGGTGACGGTGACGGAATGAGAGTGAGGGTGCCAGGGTAACAGAGTGAGAGTGAGTAAGTCAGGGTGACGGTGATCGTGCGAGTATGAGGGGATCGTGGTGATGGTGATGCTGTTGTTGTTTAATTGTCTTAAACCAGGAAACCCCTGCTGTACAACTGAGAATTCTGCATGATTTCCGTCATACTCCCTGTTGCATGAGCCATCTGGAAATAAAACCTTTCTTATTAACATCAGCTGGAAGCTCAGATTGCAAACAGGACCTAAGTTTAGCAAACATCTTAACCTCCATTACACAATCATGGTGATCGCCGTCATACTCCAGTGAGACATATTCTGCTATGTTCAGTGTAGTATGTTTCTGTATAGCTATGTCCAGTAAAGTCAGTAACAGCCGATATGCTCATATCCAAGCTGCTGGTAGCATAAAATGGCCTTTATCCACTAGCCCCGTTGTGGTGAGTATGCAGAACTACAGGATAACCTGTTGTTATGGTGGACGCTTTCTCAAACATATAATGTGCTGCTGTCACACCTTGGTAGCAAGAAGGGTATCCCTGAGCCGAATCATCCAGTTTGGAACTGTAATATGCTTTTTGCCTATGTGGGCACTGCAGCACCATAACCGTGCTGTCTATTGAATACATAGAGGTGAAAAATCTTTTCGTAATTGGGTAAGGTCAAAACTGATGCCGATTGCACTGCTTTCTGAAGGATGTTGAAAGCCGTCTCTGCTTCCCCATCCCAAAATTGAACACTTATTAGGTTAGCATGTCCTGCCTCATTTATGATTTTTCCATACGGGTACCATATTGTCAGAATATTCTGAAATCCAATCCAAACTGAATTCTGCCATTCTCAAAAATGTCATCGTCTGACTTCCTCCCACAGGTTTGTGGGCTCCAACTAACACCTCGATCTGATTTGGAACTATCCGCTTAAATAGAACCCAACCCAAATCGTCAACGTAATGTTTGCAATATTGCAGCGTTTCTCTTGAGACCTTGTGCCCCCAATGTGCTAAATTTTTGATTTCTCCTGACAGTCCGAGCAAACCAGAAGATCATCAATATATTAGGTTCACGGAACGTCTAATGAGACCGCTTCAATGTCCGCCTTCAACACTTGATTAAACATATGCAGTGAGTGCTTAAATCCCTGCAACATTTTAGTGTTAATGTATTGGGTACCTCTATAAGTAGATACAAGCAAGTAGCAGCAAGATCCGCCAGCAGAATACTGAAAAAAAGCAGAACAGAAACCAGTTACTGAAAACCAAGCAGCATGGAGTGGGACATTGTCCAACAGTGTCTGCGGGTTGGGAAAAACTGCTGGCCAGTCTTCCACAACCTCATTCACAACTCTCAGATCATGCACAAGTGTCTATTTAGAACTATCCGCTTTCAACCCTGCAAAAGGGGAGTGTTACAATGTCTGCTCATTTCCCTGAGTACCCCTGCATCAAGCAGCCCCTTTATTGTAGACATTATTCCGTCCTCTGCCTTTGGTTTTAAGGGGGATACAATGGTCGTTGCTGTGAAAGAATCATTCGATGTTTCACAGGAAATGTGGAAAAATCTTCACGAACTTAAACTTTAACCTTGTAAATTCAAAGCTGTGAGAGCCAGCAAAACGTCTTTCCTGACTCCCCACAAGCTCTTTGTTCTCCTCCTGTTTATGCAATTGTTGTTCCCGTGGTAACTGGGTAACATTAGTTTTGCAAATCATGCTGGCTTTTTTTGTCTTTCTAAACTAATCATCGTCTGCCACATTGATTCCCTCCATCCCACTTAACCTATCACATTACAACACCATCATCTTCAACATTAGCTCGTCTGCCAGTGATTTAACTAGCCTATCACAATGCACTACCATTATCTGTTACTGGTGCCGTGTAGCATGATCCCAGGCATACATTGTAACACTAAGTTAATTACTTAATTGCCAGAGTAACGTTCATATATTGCCTTTGAGACCAACAGGTTTCACGCAGAGAAAGAACATAAGGAGGCACTACGTACAAAAGCCAAATTGATCGACAGAACCCCAAAAGCAGACAATAACAATTTCCGGCGTCCAAACCTCAAAGTATTATCCCTCTGCACCTAGAGTCAAAGGCAAAAAAACCCGTCTCATAATAACTGGGAGAGGAAAAGAAAGACCCGAAGACAGTGCAACATCGAAACACACATACAACTCAGGCGACTCCATCTGAACAAGGCTTCAGCACCACAGCGGAAGTCAGATCTTTGATGTCGAGTGGGGAACCCACAGCAAAAAAGTTTGCAAGCCCAGAGTCCACTGGAACATGCGGCAACTGTCGCGCAGCAAGACACATTAAAAAATAATTAACAAGAGGAAGAGCACAACAAGCAATACAAAACCTGCAATAATCCAAATGGTAGTGCGCAAGTCCCCGACCTACCCAAAACACCAGTCAGTCAGCCAAAAACCCGATGGCTGAATCCCACAATCACCTCAATCTCCTCCCCTACATTCTGCCGCTTACCTGTCGGCTGAATGAATGATCATTCTGGGCTAGCATTAATGAGAATAAAGTACAGTATTGTTCCACAAACAGGACGCAGACCCCCTCATTTCTCAACCAACAACCTGTCCAAGACTGATTAGTCCACCACTGGTCTCATCCAATCGCTCACCCAGCATAGCGAGGGCATCATCAGAGTAATTAATGAATCACTGCTGATGGTAATAGATATAACTAATCCACTCAGCGTTCTTGCTTACAATAATGGCAGTGATTAGCAACTCCCATTCGCCAGCAATCACATCCCTGGCCTTGAACACATTGGGGACACCCCTTGGCTAACCTGTATGAACAACTTATATTGCCGGATCAGGGACATCTCCCGTTTAGGGTGTTGCAAATTCGGTTGTGGTAGGGAGTTGGCACGACCAAGCGAGATCCATCACGTTCGCCAAATCGAAGGACCCCAAGACAGCACAGGAGCAGAAAGGTTCAGCACTGCGGAAGGGGAATCATTGACCTCGCCTAACCCGTCCTCAGAAATAGGAGGTGTCAGTGTACGGCGCTGTGTTGTTCTTCGGGACACCTGTGCAGGCTCAATGGGTCAAATGGCCTCGATCTGCACTGTGAGGATTCTATTATTCTATCAGTTTAAGTATATTATTAATAGTATCATCACTATTATTATGTTTACTAAGATGCTGCTGATGTTGATGTCGGTACTGACATCTTGAAGATGGCGATTCTGGATGTACTCTTATACAGACTTACAGTGAGACCTGCAGTGCTATAACATGGTTTGCAATACTTACGTGTACGTCTTATTTATTTGTGTTTTTCCTCTGTTGTAACGTTGAAGTATGTTTTGCTGAAAGCATCGTTGCAGAAGAATTAAATCATATCTGGACCACATTGCTTTTGAAAATTGAAACAGTTCACATTTGTGCCATCTGCATAATATACCTTGGAATAAGAGTGTTTTGAGTCATTTGTGGTCTGGTCTGCTCTTGTCCGCAATAGTAGAAATGAGGAATGAATGTGTGCCTTGAGACAAAGGATTTTACGCATACTCACTTGACTGGAGCAGACTTCCAGGGAACGTTGGGTTTTGATGCATCTCTCTGCCATTGGAAGTAGTTTAAATATAGGATGGAATAGACTTGCTTGAACAACCGACTCTCAGGCATTCAATTTAAATCTCGACATATTTTTGCAACTAACCGGAAGAGCTTGTTCATCAGTTCAATCTCTCTGTCTGCACCTTCCTCCAAAACATCTCAGCTATTCGAAATAGAATGTTTTGCATGAGAACCGTTCCTCCTTTGCATTCTTCATTATACAACACACGTGGACTTCATCGAAGTTAGTCAAAATGTCAAAGGGTTCATGTCACAATACATGCGACTCACAGTAGTTTCCCAAGAAAGAAAAATAATCTAGGCTTTGTAGTTGAGCAGAGCATGATGTACAGTGCGTGCAATGTGATATTACCTGAGGAAGTGAAACTCAGGCAGCGTGTACTAGATCAATCTGGTGGTGCAGAGCCCCTACAGTTTTCGCCCATCTCATAGAGTCACGCTGTCCTCCTCAACACACAAGGGACCATCTGACGGGAGAAGTTTTCGGGTTTAATCTCAATGCCATTGGTTCAATATATTTACAGATGTTTCATTCCATAAAAATCTAATTTTGCTGCAAGAGTCAGTCTGAGACGTTTCGATTGACTGAAGTATATGTTAACGATTCATGTTTGCTCGGATCCGGCTGTGTGTATAGTTACTGTTCTAATTCGCATTCGCAGTGAAATAACAAGGCTTGGCGAACACTTACCTTTGGCTTCTATTCAAAGTTAACTATATATTTGACACAGAATTAGAATTGTCAGTTACATAAATATAATCGTTATTTTGAGGAACGGGACGGACTAAGGGAGTGTTTCTTTTTTTAGAGTTGTGACTTCAGATAAAATCACAAATTGGATTGCCGTTTTACAGGATTTTTCCATCAAATTCAGCACTGGATTTAGTGTACGGTTTTAATCAGTGTTAAGTCTGGCATTAGGGACAAGTTAGGTCATCAGTTACAATCAGGACATTAATTTAAATTACTGGTGGGGTTCTGTTATAATGGATTAACATTTCAACAATAGCACATAGTTATTCCTAAGGTGAGGTTAATGTTCAGCATGTAACTGGACCTTTTCTTTGTGTTATTTCGTGGTTGTCTCATTTGAGACTTAACATTTGATTCTGAGCAAAGTCATCGATAGTTTTCATGTTATATGAAGTGTGGCGCGATAATTTATGAAAGGGAGAGATACTGCCTAGGTCATTGTGACTGAAGGAAACTATGTATCCTGAATGGTTGTACGTTAACGAAAATAAGTGTTGGGTAGAATGGTGTATGAAAAGTTGACAACAAACCTTTCCAAATGCAATTTATAGAAGAACATTGAAATAAAGAAGAGTGAAGAATTCTCTGACATAAAATTTCTGCTTTGTCCAGATGTGGAATAGGTGCCAGAAGAGTGGAATCTTGCTATTGCCTTGTTGAAAAAAGGTTGTAATCTTAAGACCGGAAATTACAGACAGGTTAGTTTAACAAACTCGCGAAATTTATACTTGTCAGAACTCAGGGACGAATTGTTATTCATATGAAAAAAGGGCAGCTTTGTTACAAAGAGATTACGCGCGTTTTCAAAATGGAATTTGTGTAGAACAACATTACTGGTGTTTTTATTTGGAAGATCTAACAGAAACCGAGATGAGTGTTGACATGTCACACACCACGTTTGAAGGATTTGAGGAGGTATTTACCATGCATTTAATTAAGAACGAACTCTTTTAATATATGCAGCATTCCATTAAAAAAAAATACTACCAAAGAAGAAACTCTCTGAGCCTTTTGATGTTGGGAAGGAAGATCTCCCTCTCTGCGTCCTCATTTTAGCAACAGGGAACTCGACGATTCGGCTCCAAAAAACAGATAAAGTGACTAACTCAATAAAAGCTGTTGCAAAGTTCTTCTGGATCTGTATAAACTTAAACCCACCTCATTGCTCATCTATCAGATTTGAAAAATTATTCAGGGAGAACTCAAAACTGTTTAACGACTGCCTGTCTGAAGGAGAACATTCTGCACCACTGGGAGAATATCCTTCTGCAAGATTAACACAACCGAACACACCTCTTGAAGGTACAGTATTATCACATTATTGTAAGCAGTGTAAATGAAAGGGTTGGCCGATGAAGAATGAGTAAGAAAAAGTCTGCGATTTGTGGAATATAAAAAAGAATAACGTACACTGTCTTTCGAACCTGTCGCATTCTGGAATGCATGAACAATATTGGAAGGAAAATCATGAACTAGGGCCCAGAGACCGAGATTGCGCCCTCAGCAAATATGGGTTGAAGGCATCATAAGCTCCTTTATTTTGTGTACTCTTGCATTTATCCTCGGACGCTTGAAATGCTTTGTCTCAGCCTGTTAAAGGATGAGGTTGAAAAATAGAAGTGTGAATAATGATAGCTTTTGGGTCACTTTATTAGTGCTTTATTCAAAAAATCGTATTCTATTTGAAATGAAATGAAATCCGCATGGAATTTAAATGCACTGTCAAATATTTCTTGAGGTATTTTGCCAAGTCCTGCCTAATTTTGACATAATTGGCCTTGGCCCAGTTTTGTACACTTCCCTTATGACCACTCTCACCTTTGTCGACGTGTTCTCTAAAATATACAGAATTGTGATCACTTTTCCGAAAGACATTTGCCACCACAACTTCTACCACATGGCCTGACTCATTCCCCAACACCAGGTCCAATATGGCCCATTCTCTCGTTGGACTATTGACATAGGGCTCTAGAAAACTCTCATCTTACACATTCTACTCCATCCAGTCCTCTGACTCTAAGTGTATCCCTGCCAATGTTGAGAAACTTAAAATCTCCCATCACTCCCACCCTGTTGCCTCTAATCTTTCCATAATCTGTTTACCTATTTTTTCTTCTACCTCACGCTCACTGTTGGAAGGTCTTTAACACCGCTCCAAAAATGTAACTGCACGCTTCGGATTTCTCAGCTCCACCCATAATGCCTCAATACTCAAGGGTTCCATAGAGTCCTCTTTAGCGCAGCTGTGATATCATCCCTGACCAGCAATGCAACTCCTCCCCCACTTTTACTTCCCTCCCTGTCCTGTCCGAAGCATCTATTTCCTGGAACCTTTAGTTGCCAGTCATGCCCTTCCGTTAAACAAGCCTCTGTGATCGCAAGAAAGTCATGGTCCCAGGCACAAATACAAGCCCTAAGTTCATCATCCTTATCCACTATACTCCTTGCATTAAAGTATATGCACTTCAGGCAACCAGTTATTTTGTGTTCCTCTGGTCTCTGCTTACTCTTCCCTTATTAATGCAAACTTGATGATTCTTACAGTTTCCAGTTCCTATCTCGCTGTCTACTTGTCTTCTCTTCTCGTTCCCAATCGCTACCATGATAGTTTAAAACTTCCCCAACAGCAGTACCAAAAACTCCCCCAAGGACATTAGTTCCCATCTGGTTCAGATGGAGACCGTCCAATTTATAACAGTCCCACCATCCTCGGAATTGGCCCCTATGTCCAACAAATCTGAACTCCTCCCACCTACACCATCTCTCAAGCCATGTGTTTATCTTGCCTATTCTTCCATTTCTACGCTTTCGACGACGTGGCATTGGTAGTAATCCAGAGATCACTACCTTTGAGAACCTCCTTTTTTAACTTCTCTCGTAGCTCCATGAATTCTGCTTTCAGGCCCTCATCTCGTTTTATTCTACTTATATTGTTGCTGCCGAGATTCACCAAAACATCTGGCTGTCATCCTCCCTTTTTAGATGCTCAGTCCAGACGCTTTGATTGCTGTATCCTCATTTTCCGAGGAGGGTGTGTCATTGTAAACTTGTGCTGAGTGTCGGTAACTGCTCAAATATAAAGTTCTGAACCACCAGTATTGTTTCTTTTCTGCAAGTACCCATAAATGCATCTTTGTAATAAGTGATGAATACTAACAGGAGCATAACTGCAACTTCAATTACAAGTTTTACTAGGGATATATATAGTTTACAGAATAATATAATCCACGCTGTGTGGAAACATGCCCTCTGTGCCAGCAACTCGACACCTATCCACCGAAGAGCAACCCACACAGACCCTGTTCCCTGCCATTCTGTACATTTGCCCCTGTCCAATGCATCTAACACAGGCATCCCAGAATACGAAGCTGAATCACCTAATCTGCACATCTTAGTAGTGTGGGAAGAAACTAGAGTGTCCGGACAAAACCAACGCAGATCCTCGGGATGAATGCATGAATTCCACCCAGGTAGTTACCCGAATCTGGAATTGAACCCAGGTCCCTCATGTTGCGAAGAAACAGTGCGAATCACTAAGCCAGCGTGCTGCTTCAATGTTTTCGTGCAACTGTCGAACCTTCCGAGCTGACTTGCATGTGGATCAAAAGCCTGTGGTGAACATCTGATTCCAGTAGTAGCATGATTCATTGAGCATCTTTCAATGAAAGTTTTAATTAGTGTAGGTTCCTAACCAAAGCAGACGAGCTACCCCAGTGTCAAAGTGTTTACTGGGAGCAATCCAAAGTAAAATTACACTGAGTGTGGTGTTACTGGGAATATCTTTCCCTGTGGAATTGTATTGCACATGGATCAGAAGCCTGAGGGAACACTGGATTCCAGTAGGATGATGATTCATTGAGCATGTGAGTTTTGTTGATTCAAACAAAACTTGTTGGTGGAGCTCGTGAGGCATTTGCATCACTATTAGTGGAAATATCCGGGGCATATGAAGAGGTGAGGAAAGCATTCTTAAGTGTATATGAGCTTATGCCAGAAGCCTGGAGATAACGTTTCAGGAATCTAACGATGTTCCCTGGTCAAACTTACATTGAGTTTGAAAGGTTCAGAAAAGTTATTTTGATAGGTGGATAGGAGCATTACAGAAATAGCAAACCTATAATATTCTTAGACAGATGATTTTATTGGAGGAATTTAAAGTTTTACTTGTTGAGACAGTGAGAACTCACGTGGAAGAGCAGAGAGGTAAAACGGCAAGATTAGCAGCTGAAATGCTTGATAATTATGAATTGACCAATAAATCAAAGATTGGCTTCAAGATCAATTTCATTCCTTGAGGGGTAGAAATTGTGGAAAAGAGAAATCCTCACACAGAAAGGAAAAGGTGGATCTTGGTGAATATCATAAGGATAACGTACTACATTTTAAAATGGAAACCCTCGAAGTGGACAGAGAAGTTTTTTTTAATCCCAGTGTTTTCACGGCAATCGAGGAGGCCACATGAAATCCTAGTCTTGGTGGTTCAGGAAAAGAACTGGGAAGACATATGTAGGGAAACATGATAAGCGAAGGAATGTTGGTGCAATGGTAATGGAAAGCACAGCGGAGGCCAGAAAGCTCCAGCAGAACGTGCAACCCTGTTTGAGGCTGGCCAAGGATGAAGTACCAGATCTTGTTAAACCATAAACTGCGAAGATCAAGTTTACTCGCGTAGGCCAAGATCAACAGGTAAAAAGTTTAAAATATTAATAGATACAGGATACTGTCATTCTTTGATGTTCAGAGATAAGGAAAATTGTACTTAAGAATGACTATTGCCAGAAAAAGTGCGAGTGGAGGGAATTCTCGCTATGTGAAGAAGCGCTCCATTATGTCTAGTAAGGTTAGGATGTGCAGTGAATAATGGAGAAGTCATGGTCGGTGTACTGGAAAATCTCTCAGCTTCAGGAACACAATTTGTCCTCGCTAATTCCATAGCTGGTTCACAGGTGTTGCAGTGCTGTCTAATGTGCTTGAAACATCAGTGCAAACTCAGTCATCTGAATTATTGCAGGTCACATATTCTGGGATATTTCCCGACTGTGTGGTAACGAGGTCACAAAGTCACCAGTTGAAACAGGACAGATCAAAGAACATTGATTAGAAGATTGAAGTGGAATTAACAGAGACCTTATTTGATCACATGTTTCAGACAAACCAGGAGCAGATAAATGGCAAAGTAAACATCTTTAGCTCAGCTAAATTAAAAGAGTTAAAGCAGAACGTTGAAAACCTAAAGGGATTGCAGAAAATGGCATGCATACAACAAATAATCTGAATGTATCCCGAATGCTACAATCTTAAAAAATATGTCTTAGTTAAGGAAAGGAAGACCTCCACATATTTAGGCAGATGAGATATGGGCAGACGTTCATCAAGTCGTATTGCCAAACGGTTATAGAAAGGAGGTGTTGTGGGTGGCGTCTGAACTACCAGGAAGGAGTTATTTAAGAGTGAGACAAGTTCAAGTTAAAAATCAAAAGCATTTTGTTTTGCCTTGAACAGCACAAGGTTGTAATTGAAATTTGGGGACATGTCATACATGTCAGGTAATTGAAAAATCACTGGACATAATAAAACTTTCACCCTTAATACCTCTTCCTGCATTTGACGAACCTTTCTTTCTGAGATTCTTATTTGATTGCATTGGATCACTTCACAAAAAAGTCGTAATCAATATTATTTAGCAGTATTGATTGTGTCTACTAGATGTCCAGATTTGGCCAGCGAAAGTTCGCGCATATCAGAGCATCCAATGAAATTGGAAGCAGACAAGAAATCAAAACCCACTATATTGCGATCGGAGATAAGGTTGTAGTGTCACTTCCAATGATAGGTGAACCTTTGAAAGCAAGATTGAGTTGAACTTATCAAGTGGAAAGGAAATTGAGTAATGTGAGCGATTTGAAAAGGACTCCAGACAGCGAGACATTTCACAGAGTGTGTCAAAGTTCAAAATGCTCAAAATGTATTTTGACAGGGAAGGAAACCCAAAGGACACTGTGTTATTGGTTACAACACAGAGGGAGGAACCAAGTTCAGAAGATTTTCAACTGGATATTACTCAAATTAATTTGGACAATGGAGAAGTTGTCAAAAATTGGGATAAGCTATTGAGTTACCTTCCAGAGAATACGCGAAATGACCCGAAAGACCTATTACTAACACATGGGGAGATGTGTGCCAATAAGCTGTGTAGTACTGAACCTAATCATGCATGATTTTGATATAGAAGATGCTGTTCTGACGAAGAAATATCTTTATTGCAAACACTCTCTAAACTTGCCACAGGTTCAAGAGGAAATTGAACACATGCTGTAAGGCGATATAATTGAAGTGGGTTACAGTGACTGGGTCACACTCATAGTAATGGTGCCCAAACGAGATAATACCCAACTGTCATGTGTGGACTATTGCAAAGTCATTGCCGTTAAAGAGACAGGTGCAAATCTGATTGTGGGAAAAGCAAATTATATTTCTCAGTAGGGCTTACTCAAACGATACTGACAAATAATTATTTTCCAAAAGTCAATATTCAGCTTTTGTATTGCTGAATGGAGTGTATCATTTTAAAGTCATGCCACTTGGTATCAAAAATGCGGCAGGAAAAATGGGACATTTCCAATATGTATCAGAATTATTCGATCCACTTCCTAAGGCAGGCTTGCATTTAACAGCGTGACAGCTGTGATAATCACTGTCCCGGTGTTAGCCACAACTAATTACGCAAAGCCATTCGAGGTGGCTATCGATGCGAGTGACGTTGTGTCTGTGCTGTGCTCTTACAAGAAGATGACGATTACATCGAAAGAGCTATTAGTTATTTCTCGAGGAAACTGAACATTCAACAGGCGAAATATTCGAAAGATGAGAAGGAGAGTTTGAGCTTTTTGTTGCTTTTACAACAGTTCAATATTTATGTTCCCAATAATTTATCTGAGACAATTATCGACAATAAAGTTTGTGGAGAAATTTGAGGACAAAATTCCAAATTGTTGAGATGAATCTTGTTGGTACAGCAATTCAATTTGAAATTTGTGCAAGGAGGAGGTCAAGAAAACATTATTGCTGATGCATTGTCGAGACTTGAAAGTGAAACGGCGGTGTTCACTTGCAGAAGTAAAACAGATTGAAGCAGAACGTACTAATGCATATTTGGTTGATTATAGTCAATGTAACATTTCTTAGTGTTATTGTGTATTAACAATTTAAAATTAAATGGTTTCAAACTGAAACCATGTTTTGATATTGACTTTTCAAAATTAAAGCAGGGAAGAGGTGTAACGATGCTGCTCCTTGAACAAGGCTACGTTGTCTTTTTTTTTACTTTTTCAGAGAGGTTCGTAAACCAGCAATTCCGAAAAGTCTGAACTTGAAGGGTTTTAATGCCAGTTTGCTAATTGATACCGCCTTGGGCAATAGTCTTTCAAGTTTAAGAAAAAGCTGGTACATTGAAAAGGGTTTGGGCAGTTATCCCAGTACATCCTACCTCTGGGCTGGTCTAGTTTTAGCAGTCTGGCTGTTTACTGAAAACAGGCAGCCGGTTGTGAGGCTGTCTGCCCAATAAGCAGCGACATGGAAGGTGCTCTCTGCTGAATCTCTCTGTCATCACTCACTCTCTCTCCTGTAAGATCTTGTGTTCGTTTTAGCTTTTGTGCAAAGAGGTGTTTTTGGGATTGTTGCACGTATTGGGAACAGCATCTTTAAGTTGAGATAGTCTGCTGCGTTTTCGGATAGATGGTTATTTTATATTGTGCTCCCTTTGTTCGGGTTGCATTTGGTAATCTTGCAAATATATTCTGTTTAGTTTAGAAATCAGTGATTTGAATACGTCACCCTGTTGGGCGTTCTCCGTGCGCCTCCGAATTCTTCCAGATATGGAGAGGACAGATGAGTAAAGATAATTCTGAATTGGACCAAGACTAAGATGGGAGATGTTACGGAGGACTTTAACATTGTAAATATTGTCTTGAACTACGATAGTTCGAGTACTTTAGATGTGTCAGTTGTTTTCTTTCAACGTGTGCAGTGTGGTTTACTGACACAGTATGTAGACAAGCCAACAAGGAGCGAGGCCACATTGGATTTTGTACTCGGTAATACACCTGGCGTTAGATTTGGAGGTAGGTGATCACTTTGATGACAGTGACGACAATCTGGTTTGTTTACTTTAGCAATGGAAATGGATCGGTATATACCGCCGCACAAGAGTTATTTCTGGGGGAAAGACAATTATGATGTCATTTGGCAAGATTTAGGACGCACAGTTTGTGGAAGAAAACTGCACGGGATGGGCACAATTGAAATGTGGGCGTTAACCAAGCATCAGCTACTGCGTGCCCATAATAGGTATGCATCAGTCAGGCAGGGAGGAAGTGAACGACCGAGGGATTCGTGGTTTACTAAAGAAGTTGATTCTCTCGTCAAGAGAAAGAAGAAGGCTTATGTTAGGATGAGACGTGAAGGCACATTTAGTGCGTTTGAGAATTACAAGTTCGCCAGGAAAGACCTAAAGAGAGAGCTAAGAAGTACCAGGAGTGGAGATGAGAAGTCATTTGCAGGTAGGATCACGGAATATACGAAAGCTTTTCATCGATACATCAAGAATAACGAATGATGAGAGAAAGATTAGGGCTAATAAAGGATGGTAGTAAAAAATTTTGCATGAGGTCCGAGAACATGGGCAAGCACCTAATGCATATTTTCCATCAGTATTCACACTTGAAAAAGACGATGTTGTCGAGGAGAGTACTGGGATATAGGCTACGAGAAGGGACGAAATTGACGTTCGAAAGGAGAAGATGTTCGCAATTCTGGAAAGTGTAAAAATAGATAAGCTCCCTGGGCTGGATGAGATTTATCCTAGTATTCTCTGGGAAGCCAGGGAGGAGATTCCCGCACATTTGGCTTTGATCTACATATCGTATTTGTCTACAGGCATAGTGTCAGTAGACTGGCGGATAGTAAATGTTGTTCCAGTGTGAAGGATAGTAGAGCCAGGCCGAGTTATTATAGATGACTGAGGGTACTTCGTTTGTAGGTAAGGGTTTGCGAAAGGCTTTAAGATATAGGATGTATAATCGTTGAGAGAATCGTTTATAACCGTCAAGTTGATGAGGATTAGTCAACATGATTTTGCCTCGTTGCTCACAAACATATTGAGTTATTTAAGTTGGTAACAAAACAGGTGGATGAGAGTAAAGTTGTTGATGTGATTAATGGATTTCAGTACGGTGTTTGATAAAGATCCCCGCAGTAGACTATTGCACAATTTACAGAGGCTTGTGTTGAGAGTGAATTAGCTGTTGCATCAAACATTGGCTAGCTGATAGAAGGTAGAGGGTGGTGGTTCATGGGAAATGTTCATCAGTCAAGTTCAGTTGCTAGTGGGGTACCACAAGGATCTGGTTTGGGACCACGGCTGTTTGTCATTTTTTATAAATTAGATGGATGAGTGTGTAAAAGGATGGGTCAGTAGACTTGAGGATGACACTAAGGTCCGTGGAGTTGTGGACAGTGCTGAAGAATGTTTGCGGTTACAGAGGCATATAGATAATACACATAGTTGGGTTGAGACTTGGCAAGTGGAGTTTAATGGGGAAAAGTGTGAGGTCATTCATTTTGGAAGGAGCAACAGGAATGAAGTGTACTAGGGTAATGGTAAGATTCTTGGTAGTGTAGTTGAGCAGAGAGATCTCGATGTCCACGTACATAGATGCCTGAACGTTGCCATCCAGGTTGATAGGTTTGTTAAGTCGGCATACCGTGTGTTAGCGTTTATTGGTACAGGGATTGATTTTCGGAGTCACAAGGTTATGCCTCAGCTGCAGAAAACTCTGGTGTAGCTGCACGTAGAGTATTGCGCACAGTTCTGGTCACCACATTATCGGAAGGGTATGGAAACTTTGGAAAGGGTTATTAAGAGATTTAATAGTATGTTTCCTGCGAAGGAAATGTCTTAGGAGGAAAGGTTGAGATACTTGAGCCTGTTTTCGTTAGAGAGAAGAGTATGAGAGGTGACTTAATTGAGACATATGTAATAATCAGATCGTTAGATAGCGTGGACTTTGAGAGTATTTTTCCTTGGATCTTGATGGCAAGCACGAGGGGACATAGCTTTAAATTGCTGGTTGATAGATATAGGACAATAGTCAGATATAGTTTCTTCACTCAGAGAATGGTAGGGGAGTGGAACTACTGCAACAGTCGTAGACTCGCCAACTTTAAGAGCATTTAGGTGGTCATTGGATAAACATATGAATGAAAATGGAATAGTGTAGATTAAATGGGCATCAGATTGGTTCCATGGGTCTGCGCAGCATTAAGAGCCAGAGGGCATGCACTGCGCTGTAATATTCTTTGTTCTTTGTTCAATGTTCTATGAAGTTCATGTGGTCCGTTAGGCCAATGTTCAATTCAACGATGTTTCAATATACTCGTTTTGATTCTGATGTGATTGGTTTAGTCTGTAATTATGCAAGTGCCATGGTCGCTTGGTACTTGTGGTTAATTTTTCCCAATCTTCTTCCATGAAGGCAGACACAAAATATCTGTTCAGTTTCTAGGTCATTGGTCTGTTCTCGAAAATACATTATCATCATTTAAAGGCCATTTAGATGGGTATATGAACAGGAGGGGTTTGGAAAGATACGGGCCAGGTGCTGGCAGGTGGGACCAGATTGGGTTGGGATATCTGGACGGCAAGGACGGGTTGGAGCGTATGGTCTGTTTCCATGCTATGACTCTATGTCCACACATTCACTGTTCGAGATTTAACATGACCACTCATATATCCTACACATCTTTGGAAAGTTGGAGGAAAGCGGAGTACCTCGACGAAACCCACGCAGACACGGAGAGAATGTGTGAACTCCACACAGACAGTCGCCTTTGGCTGGATGTAAACTTGTTGCTGGTACTGTGAGACAGCAGCACAAACCACTGTGCGGCCCATGTGGAATAGTGTTTACAGACGTAGTCTCTTCGCTGAAGAAAGATTATTTTCGTGTTGGAAGCATCTCAGGAATGGTTTCATCAAGTGATTACTTGTTAATTTACAAGGACAGAGAGATGGGTGTGATCTGCAGAAAATTCAGAAAGGCGTTATCTATAGTCGGCTCTGCTTTTTTTTGAGCAAGACTCAATGGCAAGGGTCTGGGAAGTGTTGCTGAACAAAGTGACCTTGGAGTGCAGGTTCATAATTTTTTGAAAGTAGAGTCGCATGCAGATATGATAGTGACGAAGTGCTTGGTATTCTTCAGTTATTGGTCAGTGCATTGAGTATAGGAGTGGGGAGATCGTGTTGGGACTGTACAGGACACTGTATAGGCCACTTTTGAAATATTCTGGTCTTCTGGTCTTCTTCCTATCAGAAGAATTTTGTGGAACTTGAACAGGTTCATAAAAGGTTCACGGGCATGGTTCCAGGTTTGGAAGATTTGAGCTGTAAGGAGAGCCTGAGTAGGCTGGGAGTGTTTTCCCTGGAGCACCAAGACTGAGGGATGACTTTTAAAAGGTTTATGAAATCATGACTGACACGAATAGATAAATATAACAGGTCTTTTCCCTCGGGTGGTGGAGTCCACAAGAAGACGGCTATATTTTGGGTTCGAGGCGAAAGATGTCCAAGGAACTTAAGGGACAACGTTTTCACGCAGAAGGAGGTATGTGCATGGAATGAGCTGCCAGAGGAAGTGGTGGAGGATGGTACATGCAATGAAATTTAAAGCCAGCTGGATGATTCTATGAATAAGAAGGGTTTGGGGGATATCGACCGACTGCTGGCAAATGCGAATACATTAGGTCAGGATATCTGGTCTGCGTGGACAAATTCGACTCAAGGGTCTGTACGCAAATGCCTTAATCTCTCAGCCAATGCAGTTCCACACCAGGTCAGAATTTTTCATTGTAAAACAATGGACTCCATAAAATAAACATTTTGTTGGAAGAACAAATAGTCGAGACACAACGATTTCGCCAAATCCATTGCAGACACCCAGATGAAAGTCACATTTGCAGGCTTTCATCGCAATGTGGATTCTGACACAGCTGAACTTGCGGGAATAACTCGTCATCGAGTTATAGGCACACGCAATCTACACCACATGTAAACAAGTCCTTTGCCTCACTCTGTCCGCAATTGCAGCCAATTTTGACTCAACTGTCCAGCACCTGGTTGCGAAATGGGTATGCAGCTGAGTTTTACTATTCCAAGGAATATGTTATCAGAAATATCCATGCTGTGTGCCTAAGTACGGGCGCACATTAGAGAAAGGATATCAGAATAAGAAAGAATGCAGAATCGATTTACAGGAATGGATGCAAGGATGAAAATCTTAAGTTCTGACATTAGGAAAGGAACTTGTGAGCATAAGAGAGGAAGATTGACCGAAGATTTCTAACTGGAAACTGTTTTGATGCAATCATTTGCATTCGTTTTGCAGTTGTTCAAGAGTCATCAAGTCATACAGAAATACAGCACGGAAAGTGACCCTTTGCTCCAATTTGACCATGCTGGACAAATACCCTGAACTGATCTGATCCCATTTGCCAACATTTGGCCCACATCCCTCTAAAACTTGTTACTCATATACCCATAAAGACGCCATTGAATGATGCAGTTTTACCAGTCACCACCACTTCCTCTGGCAGCTCTTTCTAGACATGAGTGAAAAAGTAGCCCTGAAGTCCCTTTTAAATCTTTACCCTTTAATATTAGATCTATGATTTCTACTTTTGGGCTCCCTCACCAGCGAGAAACTACCTTGTCGACTCACACTATCCATGTCCCTCATGATTTAATAAATAGCAAATATTTGACTTTATCATACCTGTCAGGTGGGAAATGTATGTAGATTATGTCTTCGAATATGGCAGTTTGAAAACTGATTGATGCAGTAAGTCTTATGTACAGACTTCTAGAAATGCATCTCAACGTCATTGTTAATAAGTCATTGAAATTTCGCAGCAGTTGCAGAAAACTGTTTTCTCAGCTTTAGAATTACAACCTTCCCTGTGGAAGGATTTTAGGGCACGAGAAAGAAGTCTTATTTCCAATGTATGGTAGCTAGGTTCGGCTATGGGTACTTGTAATCCTCAATTTAGGAAAACTACTATTGCCGTATATATCACAAATGTTCATTACCATTGACTCCATAGATGGGTGTTTGTCCTCTGAGTTGAAATTGGGCAAATCCGGCATTATGCTTTTTTACAATTTCAAAATATAAGAGATAATCTCAGCGAAAGTTGCAAAATATTTGAAGAGATATACAGGATGGTGCAGTTAAGTTGTGTTCTCACATTAATGAATCTGGAAGCAGGTGGACACAATTTAAAACATGGAATTCTGATTTATTACCACGATGAGGATTATTTGATTTTAACTTAATCCTTGTGAAATTTTGCAACTGTCCACTACAGTCTTTGAGTGTCTTTAAGGTATGTTTGTTCGTTTTTCGAAATAACAACGGCCTGGCTCTTCATGTGGTTGTGCCTGTACAATGCTTAGATGTGTTAGAGCGCCCGTGATCATCTTAAATAGTGGAGCAGGCTTTCCAGAATAAATCAGCTACTCGTGTTCTTCTGTCCTTGCACCATTAGCCGGTGGACACGCCAAAGATGCGACATTCTCTCTTTCATACAGGACTCTTCCATTGTTCCCAAAAACACATTTTCATTGATAAAATTAATTTTAAAGTTTTCAATTTTTTCAGTGAAGGAAACGACCTTGTCTCATGCGCTTAAAATCTGCCCTGTGGACAAAAATCTAGAGTTTAGCTAACCATTTATTGTACTGCAAGAATCATCACAGAATGTTGTCAATCAAACCTATCTCTGAGCTTCATAAGGCAACTATATTTTGGAGCACCTGAAGTCAGATGGAGATAGTGATAAATTGGAATGAAGACATAGTTCATTGAATCACAAAATTGTTATGACGATAAAGGACGCAATTCGAATGTCGATGACATGAAGGCATCAGAGCAGCAATTATGCAATTCAGCCCATTGGGTCTTCGCCACATTTAAATCATGAATGTTCAGTTTCCCAATACTAGTGTCCTGCCTTAAGCGCGTTATTCTTGATTCCCTTGATACTCATTAACCTATCTAAGTCTTAAATATACCCGTTGACCTGGCTTCCATAGCCTTCCGTGCAAATGAATTCCCTTGACTCACCAGTAGCTGGCTTAAGACGTTTCTCCTTCTCTCCGTTCTAAAAGGTCTTCCCTTTATGCCAAGGCTGTGCACTTGGTTATGAGTCTCTCCCAAAAATGAATATACCATTCCAACATCTACACATCATCTTCGCTCCGTTCTAAAAGGTCTTCCCTTTCTGCCAATGCTGTGCACTCGGTTTGGAGTCTCTCCCAGAAATGCAAATACCTTTCCAAAATCGACCTTCATCCTTACAAACTACATCGAGTATAGATCCACAGCCTTCAAACATTCCCCAAATGTGAAGCTTTCCATTCCTGGGACTATTCTAGCGAACCCCATCTGAAACGTGCCTGATGGCGATTGTTAAATGAGAATCATTACCTCTGAATGTTTCCTGATTTTTCGCCTTAATTTTGTGCACTATTTCTTTCTGTATAATTACGCCAATGCTATTTCACCAGCATCCTTTGGAATGTTCATACAGCACAATGACCGACACTGTACACAACATCAACAATCTTCCGCATTACTACATCCAAGGGCACGTGGCATAGTTTTTAAAAATAGTGAAAATTGAATAATGTTATGCAAGGGCAAATTGAATTTTAGTTTAATTAGTAAAGTCGCAAGAATCCAGAGTAAGTTTCAAAATGTCAGAAATTCACGTTCATTACCTTGGCCAGAATTCCAGCCCAGCAAAGGGGAAATCTGTCCCTGAATCCCCAGCATCCATGTAATCGCTTGCTCCATGTGTCCACTTGGTAACCTATGTGAAGGGATGTTTAGCCTGTCAGAGAACTTGTGAGAATCCTCCACTGTCTGACCTAAAGCTGAAACAGGAGCTATCTATTCCAGCTTGGAGGGTAGCGAAGTGGAGGTGAGACAAAAAATATTAATTGGTGTAGATTCACATTGTTCTCATTGTGATTGTTTAAAAACCTGGGCCAGAAAAGACGCAAGCAGAAAGGAGCAGAAGTAGGCCATTCATAACAGCGCTCCTGCCCCCGCCACGCCATTCTGTACCATCATAGCTCACACAGCACTTTTATGTCTTTTTCCAGCGTATCCATATCATCGTATTGCCAAGTGGCTAACACATATTTATCGATCTCTATCATAAATAGACATCGACGTTATTTATCGCTAAGAGGAACATTTTGCATTTCGAGACAGTTGGGTTTCTGCATGAATGTTATAGGTTTTGCAGATGAGCAGCCGAGTCTGGTCTGTACACCTTTCAAACCATAAACTAAAACTCGACTCTGATGAGATTTGCATCCACAACTTTTGAATGGCAGTCTTAACAAAGGCGTAGAAATTCAACGCGCTTTCCATTGCACCACAGAGTCGCTGCCTCACCCAGTTTTAAGCACAAAAGTTTGCCTTAGAACTATTTCGTTCAGGACACCCATCTCACATCTGTCTGGCCTCGTCACACTTTCCAGTATCTGGTCCTTATCCACGTGTGCTCTGGATCTTCAAGTGTTCGGCGACATACTGCTGAAATGTCCTCATAACACTTAGCATTACCACACGTTCAGATAAGAAATTCCAGATGACCAACACTCTATGGATGAAAGCGTTCTTCCTAAATCTCCTCTAAACCGCTTTTCTCCTTCTTTTCATCTATGTCACTGGTCATTTTTCCTTCCCGTAAAGCCTTATTCCTGTCATATATATCTATCCTCTTCATAATATGTGCATGTTAATCAGTTTCTCACTCAGCCATCTCTGTGCTTAGTTACACAGCCCCAGCTTAGTTCATCTACCTTCACAATGGGAATGGTCCAGCCCTTGGCTTTATTTTCATCTCCTGTGAACTTCTTCTCCTTCAATCATACGGTTCCTGCAGTCTTGCGATTACAACGGAAAAGGAAAAGTGCTTTGAAGAAATGCCAAAATGTCTGAACAAAATCAGCAGCTCGTGTCCATCTATGATGAGAAAGGACAGTTAACATTTCGAGTCCAAGTGTTCAGAACTAAAGGAATGTGCGGGTGGGTGAAAAATGTGGAAGAGGGCGGACAGGATCCAAAATGATTGAACTCGATGTTGGGTCCTGCAAGCTGCATGGTCTTTCAGTAGAAAATGGGTTGCCGATCTTCCAGCTTGCGCTGTGCCTTGAAGGAGAACTGCTGAAGACCAGAGACTGGTATGATTGCTTGGGTACACAATGCAATGTTGAAGTGACAGGACACTGGAAGACCGGAGTAACTTTTGTTGATTCTGGACAGAACTTAAGTGATCTCAGCTTTGTCACCGACTCTGCTTTCCTCTCTCCATTGGAGAGAGATCACATTCTCAGCATGAAATACAGTTTCCTGGATTGAATGAAGTGCAGACAAATCACTGGAAGATGTGCCTGGAAGTTTCCACATTGAGGAGAGACATCAGAAACCAGCAGGAAATGTATCTTACAACATAGAACGTTACAGTGCAGTACAGGAACTTCGGCCCTCGATGTTGCACCGACCTGTGAAAATAATGTGATGTCCATTGCAATGGAAAATTAACATTTCTTTTGAAACCAATAAAAGCACAGGGAAACAAAGAAGCAAGGGCCCGACTTTGCAGAGGGCAAGTGTTGGAGACAGAAAGAAAAACTATGTATATTTAAACCGAACTAATAGCAGACTTACAAGGCCAACAAACTACCATATCAACAGTCAAAGAATTAGAGAACACAACTCCATATCTGGAAAGGAACTCGAATGTTTCAGGCCACTGACCTTGAAGTGTTGATAAGAAGAAGCGAATTGTACGTTAAAGGGAATATGTGAATGCTATCAGGCGGCCATTACATGAGGCGTTTTGCCAATGTATTACCTGGGACACGGGAAACCTGAATTTGATGGAACTCCACGCGTTACATGCTGAAAACGTTCTGGCCCAAGAGAAGGAAAAACGGAAATTAAAGATGGAACAGCAAACACATAAATCTCAGCTTACTATGATGCAAATGGTCGCCCAGCCGTTGGAAGGAGGTGCTGGGTGAAAAGAGGGGCTGGCAGAGGTAAAGCTGGTGGGTACTTTGTTTGCAGAGCAATGGACCACTGAGTGAGGCAGTGCACGCCCAGACAGCCTCAATCGGCCCTGGAGGCTGGGCAGCAGGGTGACTAATGGAGGAAGGCTGAGGTGGAGGTGGGCAGCACCAAAGTTACAGGTAAGCCACTTTGCTTTATGCTTGGCAACGAATACTCGCTTATGCTCATCTCTACTACTAACCTTACGGGCACTGAAACGTGTCCCACCTCTATACTGAGCACTGAGTTTGCGAAGCGTGAACTATATTTTCAGTACAACGATGATGCATTTCAGTCAATGCTTACATCTATGTTATATGTGATAGGTGCACCTCTTACCTTTTTGGTAGATACAAGAGCAACATGTTCAGTTTTTAAATCAGTTCAGAGAGTCGATGCAAACAAAGATGAGCGGAAGCTTCCTGAACTCAATGGGTGCGTCAGGAGTCGTGACACGAGAGAGATTTACCGCACCCCTATTGTGCGAAACCAGTAATGGGGAAACATTCCAATTCTCATTTCTGTTATCGGAATTCTGTTCTTTAAATCTGATGTCTCGGGATCTCATAGTGAGACTGGGGTCGGATTTGTGCAGTACCCCGATGGGCTTGCAGGTAATACAAGAAGAAGATTTAACAGTGCAGGCTGCAAAATACGAATCACGACCCCTGATGCATGTCAGAGAGTGATAGGTTCCATGAGCGATTCACTCTCCCAGGAAGCAAGTAGCCATGTTAATCCTATTAACATCAATTTTCTTGCTGGAGATATGCTGCACTGCACAGCACACATACACCGCGATGGTCCTGACAAATCATAAGAGAAGAATTCGTTCAGGAGATTGGTTAAACCAGATCAGTTGTTATTCTGCGAATTTTATTGGAATGATCACAGATGTGCTGTCAGTTTAAACTTATTTATGTATCTGTGACGGCAAGTAGACCCTGTTTTTTGATGTAGAAGGCTCTTTTCCCCACCGATCATTGTCGAAGGCATCCAACGACAGGTGTCAGAATTTGGGACCATGGGTACGACAGGCACAAAAAACGAAAGATTGTATCTTCAGGGTCGGTGTGGGTGTCTGCTTCAATGCAGTTATAAGAACGTATAGGAAGAAACTAAATTGGCTAACTCAGGCAGACAGGGCAGCCCAGGTAATCCCCGCCAGGAGTGTCGTCTGCCGTTTACCTATGGTAGATGTCTCGGACTCAAGATTCGGAAGGGTCCCAACTGATTTCAGGGCAAAAGGCAACACGATGTGGGGCTCATACGAACCCTTAAGAATAACCCCGAAGTCTGAGTATTGTCCTTGCAAAGCAAAAGAGCCGTTAAAACCCGAGGCTGTGCAAGGAATTACTCCAGTCTTTGAATCTCTCCTAGAGGCTGGAGGATAATCCCCCGTGAATAATCAATGGTGAGAACACCCATTTTTTTCGTTCAAAAAGGCAAACATTCCAGATGAATCGGGGGAATGGAGGTTTGTTCATGACCTGCAGGTTATCAATAATGCTGTTGTTCCGCACACCCCAAATGTTCCCAACCCCTGTAGTATATTGGCCAAATTGCAGCGGATAGTAAATTGCTCTCTATTGTGGAATTAGCAAATGCCTTGTTTTGTGTATCAGTACACCCCGAAAGTCAATTCTGGTTCACTTTTCCATTCAAAGGCAAATAGTATACTTTCACGTGACATTTTCAAGATTACTGTGAGTCCCCACCATAATTACACAGGAGTCTAGAGACTCTTGCTTTAACCGGGGGGTCAGCGCTGCTACAGTTTGTAAACGAATGCTTAATCGCAGCACCAACAGAGAAACAATGTGAGAAAGGTAGGCTTGCGATTCTCTGCCATCTAGTCTCGCAACACTACAACTTGTGGAACAACAGTTGAAGTTCTTAGGTCACTTAATACCTGAACAAGGAAAGGCCATTGGTCAAGACAGAATTCAAACAAACCAGCAAAATTCAAAGCCTCACATGAAGAAACAATTGCTATCCTTTTTGGTCATGCGATCCTACTGTAAATGTTTAACCCACATTACACAACCCTTTAGGCTCCCAAATGTGACATAGCTCATGGTTCAGGTTTGCAGAGCTACAGTCCGTAGCAGTGACCCCTGAGGCCGACAGTGCCTTTGTTGAATTGAAATGGCACTCCAAACTACACCGACACTGGGATTCCAAATCCAAACAAGCCTTTTGTACAAACGGTAGATGAGAAGCGTGCCTGCATGACATCTGTGCTGATGCAGAATTATGTGTGAAAATTGAGGCCAGTAGCTTATTTTTCACCTAAACTTAGATCCCGTAACGGCAGGATTGCATAAATGCCTGTGTGTCGTGGCTGCAGCTGAAAAGGCTGTTGTAGCTTCCAGGGACATAGTCGGCTTTGGTGAATTAACCCGACCGGTCCCACATGCAGTTTCCTTACTGCTTTCTGAGCAAAACACAGCACACATGTCTGCAGCACGTTGGCTCACATACAATACTGTGCTATTGGAGAAGCCTAACATGACAATAAAGCGATGTAACGTCCTTAATGCTGCTTGTCTTCTCCCCACAGAAGGAGCCGGAGACCTACATGACTGTGTCGCTGTAATTAATGAAATTTGAAGCCCGAGACCAGACGTGTAGGATTCACCAATTTAGAATCTGGATACGGCATTTTATTGTGGATAGGTCAGCATTCAGAAGCAAAGAGATAGGCCAGTGTTTGGTATTCTGTAGCAACTACCCACGAGGTAGTCAAAGCGGGATCACTCCCTTCTCATCTGTCAGCGCAAGCAGCAGAGCTGATTGCCTTGATTGAGGCGTGTAAATTGGCCAAAGGAAGAACAGTGAATATTTACATCGACAGCAGATATGCATTCGGGGTTGTACATAATTTTGGATCACTGTGGAAAAGCAAGGGCTTCTTGACCTCCACCGGAAAGCCAATCACATAACATGGCCTATCTCTGACCTCCTGAAAGCAGTCCGATTGCCTAAATCAATCACTGTACGTAAATGTGAAGCCCACAGGAAAAATTATGATTCAATTTCTCAAGGCAATGAAAATGCAGACTCAGAGGCAAGGACGGCAGCCAAACAGCCGCCAAGTGATCAGTTTGACAAGTGTATGTCAAATATCTGTAATTCAAAGCAGACTTATGGGAGTTATAGTCGCAGGCCACATCGAAGGAGAAGCGTGAATGGACAAGGGCAGGGTGCAGAATGAGGGAATGGGTGCGGCGTGGCCCGAATGGTAAACCCTGTATACCGTGATTTTATTCCCTTTCTATGCCAAAGTAACACACGGTAAGGACCATGTGTCAAAAGTGGGGATGTACGACAATATTTCAGCACACTGGTACAGAAATGGATTTACTCATTACTCATAAAAATAATGTGAATAATGTGTTATCTGTGCCACTAATAATGTGGGGAGGGGAATACAGATGAATCAGGCAGAACAACCCCCAATCCCAAAGACCCTTTGAACATTTACAGATGGGTTTCATTGAACTAACACCCAGCGAAGGGAAAAGGCATTGTCTGGTAATTGTTGATGTTTTCCCAAGGGGTGGAAGTGCTCCCACGTCTAAACAGGATGCCAGTGCAGTAGCTAAGGCTTTGCTAACTGAAATACTTCTGAGATGGGGCATCGCTGAAAGGCTAAGCAACGACAATGAAAAGCCATTTATAAATATTGCCCTACAGCAGATCAGTGATTACTTGGGAATAAAGGTGAGACAACATTGTGCCTACCACCCAGCGAGCGGTGGGGCAGTGGAAAGAGAGAAAACTACCCATAAAATAAATTGGCAAAATGTTGTGAGGAACTAGAGGCGACATGGACAAACGCATTTCCAATTGTCATAATGTATATGAAGGAGAGGAAGTGCAAATCTTAGGACGCTTGAGATTTTGTTTGGAAGGCCGCCCAATACAGGAATTGGTCCAAGACTGTAAGACAGATAACAAATCACTGTGAGGACGAGATGTTATGTTACGGTATAAAACTCTCTACACTTCTGTCTCAAATACAGAATCAAACGAAGGGCAGCACTACCCCAATCAGCAGAAGGGAAGATGCACAATCTAGAACCTGAAGACTGGATAGTGGTGAAAGACTTCAGTAGCAAAAGCAGGAAGGCGAAGAGGTGGCTGGGACCTTTCCAAGGGCTCCCTACAACACAGACAGCTGTTAAGATCGCCGAAAGAGCCACGTTCATACACGCCAGCCATTGCAAACGTATAGCTGACCTTGAGGAGACATCGGACAACACCGGATCCAAATAAGTGCAAGTAGTGATTAGAAGACTCCTAGAAATATGGGGCTGCATGGCAGGACGATTCATGAAGGCAGGGGTGTCTGGGATACAACCGCAGACAGTAATCTTAACCAAGGATGTTAAGTTGACCTTGACATGCCACCCATGCCCGTTTGGTAACCAGGACGACTATAAATAAGGCAATAAATATTTACACAGAGATTCTTGCGTACCCAGTTACTGGCATTTAGTAGTATCCACCACGGCTACAGGCACACCTAACACAGGATATCGGTTTTCTGCTATCAAGGAAGGAGGTGCCATTGCAAGGGTAATAATAACCAAGATTCAAAAGAGCGATGAGGAAGCCTGGTGGTGTGGAATAGATAAACCCTTCTTCGATATCTATAGACAGGTGAATATAGTGGTACAGCCTCGCACCCAACTCACCCGAGATGCAGTGCACAAGGTCCTCCAGGAAATAATAGCTCCTGGACTCGAAAAGATGAATGTCCAATGACCCGCACTGCTGGTGGGCGGAAAGGCCTTTTCCAACCTGACAGAAATGCAAGAAAGAAAGAAACTGATGTGCAGCTAAAATGATCACAAATGAAAAAAAGTAAAAGTGGATTCATTGAGAAAACTTACAGCGCCATATTTCACTTTCCGTGCAAGTCTACTGTTAAGGACTCAGTGCTCTCACTGCTGAAGCAATGGGGGATTTCCTCTGACCGTTTATGTTGTTGACAACCTTCCTAAAGCAGGGAATGTTGTATGAAGCTGGCAATTAATCGAATATTGTCACAAACAGGATTCAGACTAGCATAAAACAAAGAAGTGCGAATTCTGGATATCTGAATCAACAATAGGAATTGACAGAGAAACTCAGCGGACCTGACAGCATCTGTTGAGACAAAGAGATTTAATGTTTCATATCACAGAATCAGGCTACTTTTGCATTTTATTGTTTTATTGTTTTATTGCCTGGGTAATTGTCAATTTCACTTCGTGAAACAGCATATTTACCAGACTCTGAAGCAGGGACTTCTCTGATGTTGACAATAACCCTTTCAACCTAACCTGTACAAATTCTTGTGCCTATCGTTCTTTGTCCCCACATTTCGAAGCACCAGTCCATGCCATGGGTGGTGAAGGAGCTAACTACTGCCTCGCAGAAAAACCGTGGGGTCAGAGACCCGATCGATCTGTCACGCAGTGGGGATTGCATTGCTCAGAACATACGTTTTTGCTGTGTGGGACTGAAACTGAGCTCGATCACACACAGATACGGTGTAACAGCTGCCAGCAGATGTGGAGACGGTTGGGACGGTTTCATTCGCACTCTGGGATCCTAAATTCAAGGGAGCTAAGTGTCACAGATAGAAGGCTGGAGAATCGGGTTGGGAACGATATGAGGCATGACCGAATGGCGGGCAGACCAGATGGGCTGAAAGCTCTAACTGTCCTCCAATGCCTTCTGGTCTCTGGCCATCCAGTATCTAAGGAAATAGAAACAGAGTTAATTGTGCATTTCGAAGTCCTCGTCTCATAATTCGGTGAGGTGAGAGATGGAACAGGTCTGCTCTTAAATTTTGAGACTGGGAAAATGTGTGGAGACGGAGTAATAAAAGAGAAACTGAGTACAAGGTTGAGAGTCAGTAGATATTCAATATAAGGAAAGGGTGTGGTAAGGTAGATGGAGATGGACATGGAGAAAAAAAAAGTCACTGGTCTTGAAGACTTAACTCGGTTTTCCATTCCAAGATTCTACCAGACCTGCTGAGATTTTCCTGCAATTTCTTTTGTTGGTACAGAAACAGAAGGGAGAAGTGTGATCCTGGACCAATCAGCTATGTCTGTTCTGTGGACGTTTGAATTCCCTGTTCGACCAGATCACTTCTGACACACACGGAAACCTCACTATCCTGCCTCACCCCCACCCCTGTTACTGACAATAAGCTGTTCATTGCGTAAACCCATATTGGTACACAACATCATCATTTACCGAGTGAATTGGGAAAATTTCAGGGAAAGTTCCATTCGGTTTCCATTGGAGCATTCTCAATCAGTTAATTCTATTTCAGCATCATTTGACATGCAGCTGTCACTATCAGTCCTCCCAGCAAGTGCCCATTTGCATTCGACGTCTCTGGACATTTTGGTTGGGGCACGGTTGGAATGGAACCTGACGTTTTGGAAGGGACATCGTTTATAGCATATTCGGCTGAACTGATAACCTTGTCTCTTGCACCTGCAGTGCAGTGGAGACAGTTTTCACTCAGAAACCAAGAGATTATCAAAAACGGTGGAAAAAATGTGTCAACAAAACCTGCCTCAGCGAGCGAATTCGCTCTTGCAACATTAATGGAGAGGGGCAAACCTATTAAGAAACAACAGCGCCCAGCGTGGGTATCGACCCCACACCATTGAGATGAAAGGACTCAAGCTCTACCGACTGAGTGAGCCAGGACAGGACGGCGTTGGTTAGTTTATCATTTCACACTGAGTTTAATTCAGCTGACACGGCAATTTTCAAAAATCTAGTTCATTCCTCCCCATTGCAAATAACATTCTTTCACTTCTCAGATTTATTCCTTCAGACCATTACAATCCATTTAGGATTTGCCCCGG
This sequence comes from Chiloscyllium plagiosum, assembly GCF_037043375.1. Classification (NCBI taxonomy): domain Eukaryota; kingdom Metazoa; phylum Chordata; class Chondrichthyes; order Orectolobiformes; family Hemiscylliidae; genus Chiloscyllium; species Chiloscyllium plagiosum. Next base: position 70,055,715 of record NW_028270160.1, read on the forward strand.
GATTTACGATTCTGTGTTAATATTTTCATATTTTGACCCTGATCCTTAGGTCGCCAAAGTGATTGCCAGACACTCTGGCAGACTGCAAATCAATCGGGAAAATACCTCAGGAAACCAAATCATTTCTGATTATAGTTTTGGGAATCCCATCTGCTAAAGAGACAGAGTCCGCACAATCAACACTTTCTTTGTTTTACCTGCCTACAAAGTTTACCACTTCTAATATTCGAGACAGGAATTCTGATTATAAAATGTTTTAAAAATAGGAACAATCTTCTGAAGCCATTTCCAATTTGAATTGGAATTTTTTACGCTTTCACACGATAACAGCCGTTCTTGAGGAAGGAGTTTCCATGAGCTGTGGCCCAGGGCTGGGGAGCAAGCCGCTGATTGAAGCTGCAGTGGCCCCTTTCTGTTGGCAGCGGTGGCTTGTAGAGAGTGGGGTCACATTCTGCTGCACGTGACCGTCTCACTCACTGCGGACTCAGGGTCAATCATGGATGAGTTCTCGTGGTTGTATTGTCAGTACATGGTCGGTCTCAATACTTGATGTGAAATATTTGAGGCTCTGTGCTCTTTTTGGGCTAGGTCAACCAACATTTCAGCCAAATGCTCTGACCATTTGAGACACAGAAACTGGCAGCAAAGTTGTTCGTGTATATACATCCAAACGCACAGTGCTCGAGAGGATGTGGACAGCAGTAGTTCTCATTATTTTAAGAATCAGTTGCTCATGTTCCCGTGTTTACCGCAAGAGAGGGTGAGAGGCCGGTGGAGTAACAAACACACCCATAAAACAATATCAGGACCTGTGCAGTTCTGTCATAAAAAGCTGCCTGCATTTGTTCGATTGCTAAGTTGGGTTTCAAACCAACGATGCAATAGAGACTGGAATCTAAACCCAGCAAATTAAACCTCTCTGGATTAGTGGTGTTGGAAGAACACAGCAGTTCAGGCAGCATCCGAGGAGCAGAAAAATCGACGTTTTGGTCAAAAACCCTTCATCAGGAATACAGGGTTTTGCCCGAAACATCGATTTTACTGCTCTTCGGATGCTGCCTGAACTGCTGTGCCCTTCAGCACCACTAATCCAGAATCTGGTCCCCAGCATCTGCATTCATTGTTTTTACCTACATTAAACCACTCAGCGACGCTCCCTGACAATAACTAAGCGGCAAACCGGTCAAGACTAATGTTTCAGCATCGCTTCACTTCAGGCAATTTCCCCTAGCGCTTTCTATTAATACCTTCGCATAATTTAAAAAAAATATATATTTACAACGATTTGAAAGGTTTGCACGGTGTGGATATTAGTGAGAAGCTGAATATTCTTCGACAATTTTCCCCGGAGCTTCAGGCCTGAGGGATGTCCTTGGAAAAGTTTATAAAATCATGAGGTAGACGAACAGAGAACATAGTCAATCTTCACTTTTTCAGAAGGCACGTGAGTTTAAAGCGAGATAGCATAGGTTTAATGTGAGAGCAGTACAATTTGAAAGGGATGTGAGCGACACTTGTTTTTAATACAGATATTTTTGTGCGGTGTTTGGTGCACTTCAAAGCCATCTAAATGGGTATACAGACAGGAAGTGTTTGGAGAGATAAGGGACAAATATTGGCAAATATGTTTAGATTAGTTATGGTCATCTGTTCAGCAGGTGCAAGTTGGATAGGAAGGTTTGCTTCCGTGCTCGGCAATTCTGTGGCACTCCAATACCTGACAAGTTTGAATAGACCACTTGCAAAAACCCATGCTGTTTGTTACTAAGTCAGCGTGTTTGAATTTTATTTTTTCTTGAGGCGTAATGTTTTGAGATGACACAGAGAGGAAAGTTTTCCGAACATTTACAGACAATGACCATTCTCCTTGATACATTCCCAAGTTCTCCATCAAATGATTTCGTTGACTAAAAAAACCTCACAAATCGTGTTATCCCCTCAACTCTCCAGTGAATCCAAAAGCTGACAGATCTTAACGTGGACCAGATGCAAAATTCAAAAGGCAGAGCCATTATCAGACACACAAAATCACGACTTCTGTCTGTGAGGTAGTGTGAGACGTGTATGTCAAGAACTGCTCACACAAATAGCACCGAAGCAATTCGAAACGGAGCTTCCCGACATATTGGAGATTTAGTGCATTTTCAACTAACAGAACGTGCTCAAGTAACATAACACAAAACAGAAAAATGTACCATACAAAGTGAATATTACCAATTATATTCTCGATTAAATTAGGTCAACAATGCGTTGGTGCCTCCATATGATCGAGCAAGCCAATCTCTAGCCTCCCTCACCAGGACAGTAATGAAGGAAATGAGAGAAATATAACAAAGCTTCACGTTACGGTTGCCCATCTTTTAGGCACAATAACAAAAAAGGAGGGAGCAGATTCAGTGCAGGATCTGGCTACACAACAGCGGTGAAATAACGACGTCCACTCACTTTCAGGGAAAACTGTGAACAACTCACCTGCTGCCCAGTCATTCATACGAAAATGTACCTTTCAAAGAGAGCGTGTGCAGCTGTCGAATGACAGTGGCAGCTGTTTCCCTCGCTCTTACTACCGCCCTTGGTAGTGTAGGAGCTGGTATCCTCATCTTACATGCGGTAGTTGAGCGTGCAATTCTCTGTTGTGGAAAAGCGGCGTGTTTTGGAGCAGAAGGATGTGAAGCTCGGATGCTTCTAGAGTTCTTATTGAAAAATTCGGTGACGCTAGGAAGATTGTTTGCAGACTTTTCCTCGCCTGTCTGGGTGACATTCTCAGCGCTGCAGAGGTTCCGGTGAAGCGCTGCTCTCATGTTTTGGTACGAATTCATTTGGTTTCATTCCCGCTGCTTCCGTTTGTTGTGATTGCAGATTGGGTCCAATCCATGGATGAGTGCCCTGCTTCCAGGAATTGTCTGGCTGTCTTCTGCTTGCTCTGTCCTATTATTGTTGTGCTATTCTAGTCGAAAGTGTGGCCCTTGCCGTCTGTACGTATTGCTACGAGGGACTGCTGGACTGACGCCCACACAAATTCTTTGCCAAGTACCAATATCCATACACCTTCATTCGCAAATGCATGGCACACAAAGTTCGCAACGAGGATATGCTATGAGGTAATTTTAAAATCATGCTTCCCTGTATTAAAAACAAATTCTGGAAAACGATATCCAGACTCCTCCGAAAACTCGAACTTATGACAGCACAGAAACTGAGAGCCTCACTCAGATAACAACTCACGGGAAAACAAGACACAATACCCATCATGTGCAGATCAAACGTGATTGACGAGATTTCACGCAGGGACTGCACGAAACACGACATAGGAGAAAGAGGCTGACAACTAGAGAGCTGCACTCATAATTTCATCTGGACTGTAAACGCCTCGGACAGCTGTTCCTTGCAGTTATGCACAGAATATTGAATGTCTCTGATTCCACGGCTTGGAACTCGGATGACATGACCGTCTGCAGCACTGGTTATTTCCTTGTGTGAGGTAACTCCTGATGGAACACATGTAACACTCTATTGCTCATTGAGAAATACATCCAAAATAGGAGCTCATAGCAGCATTTCTGTTGTCTTTCTGGTGCTGTCCCTGACATGCTCTGTGGCACTGCACTTATTCTGTGGTTCCTGACGTTTCGGCACATGCTTCCACGATCGTATTATGGGCAGTAATCTGCATTTTCGCTTCAATAACGGGGGTGTGAAGCGGAGGTCCACCATTCTCTATTCTATTTTTCTCTTCTTATGCACAACTGCAATACAGTAAAGGATCAATTAGTATTGTAAGGGAATATACAGAGGCGTGCGAAATATCGAAGTTTTAATTACATTTATGCAATGGTTAGAGATTACCTTGATTCAGGAAATAAGGATGTAAACTCTGTTTGGCTGGAGTTGAGAAACAGTGAGGAATGAACTCACAACCATGTGTAGTTTACAAGCCCACTCGCAGTAACCATAAAGCGAAATAAATCATACAAGGAAAAACAATTGTGTGTGAGTGACAAAAATGGCAATAGTCATGCGTGAACTTAACTTCCCATCTAAAACTCTCCGTTCCATTGTAAAAACGTTTGGAGAACCATAATCAAAAAAATCCCACATGTCCCATAAAACATCACGAAGGATATCTTGGTAATTGATTACTCTACTGGTGACTTAATTTTGCTATTTTCTTGGAAACCATCTCTTTAATTGTGAGCATCAGAAAAAGGCTTTTTATTTGCCAGCAAGAAATAAATATGTGATTAACCTTTGATCGTTTCATGTATAAGAACACTGAGACTCCTCTGCACCGCACTTCTTTTGCGTTTCTATCGAATTCAATAGTATTGTGCCTTTTTATTCATCCCAACAACTTATATGACCTCGCATCCCCTACATGAAACTGCATCTGCCAAGAATACTCCAATTGTTGGAGGGAATCCTGAGGAACAGAATGTACATGTATTTGGAAAGGCAAGGACTGATTCGGGATAGTTAACATGACTTTGTGCGTGGGAAATCATGTCTCACAAACTTGATTGAGTTTTTGAAGAAGTAACAAAGAAGATTGATGAGGGCAGAGTAGTAAATATGATCTATATGGACTTCAGTAAGGCGTCCAACAATGTTCCCCATGGGAGACTGATTGGCAAGATTAGATCTCATGTAACAGCAGTGGACCTAACAGCGACCCTTGTGGTACGGCGCCAGTACCTGGACACCAAGAAGAACATGTTACATCAACTACAACAGTGTTTTCTATTGGCAAGCCAATTGCTGATCAAAGCTGCAAACTCTCCCACAATTCCATTCCTCCGCATTTTGCCTATTGTGGGGAACCTTATCGAACAACTTGGTGAAACCCATATACACCAGATCAACCGGTTTACTGTCATCTACCTGTTTGGTCACTTTGTCAAAAAAGTCAATAAGATTCGTTCGGCAAGGCCTACCCATCACAAAACCTGTCCCTCATCAGATTATTCTTTTCTATCTGGTCATAAATCCTATCTATAATAACCTTCTCCAACACGTTACCAACAACTGCAGTGAGACTCACTGGTCTGTAATTACCAGGGTTATCTCGAAGACACTTTTTGAACAAGGAAACAACATATGCTATACTCCATTCCACAGGCACTATTCCTGTAGACAACGATGATTTGACGATCAATGCCAAACGCTCATCAATCTCTTCCCTTGCTTACCAGAGGATCCGAGGCACAACCCTGATCCTAACTGCAAACAACTTCTCATGTCTCCTCCTGGCTCTGCACAGCTCTCTTTTTAGGTCTTTCCTGATATCGTTAGAACCCTCGAGCGCTATGAGTTTTCACATTTTTTCCTAACATAAGACTTTTGTTCTTCTTGACCAGGGATTCCACTTCCTTAGTAAACCACGGCTCACGCATTCTCTATCTTCCTCCCTGCCTGACAGGTACACACACAGGAGCTTTTCCTTGAATAACATTTTTCCAACTGCCAACTGACAATATTTTCACAGTATCTCTTCACAATCCTCTTGCTTGCACCATGTCCAGGGATGAGAAATCCCGATTGGTGGAGAGATTCCCGACGCTAGTGAGTTTCACTTTGGAACAAAGATGGCTAAGTGGCATTTTCCTGCGGTTGTTTGTAATGATGGGAGAGGGAGCGGTGGGGAATGAGCACTTTGACGAGCAGGAGGAAGTGTTGCCACTGACCCGAGTGAGAGAACAGAGGACAGGGATTAAAGGAACCTAATGAAAAGCAGCACTTCTGCTCAGGACGTTCAATAACAACTGCAGAAACTCGATGTGTCTAGCAGTGTATCTGGAAAGAGAAACAGAGATAATGTTTTAAATATGGAACATTTCTGATGAAGAACGCGAGTTTCCCAAGTCTAATCCAATTTCCGGCCTGGTTTGCAAAATAGGTTTTCTGAACTTTGAGCGAAAATTGTTCCAGCAGGAAAATATTCATAACGTACATGAACAGGATTCGAACCTACGTGGGGGAGCCCCAATAGGTTTCTAATCCATCGCCTTAACCACTCGGCCATGACTACAGACCGAGCAGCTGGGTTGAGCATTGACCCAATCAGCCATGATCTCATTGAAAGCTGTCGCTGACTTGATGAGCGAAATGCTCCCATCTCCTTTCATACCTTTGCTGTCATTTGTAAGGTGCGAGACACCAATGTAAAAGAAGAAAAGCACAAAGGTAGGAAAAGATATTTGCAAATAAACTGAGTCAAAATTATTTATTGACAGGAAAGTCACACTTGGCAATTTGCTAGATCTCTTTGCGAAAAAGACCAGCAGAGGTAAGCAAGGGAGCTGTTGATCTGAGTGTTCTTGGACCTGAAGCAAACAAAGGTTAGTGACATATTCATTTCTTTTTCTGGCGAACGAAGTGTTCTTTCCTGATGGTTACAATGAAAGAGATGGTTCCCAATAAAAGACAAAGATTAAGTCGCATCCAGATATATTTCAATGAGACACGATTCATTTTCAGTCCCTAATTACCCCAGAGATGGTGGGGGGGGGGGGGGCGGTGAGTTACTTTTCTTCACTCTTCAACTCCTCAGCACGGAGGTACAGACATGAAACCGCTAGAGATGGAGTTCTTGAATTGGGAACCAGCGACACTGAAGGAACTTGGCAAAAGTGAGGACGGCAGAAGCTGGAAACCAGATTTTAGATCAGAGTGATGCTGGAAAAGCACAGCAGGTCAGGTAGCATCCGAAGAGCAGGCAAGTCGACCTTTCTATTGCCAGTCCTGCTGCGTTCCGCAAACAATTTTCGTTTTTGGCTCAGATTTCCAGAAACTGCAGCTATTTATTTTATGTTAACCTTCATAATGTTTTGGACAAAACCAATGACCTGCCAGCATCGGAAAATCGGCAGAAGTACTGGTACACTGATATGTTTGCTGAACAATACAACCATTCCATGAGCGGGAATACGATCCGGGCCACGGTGCTGAGAGTACCGAATACTCACAAATAAATAACAAGACAAGGCGATAGATACTATAGTATTTGGTGCAAATAAAGCACCCTTTCTGAACATTTCTGTTGTAGATTATTTTCAACTTGTCTTCGAAGATTTACAAAATGGGAAAAGGCCATTCCGTTCGTGTGCATTGCGGCTAATCAGAGAGCTACCTATTCTAGTCGCAGTTTCCAACTTTGGCTCAAAGTCTCGTGTGTTCTAATGTTTCCAAGGCAAATGTCAATGAGGTTATCCTATGTTCTTAAATGGCACAATAACGGGGCAGAAGTATGACACTTCCACAGCGAATTGTAACTCTTTTGAGGAACTCATGCTCATTTTCACCCACAGAGGGAGACACACAGTAAGATACCCACAAACCGACGGCGGTGTCCGTTGTGGAGAGCTGGAATTTGAAATGGACAATCGGACAAATGCAAGTTTTAAATGCGGAAGCACAGAGGCGACGTACCTCCAGGAATTCACAAGGGAGCGTCAACGTAGACCACGGTTAAAGCAAAACATTCCCCTCGAGCCAGGTAGGACTCGAACCTAAAATCTCCTGATCTGAAGTCAGACGCGTTATTCATTACGCCACTGGCCCAAGAGACAAGCCAACCCTTGGCAGAATGTCTATATGTAATGCCATGGACTTTCACGGAATCAAAATTAAAAAGGTGAACAAGCAGCGAAGATAATCACCAACATTGCTTCACTTCGAAGTTTCCAATTTGTGAAGCAGTGCCTTTCACGGGCAAAGGAGAAACATTTGTCCTCAGCTGCCTGCTTCAGGATCGCGTCCTTCTCTGCTGCAAGTTTCCAACGTTTTATTCACAGTCACGACGCGATTTCATGATCCACTCCAGTGAAAAAGTGTCGTGGTGTCGTCCAAGCAAGACCCTGCAGATACTCAGCGAGAGACATCCGGTCATTTCGAGCTCTGGATGTGGAATTAGATGAGATGCGTGACACCTTTTATTGGCGCCGCCACTTCACTGCAAATTAACGGCTCAAAACGAGCCGTTGTTAGCATCAGCTTGATATGTACCTTCCTGCAGTGCATTTGCTAAACAACATCAGATAGATCCCATCCGGCCCAGCTGACGTATCTGTTTTCACACTCTGCAGTATTTCTAATATCTCTTCCTTGTGAACCTCAATCTCTTCTAGTCTAGACGCAAGTATCTCTGTACCTTCCTCGTCAACATTTTCATTTTGTATAGCGAACAGTGCTTCCCCTATCTCCTCTTACTCCACACACAACTTCCCACTATTATCCTTGATTGTCCCAAATTTAACTCTCGTCATTCTTTTATTCATGATATACCTATGGAAAGCCTTAGGGTTAACCCTGAACCTATCTGCCAACAACTTCTCATGTCTCCCCCGGCTCTTCTCAGCTCTCATTTTAGGTCTTTCCTGATATCGTTGGAACCCTCGAGCGCTCTAACTGAGTTTGCACATTCTGTCCTAACATAAGACTTCTTGTTCTTCTTGACCAGGGATTCCACTTCCTGAGTAAACCACGGCTCAGGCGTTCTATATCTTCATCCCTGCCTGACAGGTACATACTAATCTAGGACACACAGGAGCTTTTCCTTGAATAATCTCCACATTTTAATGTGCTCACCCCCTGCAGTTTCCTACCACATTCTACGCTTCCTAAATCGTACCTCATTGCATCGTAATTTCCCCTCCACGAGCTGAACCTTTTGCTCCGTGGAGTACACCTATCCCTTTCAATCACGAAAGTAAACCTGAGAGAATTGTGATCGCTGTCTACAAAGTGCTCACTTACTTCCGAATCTAAAACCTGGCCAGGCTCGTTACCCAGTACTAAATCGAAAGTGGCTTCGTCCCTTGAAGGCATGTCTACATACTGTGTCAGGAAGCCCTCCTGCACACACTGGGCAAAGACTAACCCAACTATAGTACTCGTACTGTAGTGGTCCCAGTCAACATTTGGATTTTGTCTTGAGTGTTCCAGAGTTTTTCATTGTCCCAGAGTCCAGATGAAGTTTGCATTCCTCACGTACGTGAGCGAGAATTCTTTCAATGTCTCAGATCAGTTCCTGTCCCGAGAACATCAGAGTTAATGTCCCGTCCTCTACTCGGTCCGACAGTTCACACTTCTTCATCCTCCTCTGATTCCATTTCCCAAAGTGTTTCTCAAGATTTCCAAAGCTGCTGCCTAAATTATATGGTTTGCTTCTTAAACATTTTACCAACTGCCAACTGACAATATTTTCACAGTATCTCTTCACAATCCTCTGGCTTGCACCATGTCCAGGGATGAGTAGTCCCGTTTGGTGGAGAGATTCCCGAGGCTGGTGAGTTTCACTTTGGAACAAAGATGGTTAAGTGACAATTTCCTGCGGTTGTTTGTCATGATTGGAGAGGGAGCGGTGTGGAATGAGCACTTTGACGAGCAGGAGGAAGTGTTGCCACTGACCCGAGTGAGAGAACAGAGGACAGGGATAAAAGGAATCTAATGAAAAGCAGCACTTCTGCTCAGGACGTTCAAGAACAACTGCAGAAACCCGATGTGACGAGCAGTGTATCTGGAAAGAGAAACAGAGATAATGTTTTAAATATGGAACATTTCTGATGAAGAACTCGAGTTTCCCGAGTCTAATCAAATTACCAGCCTGGTTTTCAAAGTAGGTTTTCTGAACTTTGAGCGTAAATTGTTCCAGCAGGAAAGCATTCATAACATATGCCAGCAGGATTGGAACTTACGTCGGCAAACCCCAATGGATTTCTTATCCATTGCCTTAACCACTCGGGCATGACAACAGACCGCTGACTAGGTTTGAGCATTGACCAAATTAGCCGTGATCTCATTGAAAGCTGTCGTTGACTGGATGAGCGAAATGCTTCCATCTCTTTTCATACCTTTGCTGTCATTTGTAAGGTGCGAGATGAAATTGCAAAAGAAGAAAAGCACAAAGTTAGGAAAATATATTTTCAGCCAAACTGAGTCAAAATTATTTATTGAAAGGAAAATCACACTTGGTAATTTGCTAGATCGCTTTGCGAACATGACCAGTAGAGGTAAGCAAGGGAGCTATTGATCTGAGTATTCTTGAACCTGAAGCAAACAAAGGTTAGTGACATATTCATTTCTTTTTCTGGCGAACGAAATGTTCTTTCCTGATGGTTACTATGAAAGAGATGGTTCCCAATAAAAGACAGAGATTAATCAGAGAGCCATGTATTCTCGTCACAGTTTCCAACTTTGGCCTAAAGTTTGTTCATGGTGTCATGCAGAAACTCAACGAGTTCCCACAGACATTTTTTGTGTTTGCAGAATGATTTGCCACATTTAAGGCAAATTCAATGGCTTCCGAATGGGTATATAGACTGGAAGGGTTCGGACAGATAAGGAACACATTTTGGCAAATATGGTTCAATTAATTTCGGTTATCTGTTCAGCAGGGACAGGTTCGAAAGTAGGGTCTCTTTCCACGCTTGGCAAGTTTGATGTGCTCCAGGACCTGTCACCAGTTTTAATGGATCATTTGCAAATAGAATGCACTCTGTTTGTTACGCAGTCAGCGCGTTTGCCTGTATTTCTGGAGGGTGGATGGGACGAGCTGATCCAGCGATGGAGGACTTTCCGGACTTTTGCTGCCAATGTCCATTCGTTTGTCACCTTCCCAACTTTGCCATCAAAGAATTTGGCTGAAGAATAATACCGCACGGATAATGTTACCCCCCTCAGCTCTCCAACGAATCCAGAAATTGGCAGCTCTTCATGTGGAACAGAAGCAAAACAGAAAGGGTGGACCTTTGCCAGACACACCGAAGCATGCATGCTGCCTTTGCTGCAGTGCAAGCCGATTACGTCATGAACTGCTCAGAGAAATGGCAGCGAGGCCATTCAGGACCAACTGGAGATTTAGTGCATTGCCAAGTCACAGGAAGTGCTCAACAAACATAAAACAAAACGGAACAGCAATAACCCATGAAAAATTAAGTTTACCAATTGCACTCGTGATGAAATTGGGTCAACAATGCGCTGATGACTCCATCTGATCGAGAGGACCAATCACCAGCCCCCTTTACCAAGACAGTAATGAAGGAAATGAGAGAAATACAAAAAACATTTCTCATCACGATTGCCAAACATTTCGTCACTGCAACAACAAAAACGGCGAGCAAATACAATGCAGAATCTGGTTTCATATCAGCAATGAAATAGTAATCTCCATTCACTTTCAGTGAAAACGGTGAACAAAGGAAATTGTCTGAAATATGAATACCCAGCGCAGGCTACTTGGTTCCCCGATTATATTGCTGTGCAGACTTTCATATTTAAAGGTACCTTTCAAAGAGAGTGTTTGTGGCTGTCCATATGACAATGGAAATTGTTGCCCTCGCTCTCACTGCCATTATTGATCGTGTTGGGTTTGGCATCCTCACCGTGCACGCGGGGGTTCAGTGTACAATTCTCTGCTGTGAAAAATCGGAGTGCTTTGGAGCAGAAAGATGCGAAGCTCGTGTGCTTCATGGAGATGTTGTTAGAATGTTGTGCGGAGCTGGGAAGTGGGATCCTCACAGTTCTGTGTAACATTCTCAGGGTTGCAGAGCCTCTTGTGAAGCCTACTGTCCTGTGGCGGTTGGAATTGATTTAGTTTCATTGCCCCTGGGTCCGGTTGTTGGTGTTGCAGATTGGATCCTGATCAATGTGTTTATTGACGGAATCCATGGATGGGTGCCCTGCTTCTAGAAATTCTCTGGCTGCCTTCTGATTGCCCTCTCCTATTACCGTTGTGCTGCTCTCAAGGATGCTTGCTGTCTGTACGTATAGCTACTCGGGACAGCTGGCCGTGGTAATTAGTGACGGCCACACAAATTCTTTGCCAAGAATATGTATCCCATAACTGCATTCTCAGATGTCTAGCACACTAAATTGTCAACTAGGATATGCCACAAAGCAATTGAAACACCATGCTTCCCTTTATTAAAATAATTTTTTGGAAACTGATAGCCAGACTCCTCTGAACACTCGGATTTATGACAGCACATAAACCAACAGCCTCGCTGAGGGAAAGCTCACCAGAAAACAATATACAATGCCCATCTTGTGCAGGCCAAATGTGGTTGTCAAGATTCCACGCAGGGACTGCACTAAACACTATATCGGAGAAACAGTCGGAAAACTAGCGAGCTGCAATCATGAACTTCAGCCAGCCCGTATACGCCACGGGCAGCTGTTCTTGTAGTTGTATGTTGGGCATTGAGTTTTTCTGATTCAGGGGCTTGGACCGTCTGCAGCACTGGTTAATTCTTTGTGTTGTAACTACTGTTGGAACATATGTAAAAATCGATTGCTCATTGAGAAGTATATCCAAACTATTAGCCGAGAGAAGTATTTAATGGTTTTTCTGGTGCTGTTCCTGTTATGCCCTCTGGAACTGGACTTAGTGTGTGCTTCCTCACGGTTCGGTGCATGCTTCCATGATCGTATTGTGGTCAGAAACCTGCGTTTTAGCCTCAATAACGTGCGTTTGCAAACCTGGTACACCTCCCTATATTTTATTATCTCGTATTGTGTGCAATGGCAACACGGCAAATTATTAATTAACATTGGAAGGTGACAAACGGAGGCATGTGAAATGCCAAGGTATTAGTGACATTTATCCAATGGTTGCATATGAGTTTGATTCAGGAGATAAGGATGTAAAACGTGTTTGTGTAGAAATGAGGAACAGTGAGGATAGGAGTCATCCGCAGGTGTAGTTTACAAGTGCACTTGCAGTAACCACTACGTACAAGAAATAAAGGCTACATGTGAGTGATAAAAGATGGCAATAGTTACGGGTGATGTTAGTTTCCCATCTCCCACTCACGGTTCAATAGTAAAAGAAGTTTGGATGACAATAATCAGTAAATCAGATATGTCCCAGAGAACAACGCGAGCCATATTTTGGTCATCGATTAGTTTACAGCTGACTTAGTCTCTGTCTTTTGTTGGAAACAATCTCCTTTGTTGTGACCATCAGGAAAGACATTACTTTTGACATAAATAAAATGAAGATTATGTCACTAATCTTTGTTTGTTTCATGCCCATTACAATCAGGTGACCTTGATCAACTCTGCTAGTCATACTAGCAAAGAAATCTGGAAAATGCCAAGTGTAATTTTTCTCTTAATAAATCATTTTGATTCAGTTTGACTGAAACCACCTCTCCCTAAAGTTGTGCTTTTCTTCTTTTAAAATGGTGTCCGGCATCATGACGGCAAAGACACGAGAGCAGTTGGAAGCAATGTAGCCTATCAAGTCTGCGACAAAATTCAATGAGATCATGGCTAATTTGGTTAATTCTCAACCCCCGTTTTTATCCTCATCTCCGTGATGCTCCATGTCTGTCTATCACAGCCTTCACAACCCTCCGTTGTTAGGAAACCCACAGATTTTCTACCATTTGAAAGAGTGAATATCCTCCTTATCATTTTCTTAAATGTTTGATCCCTTCAGCTGTGAGAACGCACTCTCGTCCCAATTTCTCGGGGGTGTACATCAGAGCAGAATAAGCCCCTGAAAATAGGTCTGCACTCTCCAGTGCCGCTCCGTGTTTTTGAAACATTTTCATATTTTGACCTCTGATTAAAAATAGTAGACCTAATTTGCACATCAGATTTGCCAGTGGTGAATTTTTTCAAGAAGACTTCAGTGAGCGTAATTCTACTGGCAGTGAAAGGGCTAGACAAATGCAAGGACATTTTTCTTTCGCGATCCAGTGCTGTGTTTATTCACCTCTCTGCACTTGAAAATGGATCCTACCCATCCACTTTATCTCTCATCAATATGAGTGCAATTCAAATTGTTGCGGCCATGACTATCACAGCCTTCACAACCCTCCTTTGTTAGGAATCTCAAAGATTTGCTACCATCTGAAAGTTCCAACCTGAAACACCAGGATTTGGCTTTTCCTGGTACCCCAGTATTCGCTGTCACACTCTCTTGCTTTCAGAAGGAGAAGGATGCTGGGGTGCTAGGAAAAGCCAAATCCTGGTGTTTCAGGTTGGAACTTTCCATTCCATAAGACATACTAAGACAGCACTGCGCGCGTGCATTCATAGCCGCGTGATACAGGTGATGGATTAGGAATCCACTGAGGCTTCCCTCCGCCGGTTCGAATTCTGCTGGCTCCGTTTTCAGTGATGTCATGCAGGACGAGTTTTCACTTATAGTTCAGAAATCTCGTCTCAACAAACAAGACCAGTCAGTTGATAAGACTTAGCAAACTCAAGTTATTAATAAAAAATGCAACACACTTAAAACATTATCTCCGTTTCTCTTTTCACAGTTACTGCCAGGCCCATCGAGATTTTGCAGTATTCTTTGAATGTACTGTGCAGAAGTGCTGCTTTTGAATAGATTCCTTTTACCGCAGTCCTCGGTTCACTAACTCTGGTCAGTGGCAACACTTCCTCCGCTCGTCGAAGAGCCAATCCCCCACCACTAATTTTCCCATCATTAAAAGTAGCCGCAGGAAATTGCTGACAAACCATCTTTGCTCCAAAGCGAAACTCACCAACATCGGGAATCCCTCCACAAAACGGGACTTTTCATCCCTGGACATGGTGAAATACAGACGGTTGTGATGAGATTTTGGGGAAATATTATCACTTGTCAGGTGAAAAACATGTTAAGGAGGTAAACCATGTCACCCAGTCTCCAGCTTCGTGAATCTTCAGAAACTCTTTGGGAAATGGACTCAGAGGAGAATGAAGAAGGGTGAACTGTCAGACTGACCGGAAACAGTCAGGATAACTTCCCCTTCTTTAAGAAGACCGGACATTGATTCTGATGTTCTCAGGACAAGAACTGATTGGAGACATTGAAGTAACAAACCTCATATGGACACTGGGACAATGAAAATACTCGATACCACACAAGGTACTGAGAGGTTCGAAGAGAGATGTTCCCGATTGGAGCAGAGCTGGTTCCTAGTGACATGGGTGTGTCTGTCGTGGATGGGATCAGACTGTTCCCATGTCGCCATTATGAATGTCCCAGTCCTTATTTCGGAAAAGTGAAACTGATAGAGGACAGTTGTCGTTCTGGGAATGGCAGCCTGAAGTTGGAGGTCAATCACAGACTGCTTTCGAGGATCGTCCAAGGTGTTAGGTTGGAAGTATCAGCTCATTCGACCGTTAACTGAAATGTTACTGGTTCAGTAGTCCCAGGGCGACAGCGATTGATGTTCATAATGCATCTGTTTTCTGTGCAGCACCGTTTCATGTTTCTAATGGGGTCAGGAAAATGTTTTCCAAACAGAAACCTTTGGTGTGACGAACGATAAAAAAAAGTTTCTGCATTGCTTTAATGGTTAATGTGAAGAACTGTGCATTCTGGGAATCTGAAGCAAAGACAGAAACTGCTGTCGAAACTAACCAGTTTGGCAGTGCCTGTGGGAGATTACCGAGTTCTGATTTAGTTTTGAAATATTTGTCTCTGATTCTCTCTGAATAGACGCTGTAAGATCTGCTGAGATTCTCCTGGTATTTCTGTTCGTGGTTTTAACTGAATGCCTATTCCATTTATAAGGATGATACAACCAAACCCATCACAAACCAAAATTAAGAAATAATACCTCAGCATCTCACTCCACTGCAAGCCCAAGAATAACTACACGATACTGCACTTCTCCAGCTTCCACCCTAAATATTTTAAAGAAGCCATACCGTAAGGACAAGCGCTTCACCTGCACAGGAACCGCTCAGATGAGGAATAATGCGACAGACACCTAAAGATTTTGAAGGATATCCTCATGATGATGGGGTACATGTTGAACTGATTGATCGCCAATTCCGGTGTGCCACAGTGAAAATCTGCTGTGAACTCGTAAGAAGACAGACAGAGGATGCGACTAATAGAGTATCTTTCATCGTCAGTACTTTCCTGGAGTTCAGCACGTTCTTCACAGGATTTAGCATGTCACCGATGATGATGAGCATCTCACTAAGAACATCCCCATGGCTTCAATTCTCACCTTCAAACACACAGCAAAATTATAACATACGACCGTTTGCAGTAAACTACGCAGCCTTCCCATAGCATTAACCACAACACCACAGTACCATGCCTTCGCAAACTTTGCAAGACATGGACACTACCATCACCCGTTGGTACACCACCCACCACGTACACGACAGATACTCATGTGACTCAGGCAATGTTGTTTGTCACATATGCAGCAGGCAATGATACCACAAGATACCACAAGATACTCAGTAATGGTATATTGGCGAGACCATTCAGATGGTGTGCCAATGGATGAATGGTAACGGCATAAAAATTGCCAGACAGGATTATTCACACCCAGTGGGGAAGAGTTCAGCAATTAAGGACATTTGGTTTTCAATATTCGACTAAATGTCGGCCAAGGCGGCTTTCGAGATACACAACAACGCAAAATCGCCAAACAGAATTGGATCGCCAACTGCCTTAGTTGTGGTGATGGCATCAACCATGATATTCGGTTAATGTCACACCACATGTGACCCAACACACTGTTCTGTATCTGTGAAATCTTCCTTAATTGTTCTGTTTTCACACCATCACCGTGACAAGTTGTTATTGTTTCTCTACCTTAATCACTTTGTTCAATATTGGCTAACTGATAATTTTGGTCAGACTCACGGCATGCGACTCTGGCCAAATGAATATCAGAAGAACTGGGAATGCTGTAAACCAGGAGCAAGGGCAAGGGTTACTGGGCGGGGTGGGGGAACGGGACTGGGACATCGTGGCGAAGGGGGCGGGTGTTTCGCTGGTCTGGGGACATCTGTGGAGGAACATGAGAGTTAATATTTCGGAACTGGTGATCCTTCCTCTGGTGTTTTTGTTGTGGAGCGGTTTTCCAGTTGCTTCTGTTTCTGTTCCATGTCATTCCAGTGCCTTGATTTGTCTCCAGTACGACTTTATTTTAATGGTTTGTAATTATCTCTCTGCCTCACTTTGTTGGATCATAGGTCAACCATTCTGTTGGCACTCAGTTATTGACACATTACTCACACTGTCTGACACTGTTGTTCACTTGCAGAGACTAAGTCTTTGACACTCCGCTCCCACAATTTGCCTGATATTTTGATCTGTCTGCCCTTGATCTCTCTTCCCTTAAATTCAGTGTTCTGTGTTATTCCCTCCCACTTCACCTAACGAAAGGGCTCTGGTCCGAAATCTTGTTATTTCAAATAAACATGTGCATCTTTAACCTGGTGTGATTTCTGAATTGGTCTATCGCAGTCCAAGAACCTCCACAGCAGGTACACGGAAACACCACTACACGCACTTTCCCCTCCACACTATGCTCAACCTCATTTACTCCTGTTGCCGCATGTAATTCTGAACTTGTTGTTGTTCGTGATGAAATGTTAAGGTTCAAGCGGTTCTTTTGCAATGTATGTACTTTTGAATGTGATTCAATTTCAAAGAAAAACATACTTCAAGGGTCGATATATGCTTCAAAGCTTTGCCTGAGTTGTTTAAATGTCATTTATCTTGAACCCAGTGAGCTGACGGAAGAAAAACCATGTTTTGCACTTCTACCACACGGTGCCAGGGACCCAGTTCAATTCCAGCCTGTGGCGACTGTCTGTATGGTGCTTGTACTCCTCCCATGTGTGCGTGAGTTTTCCTCCCACATTATGAAAGCTGTGTAGTTTCGGTGGATTGCCAAATGGAAAAATACCCAACTTGTCCAGGTATGTAGACTTTAGGTTATTTCGCTGTGAGAAACCGGAAGGGGATCGATTAGGAAGTGATTTTTTTTTGGGATAATATTCACTGCTTTGGTGTGGGCTTGATAGACCGAACGGCCTACTTCCACACAATTGGGATTTTACGAAAATTATTGCGATCGTGCGATTTCATATACAGTCCGAAAGATAAATAATGTTTCTAGGTGTCGTTTTGAATGTCTGCAAACGATATTCCAATTCTCACACAGGAACTACACCTCGAAGTCTGCACTTACGCAATTTAAAGTTATGCATTCAGTGTTCACGCTTCGGAAATCACAGCTTTTTACCATTAAGATCAAATCTTGTGTTTCTTAATCTATATCATAAACAGTCGAATTAGTCTCATTTATCTACATTTAATGAATGTACTTCAAGCTGATTGGAATGATAACTTCTCAGATTCAGGTTCAGTTTGATCGTGGATAGGTAGATGATAACCACTCTTCCCATCATCCCAAGTGGATTTGCAAGGCATCGATCCACAACGTTGAGCCGTGCTGCTCCCTGGGAGAGGATGAAGCGCGGTGATGGCCTGTTCGGTGACATCATACATGTATTTGTCTCCAGTTACTTTCTATGGAGTAGGACTGACAATGAGGGGAAGTTCGAAGGCAAGATCTGATTCTGGGAGGGGAATTCTCTTGAAGAGGTTTTGGCAGTATCTGAGAGACTTTCCAAACTTCAAACAGGCAAAGTCATTGAAATAAAATCTCTGGGGATGCCTTCTAACAGGAGAATGGTGTAACCGAAAATATATAACATAGCCTAAATGAACATAAATACCGCAGTCTTAGCAGGACGAATGGTAAGAAGAACATATTTGATTGAGGACTTCCTGCTGCAGCCTTTAAGTAGCGCAGCTTAGTCAGCTGCTCATAAATGATGATAAAACATCTATCCTCTAACTGATCACCTTCAGCCACGTGCTAGATTATGTCTAGTCTACTTATGTCTACCTTTTGCTGCAAAATGGCTATGGAGACGTGTATGTCTTTGATATCAGGCTTATTCGGAAGAATGGCTCTACTAAGGTTTGAAGTTAGCTTTTGTGATTCGTTGGTTAGCACTACTGCCTTACAACATGAAGGACCTGGATTCGATTCCAGCCTCAGGCGACCATTTAGAGTTCGTATGTTCTCCCAGTGTCTGCATGGGTTTCTTCGGGTTGCTCCAGTTTCCTACTACAGTCCAAAGCTATGCAGGTTAGATAAATTGGATATGCTAAATTGTACATCGTTCTCCAGAATGTGTTAGTCAGGAGCAGTGCAAAGTAATAGGGAAGGGAAATTGCTGTGGGTGGAATACTCCTTTGAGGTTGCGTGTGAACTTGTTGGGCCTAATGACCTGTTTCCACACTGTAGGGATGGTATGATTCTATTTCATAACGTCGATACTTTAACAGCGCAAGGCATGGTACAACTCAGCAGCTTGCTAGTAAAATGCTGAATGGTGGATTCACGCTGATTATCTGTGTCAAAGTTAACTGGCATGTGTTCATCTCAATTGGAATTGACGACTATGCAAATTTAATTGAAACAGAATCATGGCTGGAAAATACCTCCAGTGAAAATGCATCACCAAATTCAACATTTCTATTCATGGCAAGTTGCTGAGTCAGCCTATCGCAAATGTCTGATGACATGAATCTGTTGCAAAAACACAGGGATACATATTTCCAAACTGCTCCACTTAACTCTGTAGCTTAAGCGTTACACTTTTGTGAAGTTTTTCTCACATCCCAGTAAGTATTGGCCTTCTAACAATTGAGTTTGATAAAGTTTATTTGAACAGTTCATTTAACTATTCGGATGTTTTGAAGTGGGGGAGGAGAGCAACCCTCTGATCCACTGGGACAGTGAAGGACTGACGAAAGGAATACCTATCCAATTGTGATGGTTAGTAGCTTGGAAGGGAACATGCAGATAATGATTTTCCCATTCGTTTACTTCCTTTGTCTTTAGGATGATAGTAGTACTAGAGTTGGAGTGTGCTGTCAAATGGAAATTGTTGATGAATCAAAAAAACTGCGACAGTGGTGAATGGATTGAAATTACATATAAAGTGCCAATCGAACTGGCTCAATTGTCATGGAATGGAACGTTCTGACGAAACTCAGCCGACCTGTTAGCAACTGGGTAAAGTGTCAGAGAAGTAATGTTTCTTGTCCTACATGTCCTCCCTTCAGTACTGTTCTGAAGAAGAGTCATTTTGGCCTCAAAAAATTAACTGTATTTCTCTCAAAGTATGCTGTTAGAGTTGCTGAACTTCTCCAGCACTTTCTGTTTTCATTTCAGTTATTAAATGTCCGCAGCATTATCCTTTTGTACGAATGTTTCATAATGGCGCTTTCCAACAACTTGGGGTATGTTGTCGATATATTTGTTCAGTCAATCGGGGAGTATTCCATCACACACTTGACGTGAGACTTCTCCGTATTGGAGAAGCGATTGGAGTCAGAAAGCCCATTACTGATGGCAGTTATCTGGCCTGCTCTTGTAGCCACATTATTTATGTAGGGATGACAGTTCATTTTGGGGTTAATAGTAACTCCCAGATTGTTGATCGTTGAAGACTAGGTAATGGCAACACCATTGAATTTCCAGAGGTGTTGATTGGATTATCTTAATCAGGATGTGTGAAATTCATTTCACTTTTCTGCCCAGGCCTTCACATTGCCAGAATTCTGCTGCATTGTGAAATGGAACGCTTCAGGAGTTGAGGAGGTAAGAATGCGGCTGAACTCTGGACATTTATTAACGAACAGAACCTTGAATAATTCCTGAAGTGAGGTCCTGGAGTTTAGATAACTGACCTGCAACAACCAATCCAATTTCTGTGCGTCCGGAGTCACATGTATCTTGGAGCAAATAAGAATAGCAGCTTTACTTCCCTAAGGGGTAGAGGCGAATCGGAAGGGATTTTCCATGGTAAGTTGTAATGGGTTAAAGGCATTAGACATAGAATTTCAACTCAGAATTCATGGCATCTGTCGTTGCAGGGTTTGAATTAGGTCTCTGATATCAATTCTGCAATATCTTCACGTGAGCTGATTATCATGTACTGATGAGCAATGCTTCTCCAAAACTGGGATTAAGTTTAGATTAGATTAGATTAGATTAGATTAGATTACTTTACAGTGTGGAAACAGGCCCTTCGGCCCAACAAGTCCACACCGACCCGCCGAAGCGCAAACCACCCATACCCCTACATTTACCCCTTACCTAACACTACGGACAATTTAGCATGGCCAATTCACCTTTTTTATTTAGATTAGATTACAGTGTGGAAACAGGCCCTTCGGCCCAACAAGTCCACACTGACTCGCCGAAGCGAAACCCACCCCATACCCCTAACCTAACACTACGGGCAACTTAGTATGGCCAATTCACCTGACCTTGCACATCTTTGGACTGTGGGAGGAAACCGGAGCACCCGGAGGAAACCCACGCAGACACGGGGAGAACGTGCAAACTCCACACAGTCAGTCGCCTGAGGCGGGAACTGAACCCGGGTCTCTGGCGCTGTGAGGCAGCAGTGCTAACCACTGTGCCACCGTGCCGCCTGCACATCTTTGGAACTGTGGGAGGAAACCGGAGCACCCGGAGGAAACCCACGCAGACACGGGGAGAATGTGCAAACTCCACACAGTCAGTCGCCTGAGGCGGGAACTGAACCCGGGTCTCTGGCGCTGTGAGGCAGCAGTGCTAACCACTGTGCCACCGTGCCGCCCACCTTGTTATTAAGCTTCTTCATTTCTCAGAAATTTGAATAAAAAACAAAAAAAAATGTGAGCAATGCTACAGTCTCAGTCTCCACAAGCTGCTTTCACACAATACAATGCAACACCTTTGGTGATGCATCAACTCAGATTTTCAAACAAGGAGCTTGTCAGTTGCCTGAAGGGAGAAAACTGCATCAAACAATTCCAACATGTGGAGAAGGTGATCCTCACTATCCTGGTCTTCATTGGCGTTCCTTATAAGGTATTATGACAATTTCACTTGTTTTAGTCTGCTGCTGATCTGCTCTTTGGTTTAAACTTTTGAACAATAAAGTCTCTAATTCACTGACAGCTTTCCTTATTTAGACACAGGAAGTGCGATATCAGTTCACTGAGCAGTAGTGTCCTTACAATTCTCTAGTGATAGAGACTCCCGATGTCACTGGAAATGCAGAACTTCCTAATCTCTGTGTTCTGCCATCCGTTCCGGTTTCATACCGTTTATAGGTATGATAAGAAATCAGGCATGTCAGTTGCAAAGAATGGTAAACGGAAGTGAAACATTAATTCTTGCTATCCCACAGATGATGTAAGACATGCTGAGCCATTTCTGTTTCTGATATACAAATGAAGCCTGTTTTTGCGACAACTTTGAATGTTAAGTGGTGACCTGAGAGAAGTAATGGAAGACACTAAAATGAAGCGATAAACTGTTTCAGTTCGCTGTGGATTCTGCAATGAGTCTGAAAATGAGGTTCAGAGTATTCAGGACAGATGTTAGTGAGCACTTCTACACACAATATTTGGGAGAGGTTTGGAACTCACTTCCACAAACGACAGTAGATGCAGGGTTTTTATTTTGGTTGCCAAAATCAATCCTGTGATTGTTTACATCTGTCTCTAAGGACAATAGCAGCAGAAACAAGAGAAAACTGTGACCGCAAATCACCTATCAGGGATCTCGCCTTTCTGAGTTGGAAGTATCTGGCTATTCCTAAATCCTGGAACTCCCTCGCTAACAGCATCTTGGCTGTACCTCTATGTTAAGTTCGCTCAAGTTTCTGTACAGTAGCTCATCATCTCAATCACTGGAGTAATTAGGGATGGGCAGTGAATCCAAAGCCATTGAGTGACGTCTATACGCCACGAATGAGTTTCGAACACCTGCAGTTTCTACGTGGACGCTCGCAAGCGATCGGGAGAAGGGAGTAGTGGAGCAGGGCGTTTGAGTAAAGTGAAAGGCAATGATGACTGGAGGGCGTGAGGCTGTAAGTGAGAGAGGAAGTGGTGATGCAAGGCTCACTATTGGTATTAATGGATCAGCCTATACTGGCCACTGTTTATACAGACTTACACAACACTGCTGATCAATTCACCACAATAATACTGTTCTCTTGGCGTTGTATTCCCTCTGTGCATACTAACGTGGTTAATGGGCCCCGAGAGGATGAACGTATATTCTTTATCCTGTCGGCTTAAATAGATGAATATATAAAGTTTGAAATGAACGCAATACGAGATTGGATATTTCTGTGCATTTGCACTGGAGAATGTCCAGGTGTGAACGTGTCTTTTCTGTATCAGCGGAGGTTAGTTTAAATTCTTATGGAGCAACTTTAAAAAAGTAACAAATGTCTAAGTTACTGTGATTGAACAGCTAATTAAATACACACATGGATATGAACAGCATTGTCTGCGCTGACACCGTTGATGAATTAGTTAAAGCGCCTGGTAATAACGAGACTAGCATGGTGTCAAATCCTGGCGTTGCATGTCCTGTACATTGAAGGATCGTTGCTTAAACTCCTTTAAAATGCTGTATTGTTGATCCACCATACCGAAAGAGCATGCTTCTTGTGTTTGAGATCAGCGCATTTTTATTTCGTGTTACCACATCCTGCCGCCTGCTGTGGCCCCATCAGTCAATATCGATCCTGCTAATTCAACGCAAAGATTCTTTACTATGTTCCACAAGGACGTTTTAGTTAACAGCCGAATGCGCTGAAACTTCCAACCTAACAAATTCGACGATCCTCATAAGCAGTCCGTGACTGAATTCCAAATTCAATGTGCCATTCCCTGAACGACTACTGTCCTCTATCAGTTTTACTTTTCCAAATGAAAGATTGAACCATTCATTATGGAGACATTTTAACAGTCTGATACCCCCAAGACAGACACACCCATGTCACTGGGAACCAGCTCACCTCCATCAGGGATAATCTCCCTTTTTGCCTCTCAGTGCCTTGTGTGTTCCAGAGATTTTCATTGTCGCAGAGTCCAGATGAAGTTTCTATTCCCCATGTACAGGGGTGAGAATTTTTTCAATGTCTCAGACCAGTTCCTGTCCCGACAACATCAGAGTCAATATTCAGGCCTCTGCTCGGTCCGACAGTTCACCCTTCTGCATTCTCCTCTGATTCCACTTCCCAAAGAGTTTCTCAAGATTCCCAAATATGGTGTCTGGATTGGTTTGGCTCCTTAACATTTTTCCAACTGCCAATTGACAATATTTTCACAGTAAAGCTTCGGAAACATCTGGTCTGCTCCATGTCCAGTGATGAGAAGTCCCGTTTGGTGGAGAGATTCCCGAGACTGTTGAGTTTCACATTGGAACAAAGATGGTGAAGTGGCAATTTCCTGCGGTTGTTTGTAATGATGGGAGAGGGAGCGGTGGGGAATGAGCACTTTGACGAGCAGGAGGAAGTGTTGCCACTGACCCGAGTCAGAGAACAGAGGATAGAGATTAACAGAACCTAATGAAAAGCAGCACTTCTGCTCAGGACGTTCAACAACAACTGCAGGAACCCGATGTGTCGAGCACTGTGTCTGGAAAGAGAAACAGAGATAATGTTATAAATATAGAGTTCCAAAGTCTAATTAAATTACCGGCCTGGTTTGCAAAATAGGTTTTTTGAACTTTGAGCGAAAATTCGCCCAGCAGCAAGTCATTCATCGCGAAGTCAGCTGGATTCGGACCTACGCGGGGAAACATGAATGGATTTTTAACCTATCAGCTTAACCACTCGGCCATGAGTACTGACTAAAAAGCAGAGTTGAGCATTAACCAAATCAGCCATGATCTCATTGAAAGCTGTCGCTGTCTTGATGGGCTAAATGCTTCCATCTCCTCTCCTAATTCTGCTGTCAATTGTAAGGTGTGAGACACCAATGTAAAAGTAGAAAAGCACAAAGTTAGGAAACGATATTTGCAGCCAAACTGAGTCAAAATTGTTGATTGAAAGGAAAATCACACTTGGCAATTTTCTAGATCTCTTTGCGAACATGACCAGCAGAGCTGATCAAGAGAGGTATTGATCTGAGTATTCTTGGACCTGAAGCACAACAGAAATACGTCTCTTGGGTACTATTTTGGATGTATTTCTCAATGAGCGATCATGTTTTACATATGTTCGATCGGGAGTTACCTCACACAAGAAAGTAACCAGTGCTGCAGACGGTCATGTAATCCGAGTTCCAAGTCCCGGAGTCAGAGACACTCAGTGCCCTGTGTGTACCTGCAAGGAACAGCTGTGCATGGGGTTTACAGGGTAACAGAACTGCATGAATGCAGCTCGATGGTCGTCTGTCTTCTTCTCCTCTATAGTTTGCTGTGCAGTCCCTGCGTGCAATCTTGTCAAATTTGTTTGTCCGGCACAAGATGGGCATTGGTTACTTGTCTCTGAGAGAGGCTGTTGGTTTATGTGTTGTCATAATTCCGAGTGTAAGGAGGAATCTGTCAGTTCACAGAAATTTACTTCAATAAATGGAAGTGTGCTTTTTAACTTGCCGCGTGGCATATCCTCGTTGCGAAGTTCGTGCACTGCGAATCACGTTGCGGGACTATCCAATTTTGGCAAAGAATTTGTGTGGCAGTCACTTGACACGACCAGCTATCCCTAGTTGCAATATGGACAAATGGCAAGAACTACAAATTCGATTAGAGCAGCACAAGTTTAATGTGACAGGGCAAACAGAAGGCAGCCAGAAGATTTCTGGGTGTAGGGCAATCACCAAGGTACCTTTTCATATGAAAGTCTGTGCACCAGTTGAATCTGGGACCCAAGTAGTCTATGTTGGTTATTCATATTCCAGACAACTCGTGTTGTTCCCCGTTTACTCTGAAAGTGAATAGACATAGTTATTTCACCGTTATTTCGAAAGAAGATCCTGCATTGAATCTGTTCGCCGTTTTTTGATGCTGTGGCGAAAAGGTGGGCAATCGCGACGTGAAACGTTGCTATACCTTCATTTCCTTCATTACTGTCCTGGTGAGGGAGAAATGTGATTAGTTCTCTCGATCAGATGGGGGCACCGGCGCATTGATGGCCTAATTTAATCACGGATATAATTTGTAATGTTCACTTCTAATGGTTCGTTGTTGTTCTTTTTTATATGATACTTGAGCACTTTCTGGGACTTGGCAATAAACTAAATCTCCAGTAGGTTTGGAATTGCCTCGCTGTTACTTGTGCGAGCGGTTCATGTCAGAGACGACTCACAGTGCCTCACAGACAGCACTTAAGCTTCGGTGTGTCTGATCATGGTACTGCCTTTTCAGTTTTAATTCTGTTCCACGTTAAGAGCTGCCAGTTTTTGGATTTGCTGGAGAGCAAAGTGGGTAATGCGAAATGGGGGGTATTATTCTTCAGCCAAAATCTTTGATGGTGAACTTGGGAAAGTGTCAAGAAGAATGGTCATTGGAAGCAAATATCCGGAAAACCTTCATCTCTGGATCGGCCCATCCACCCTCCAAACAAAATAGCCAAACTCGCTGACTGAGTAACAAACATCATGCGTTTTTTTGCAAATGGTGTATTCAAACCGTTGCCGGTGGCTGGGGCATCTCAAAGTTGTCGAGCATGGAAACAACTCCCGCGATCCAACTTGCCTTTGCTGAATAGATAACCAAAATTAATCCATATATATCTGCCAATATTTGTGCCTTATCTCCCCGAGGTCTTCCTGTCTATACACCCATTCAGATGCCTTTGAAATGTTGTGATTGCACCAGACTCTGCCACTAAATTTGGCAATTCATTCCACACAAACAAAAGTTCTGTGTGAAAAACATGTGTCCCTCACATCCCTTTTAAATGTTTCCTCTCTCGCATTAAACGTTTGCTATGTAGATTTGAATTCGCGTGTCTTGTGAAAAAGTGCTCCCTGACTATTTACTTTGTCTGTCTTCTTCATGATTTCATAAGCTTCTATGAGGCCATATCTAAGCACTGAAGCTCCTGGGAATCTGACGAAGCCTATTCAGTTTCGTTCTCATGTCCAAGCAGTGCAAACCTTGCAAATCCTTGTAAAGGTATTCTGAACTTACACTTGCAAAAAGTGTGTCCAGCTGCAGCACTTGTTTGACCACGTGGTCACTCTGGAGCTGCGGGTGGACTCACTGTGGAGCATCAGCAATTCTGGAGAATTATGTTGCCTCCCAGGTGCTCAGGCCAGGGATGTCGCCCATCGGCTGAAGAGCATTTGAAAAGGGGATCGTGAACAGCCAGTTGTCTTGGTGCATACAGGCACCAACGAAAAAAAAAACGAGATGAGGACCTGCGGGGATTATTCAGGAAGCGAGGAGAGAATTAAAGAGGAGGTCCTCAAAGGTAGTAACCTCGGGATTACTGCCGGTGCCATGTGACTGCCAGCGTAGAAATGAATAAAAAAAGGCACGATGAACGCGTGACTTGAGGAATGGTGCTGCATGGCGGGTTTCAGATTTGTTGGACTGTGCGACCAGTTCTGGGGAATGTGGGACTATAAGAAAATTGACGATCTACATCTGAACCAGACAGGAACGAATGTCCTTTCGAGAGTTTTTGCTACTGCTGTTGGGGAGGTTTTATACTAATATGGCAGGGGGCTGGGAACCACTCGATTAAGCAAGTCGGCAGTGCGGTGAAAACTGGAAACGCTAAGAATCAGGAAGATAGCATTAATAATGGGAAGAGTGGGCAGAGAGCAGATGAATGCAAAAGAACTGGTGGCCTGAAATGCATCTACTTAATTCATGGAGTATAGACAGATGAACTTAGGGCATAGGTTGGTGCCTGGGAATATGACGTTATTGCGATCACAGAGATTTAGTTGAAGGAAGGGCATGGTTGGCAACCAAAATGTTCTAGGATATAGACGCTTCAGACTGGACATGGTGGGAAAAAAGGGGAAGGAGTTGCATTGCTGGTCAGGGATGATGTCATGGCTGTGCGAAAGGAGGACACCATGTAAGGCTTGGGTCGTGAGACACTATGGATGGAGCAGTGAAATAAGAAGGGTGAGGTTAGAGTTTTGGGGCTGTATTACAGTGAGCGTGAGGTGTAAGAAAAAAATAGTTAAACAGATCATGGAAAGACGTAGAGGCAATAATTTAGTGTTGATTGAAGATTTCTGATTTCCCAACATTGACCGTGATACTCTTCGCGTCAGATATCTGGATGGGATACCATTTGTAAGAAGCCTCCAGGTGAGTTTTCTGGAGTGCTATATCTATAGTCCGACTAGGGAATAGGCCATATTGGAACTGATATTGGGGAATAAGCCAGGGCTGGTGATAACAGTTGCCGTGGGTGATTTCTTTGGGAAGTGTCCAATATTCTGTAAGTGTTAGAATACTCATTGACAAAGATGAGAGTGGTCATAAGGAAAGAGTACTAAACTGGGCCAAAGCTAATTATATCAAAATTATGCAGGAGGTCGGAAATGTGGATTGGACAGAGCTATTTGTAGAAAAGTCCACAGTTCATATGTGGCAGGCTTTCAAAGATAGGTTAAACATAGTGCAGGATAGGCATGTCCCGTTGAAGGCAAAGGATTTGAAAGGCAATATTCGTGAACTGTTGATGACAGGACAATTGTACGACTCGCCAAGAGGAACAGGGAAGCATACATAATGCCTCGGCAGCCAAGAACATAATGGTACCTGGGGAAACATGAGAAGAGTAGGACAAGTCTTAAACGAGGAATCAAGGGGGTTAAAAGAGGCCATGAAACAACTTCACGCTAGCACAAGTAAGAAGAGTCCTAAAGCCTATTATTCATATTTCAGAAGCAAGCGGGTAACCAGAGAAAGGATTGGTCGACTAAAGGAAAATGAAGGAAGGCTGTATGTCGAATCTGAGACAGTGGGTATGATTCTGAATGATTATTTTGCATCAGTGTTCACTGAGGAGAGGAACATGATGAATGTTGAGTCGAGAGTAAGACATTTGATTAGTCTGGATCATGTTGACATAAGTAGGGAAGCTGTGTTGGGCAGGCTAGGGGTAATTAATGTGGACAAATCCCCAGGAACGGATGGGATCTATCCCTGGTTCCTGAGTGAGGTGAGAGAGGAAATAGCTGGGGCCCTGACTGATATCTTCGTGGCATCCTTCAGCACAGGTGAGGTTCTGGCTGACTGGAACGTTACTCATATTGTCCACGATACAAGAAGGATAGTAGGGATATTCCAGATAACGACAGAACAATGGGCCCAACATCAGTGTTGGGAAAGTTGCTGGAGAAGGTACTGAGCGATAGGATTTATTCATACTTAGAAAATTATGTGAATTTCAGTGAGAGGCATAGAGTTTTTCGGGGAAGTGCCCGAGTTGATATACATGCACTACAGCAAGGAGTTAGATAAGTTTCCCCATGGTAACCAAATACAGAACGTAAAGTAACATGGTGTGGAGGGTGTTCGAGACAGGTGGATAAAGAATAAGTTGAGCAATAGGAGACAGAGAATGTCAGTTGAATGGAGTTTCTGGAAATGGAGAAAGATGACCAGTAGTGCTTCACAGGGGTCAGTGTTGTGGCCACTGTTGTTTGTGATATTCATAAATGACCTGGAAGAGAGCACTGTTGGAATGATCAGAAAGTTTGCAGATGACACGAAGATTTCTGGACTAGCAGAAAGTATAAGTGACTGTTAAAGAATACAGGAGGATACAGATATACTGGAAAGTTGGGCGGAAAGTGGCAGCTGGAGTTCAAAACAGTAAAATGTGAGGTGACACATTTCGGTCAGTTTAATTTATACAATGAACGGAAGAGCTTTGGGGAAAAAAAAGAACTTGATGGGCAGAGAGATCTGTGAGTGCAGGTCCATGATACACTGAAGGTTGCTGCACAGGTGGATAGAGTGGTCAAGCAGGCATATAGTATGCTTGGCTTCATTGGATGGGGTATTGAATAAAATGGCTGGCAAGTCATGTTAAAATCGAACAATACATTGGTTAGAATACTGTACAAATTTCTGGTCGCCACATTACCAAAAGGATGTGGACGCTTGGAGAGGGCGCGTGAAAGGTTTAAGCGGATGTTGCCTCGTATGGAAGGTGCAATCTAGGAAGAGAGGTTGAGTAGGTTAGGTTTGTTTTCATTCGAAAAAAGGAGTTTGAGGGTCTTCCAGGTCATTTTTGAGGCTTACAAAATCATGAAGGGTACAGACTGGGTAGATAGAGAAAAGTTTCACTTCCAAGGTTGAAGGATTAAATACCGAGAGGTCACGCTTTCAAGGTGAGAGGTGAAAAGTTTAAGAGGGATACACGCGGCAACTACTTGACACAGCGGGTGGTGGGTGTCTGGAACGCGTTCCCAGCAGAGACGGGAGAGGTAATCACGGTGGATACATTTAAGATGCGTCTGGACAGATGCATGAGTAGGTGGGGAGCAGAGGAATACAGATGCTTAGGAATTGGGTGACAGATTTAAACAGTAGATTTGGATCGGCTCAGGCTTGAATGGATGAAGGGCCTGTTCCTTGTCTGTACATTTTCTTTGGTCTTTCTTCTTAAATTACGCCAATTTCATTACAGAATTTGCGAGGTCGAAGTGCCTGAAGTGAATCGATGCTGAAACACTCGTCATAACAAATCTGAGTGATGGTTTTTGTGTGGTAGCGTGGTCGAGCGGTCTAATATGCTGGATTTTAAGCTTCAGTTTCTATCGAATCGTGGCTTCAAATACCAGCATCGTAAGTGAGCTACTATGTGGAGATGTATGTGAGAGAACTGCGCATGTGTGGATGCTTTTAATTTGAGTGTTTGCAGCTCCTCAGTGTGCTTTCCCTCTCGGTGATAAAATCAGCGACCTTCTCTGAAAACAACGCAAGTTCCTGCTGTCCGACGTATCCTTATATCCCGTCGATAACTTTGCTTTTGGATATCTCCGTTGCCAGTTTCTGTATCTCAAATGGTCAGCGCAGTTGTCTGAAATGTTGGTGGTTCGAGCCCACCCAGGGAATAAGCCTCAAACATTTCAGCACAAGCATTTACCCCGACCATGTATTGACATTGTAACCGGGAAAACTCATCCATGATTCACCCCAGGTCCGCAGGGAGTGAGACGTTTACACGCAGCAGAATACGACATCACTTTCTCCAAGCTCCTGATGCCAACAGACAGCGGCCACTGCAGCTTCAATCAGCGACTTTCTGCCAAGCCATGGGAAACAACTCGTGGAAACTCCTTACTTAGTAACAGCTCTTTCCGTGTGAAAGGAGCAAACCTTTCACTTTAAATTGGAAAGGGCTTCAGGACATTGGAATGTTGCTCCAGTTCATGGAACATGTTATAAATAAAACTCCTAACTTGAAAATAAGAAGTGGTAAATGTTTTCGGTAGAAAGAACAAAGAAAATGTTGATTGAGACGACTCTGTTTCGTCAGCAAATGGGAAATGCCCAACACTGTAAACGGAAATGAATGGGTTTCCTTGGGTAATTTTCCGACTGATTTACTGTCTGCCAGAGTGATTGGAAATCACATCAGCGACATAAAGGTGAGGGTAAAAATATGAAGATATTAAGGTTGAACCATAAATCCCGGGACATGTGCTGAATATATTGTAATGCTTTGAAGGAATAACTGAAGTGAAAGGTGTGAATGATATTTTTGTGATTAGGAGGAATGAACTGGATCCTAACAAATTGCTGATGAATTATGCTCGCAATGTAATAGCAAACTAATCCACAGTGCACCGTGCTTGGTTAGCTCAGTCGGTGCAGTGTGAGATGCTTAATCTGAGGGTGGTGGGTGCAAGCCTCACAATGGGCGCTTTCACTGCTTAATACAATTCCGGCTCTTCGTCCCACGTGCAGTATTGCAACCCTTCACAGGGGAATGTCCTTGCTGCTTTCATTGACATATCTGTCCGCCTGCTTTTGATCACACGTCGGTTTCTGAGTGAACACTGTTTCCATTTTACTGGAGGCGCCAGAGACAACTTTATCAGTGCAGCCGAAAATACAATGAATGATGACCGTTTCAAAACGTGAGGTTCCAAACCAACCGTGCACCACACAAAATGTTGAAAGGCACGGAAAGCGAATGGCCACTTGCTCGGGGACTGACAGAGACGGATCAATGTCACATGGGCCCTGAACCAATTTTCAGTGGTTCAGATTGTTCTGATGGAAACCGAAGGGAACTCTCCCTCAACGTTTTGCAATTGTTCTTCTTGTGTTTAACGTAATGAACAGTATATTGTCAGTAACGAGGGTGGAGGTGCGGCAGGATTGTGAGGTTTCAGTGTGGGACATAGACACAGTAAGTCAAATATCCCCAGAGCACGGGAGAGCTGTTTAGTCCAGGATCACTGCCATCGTCTGTTTCTAAACCAACAAATGAATTTACTGAAAAATCTCAGCAGGTCTGGTAGCATCTTGGAAATATAAATCGATTTAAGACTTCGGGACTAGTGACACTTCTTTTCCATGTCCATCTCCACCTGCTTTTGCACACTCTTCCTTTTTATTGAATGTCTCCTGACTTCCAACTTTATATTCAGCATCTCTTTTATTACTTCCTCTGCAACCAGTTTCCCAGTCTCCAATTTTGTATCAGAACTGTTCCATCTTTCACATTGCCCTGGACTTCGAAATGAACAAATAACTCTGTTTCTATTTCCTTAGATAGCAGATGGCCAGAGACTGGAAGGCAGTGTTGTTCCGAAAACTCATCCATGATTCACCCCGAGTCCACATGGAACAAGACCTTTACACGCAGCAGAATACGACACCATGTTTCTCCAATCCTCCGATGCCAACTGAAAGCGGCCACTGCAGCTTCAATCAGGGCTTCCTGCCAAACCCTGGGACACAGCTCGTGGAAACTCCTTTCTCATTAACTGCTCTTCCCGTGGGAATGGAACAAAGCTTCCATTTTAAATTGGAAACGGCTTCAGGAGATTGGAAGGTTGTTCCTGTTCTTGGAACGTGTTATAAACAAAACTCCTGTCTTGAAAATAAGAAGTGGTAAACGTTTTAAGCAGGAAGAACAAAGAAAATGTTGATTGTGAGGACTCTGTCTCGTCAGCAGATGGGAAATTCCCAATACTGTAAACAGAAATGATTGCGTTTCCTAAGGCAATTTTCCGACTGATTTACTGTCTGCCAGAGTGACTGGAAATCACTGCATATGAAAATATTCGGGTTGAATCTTAAATGCCGGGATAAGTGTTAAATAGACTGTACTGTTTTGAAGAAATAACAAAAGTGAAATATGTGAATTATGTTCATTGTGATTGGGAGGAATGAGCTGGATCTTTGCAAATTGCTGTGCCAGGTGAATTATGCTGGTGAATGAAATAGCAAACTACTTCATCGTGTCCGAAGCCTGTATATCTCAGTTCGGTGCAATGTGAGTTGTTTCATTCGAGAGCCGTGCGTCCAAATCCCACAATAGTCGTTTTCACTGTTTTATAGAGTTCCAGCTCTTCGTTCCACATGCAGAATTGCAAGCCAACGCTGGTGGAGCATTCTTGTTGCTTTCGCTGACACATAGGTCCTCCTGCTTTGATCACATGTCGGTTACTGAGTGAAAACTGTCTGCACTTTACTGGAAGCACCAGATCCAACTTTATCAGTGCAGCTGAAAATACTATGAATGATGTCCATTTCAAAACGTGAGATTCCACTACATCCGTGCACCAACCAAAGTGTTCAAAGACACAGAACGCGAATGGCCATTTGTTAGTGGTCTGACAGAGACGGCTCAATGTCTCATGGGTCCTGAACAAAAATTAACTGATTCAGAATGTGCTGATGGTACGGAACGGAGCTCTCCCTGAACGTTTTTCAATTGTTCTTGTTGTATGCTCATGTAAGTTTATGTAATGAACAGTTTAGTGCCAGTAACGAGGATGGAGGTGGGGAAGGATTCTGAGGTTTCAGTGTGGGACAGACGTGATCTGATCGAACGGGTAAGTCACATATTCCCAGAACATGGGAGAGCTGATTGGTCCAGGATCACTCCCATCTTCTGTTTCAGAATCAACAAATGAAATTGCTGGAAAATCTCAGCAGGTCCGGTCGCATCTTGAAAATGAAAACCGAATGAGATTTCGGGACTGGTGACACTTCTTTTTCCATCTTCATGTCCCTCTGTCTTTCTGCAAACTTCCTTCTTATTGAATATGTCCTGACTTCAAATTTATATTCAGCTTCACTTTTATTGCTTCCTCTCCAAACATTTTCCCAGTCTCTAAAATTGTATCATGCTTTTTCTATCTTTCACTTTGCCCAGGACTTCCAACTGAACAAATAACTCTGTTTCTATTTCCTTAGATACCAGATGGCCAGTGATTGGAAGATAAAGGAGCGGTTAGCGCTTTCAGAATATCTAGTCTGCTTCGCCATTCGATCTTGGATAATATCGTTCTTAACCCCATTCTCCAGTCCTCTCCCTGAACACTTACTCCCCAGTCTTAGGATCCAGTCTTTTTCCTAGAGTGGGTCCTAATCCGTCCCAAAACCCTTCACATGTGTTGGCAGCTGTTACACCGTGTCTACGTGTCATCAATCTCAGTTTCAGTGATTCTCGGCAAACACGAACTGTTCTGAGCAGCTCGATCGGGTCTCTGGCCCCACTGTGATCCTGCGGGGGAGCAGTAATCATCTTCATCTCCTACAGAAAGGATCTGCGCTTCAAAAAAAAACGGACAGAAAGAAAGATAATCTTGTGTGTCAAGATATGTGGAGGTAATTGCTTTCTGACCTGGTCAGTAAACCTTCCTCTGTATATCCCCACACATTCTAGCTGTTGTGGTGAAAGGAATTGCAAGTCCAATTAATTGCCATCTACGTTTTATTCGATATGTATTCTTCCTTGTTCTGAATATGCAGGGAGTTTCCAGCACTGCTGGTCACCATTTCTAAGAGTGCATGCCACGGGCCCTGATCTTTTCTGGGGAGTAGCAGTATCAGTTTGTGCGAAAGTGGTCCAGTACAAAGCTTAGAAGAAACATTGTTGTTCCCTCTTTCCGGACGACAGTCTTCCATATCATGATCGATGGGGATTTATTGCATTCTCATCAGCGAACCTTACTTTGAATTTACTCGCCCAATACTACTGTAGCGGTGAAAAGAATATAATTCCGAATACCTGCTGCGTGAAATTCATTTTCAAATTTCTATTCGCAGTGGTCCTTCATATGTGGCGATGTCTATATCACTGCTGGCCATCCTGTTTAAGAGTGACGTTACATATGTTCCTCTGTCTTGGCGCTGCAGGGAAATTTGTCTGCGCCTTTTCAGCCAATATTTCCTGGAT
Organism: Chiloscyllium plagiosum; assembly: GCF_037043375.1. Classification (NCBI taxonomy): domain Eukaryota; kingdom Metazoa; phylum Chordata; class Chondrichthyes; order Orectolobiformes; family Hemiscylliidae; genus Chiloscyllium; species Chiloscyllium plagiosum. The sequence goes on from NW_028270160.1 coordinate 70,090,686, forward strand.
ATTTCAACATGGTATTCTTTATTTTTTCAATCATGTCCTCTTTAAGGACACAGTTACCGGGCACTTATCCTTTCTGTAACAACAGTACCGCATTTGCTTGACATGCGAAGGTGGCCTGGATCAGAAACAAGGAGAGCATTCATTTCCTTCTGTCACAGCGAACACTGGATTCATGATGTTAGTCTCTGTCAAATGCATCCGAAAATGTGCTCTGAAAGCTTCATTTGAACGCTGTCTGGCGTTTCTCAACGTGTGTCAACCAAAAGCAGAAATCCTCAATCATAGTTTGGAGCAGTTCACATATTCGAGTATCGAAGCAGCAACACGGATAGAGTTCATTCAGTCAACAACAGGAATGAAAAGATTTACAGGCACAGATGAACTATCGACTCTTGTTCTCATACTGTTACTAATATTACCGTGTGGCCTGAAGTCTAAGCCATGTTGTAACTGAAAATGAGGATATCACAGAGAGGCTGCCGAATGACGCAGTATGTATGTTGTTTTCTTTTTCTCTCAGAGTTCCAGGAAAGTATGACAGTGAGGGAGAGGAATGCAAGTCAAGTGCAGCTCTGGTGAAACACCTTCTGTCGGATTCAGTCATTAAGAAGAAACGTGAATGCGACTAAAGCGGGAAACCTTTTCACAACTCGAACAAAGAGCAATCACGTAGAGTGAAAACCTCTTTGACATCTCAGATCGCCTTTGGCCTTCCCTGAATATGTATAGAAACGAATTTTTGTACACCTCAAAGTGAGAAGTGTTTGATTTACCGACAATAAGTGAGTCGCATGTCCTTGATTCCCATATCGGTTTCCAACTCAGCTTGCAGCCAGGGGGCAGTTGCTCATGGCTCTGCTGGATAATGCACTATTATGGAGAAAGAAAAGGAAAGTTGGAACTCTTATTGGCTCTGGCTTTCAAATAATCTTGCTACGTGTTCTGCCATTCTCGGATTCCAGTGCTAAACCAGTTTTTCAGTTCATCCGAGCAGCAGGAGAGTCGGCGTTTCCGGCAGGAGCAGAATTCATCATCTCCAGTGATCACTTTATCTGAGGAGAGAAAATGAACAAAGTTTCGCACAGCGACTAATCGGACTTGCATTCCGTTTCAGCATGGTAGCAGGTATGGGCTAGCAAATTCAAAGCCAGATTTGCTGATGAGAACAACAAGCACGACTGCTCAGATAGAGCAATTCCTTCCCACCGCTTATTCTGCAGGACTGGTGCAGTTGCTGTGAGTATGCTGCAGGGTATCATCAGGTACATACTCTTGGGTTTCCGGTTTTGGCCTGTGTGCTCGCGTGGCTGAGCAACCTGAGACTCTGAATTCAGATTCTACTTCTTAAGAAGGCTTGTGTTTGCATCCCTGCGCGGCCACGTGTGCTAATGGATTAAGCTGGCAACGTTTTGCAGGGATGAGTTTTGTTAAAGTTGAACAGAAAAACAAAAACAGTCATGTCTTCTGACCCGGCTGTGATGTGGCACAGCAGAAAACAACCAACATGTCAGTGCCCATGTTTTCCCCCTCAGGCTGTAGTTGTCACGTTCCCCTCCAGCTCGAACGGCCACCAGCATAATATGCAACTCAAAAACAGGCTGCGCCAATCTTTCATATTCCAGACAATTTGAATTTTTCACCGTTTCTCTGAAAGTGAATGGAGATATTTATTTCCCTGTTGATGTGAAATTAGGTTCTACATTGAATCTGCTCGCAGTTTTCTGTTGTTGTTGCGAAAAGGGGGGAAATTGCGATATGAAACTTGGTTACTTTTCCCTAATTTCCTTAATTTCTGTCCTGATGAGAGAGGATTGTGATTGGTCCTCTCGATCCGGTGGAAACATCAGCCCAATTGTTAACCTCATCTAATTGAGACTGTAATTGGTAATCTTCACTTTTCATGGTTAATTGTTAGTCAGTTCTGAATCATGTTACTTGAGCACTTTCCTGGAAGTATTGGTGCACAAAGGCGCCAGTACGTTGAAAGCACCATTTGGAATTGCCTCGCCTCAATTTGTGTGAGCAGCTCATAACACAGACGACTCGCTCTGCCTCACAGACAGCATTCATGAGTACGTGTGTCTGAAAATAGGTTCTCTTTGTCAGGTCTGCTTCTGTTCATGAGTTGTCAGGTTATGGTTTCGCTGGAGAGCCGCGCGGGCAACATGATTTGTGAGGTATTTTCCGCAGCCAAAATCTCCCACTGAAAAGTTGGGAATGTGTCAAGAGGAATGGTCATTGGCAGCCTAAGACCAGAAAAAATGATTCGTTGCTGGTTTTCACTGAAGCAGTCTGTGGGAGTTATCTCAAATGGGAGAGTACTCGCTTTGCATGCGAGAGATTGCGGGGTTGCTCGCTGCGTTCTCCATCCCCTTTTAGGGCGGCACCGTGGCTCAGTGGTTAGCACTGCTGCCTCACAGCACAAGTGTTCCACGTTTGATTCCTGTGCGTAGTTTGCACATTCTCCCTGCGTCTGCGTGTGTTTCTTCCCACACTCCAAAGATGTGCAGGGCAGGTGAATTTGATATGCTAATTTGCCCATAATGATCGGTGCATTAGTTCGAGGGAAATTGGTCTGGGTGGGTTACACTTTGGAGGGTCGGTGAGGCCTAGTTGCGCTGAAGGGCCTATTTCCATACTGTAGGGAATCTAATCTAACCATCTTCCAGAAAACTAGCCCAACGCACTGACCACGTGATGAGTGCCTATTCAAACTGGTGTTCACCACAGCAGCATCTCAGAGGGGCTGAGCCCGTAAACAAACGCTATATTTGCCACATTTTCACGTTTATTCTTTTTCAACTTTCCTGTCTGCATACATATCCATATGCCTTTGAAATGTTGAGAGTATACCAGACTCCACCACGAAATATGACAATTCATTTCAAACACGCAAACCTTTCTGTGTGAAATAAATAATGTCCTTCAGATCCCTTTTAATTTTTACCACTCACGCCTTAAAACATTGTTCCCTTGTATTGAACTTGCCTGCCTTGGGAAGAAATAGTCTTTGACCATTTACTCTACCGTCTCCTTCATATTGATATAAACCTCTGTAAGCCGATCCCTCAGCCCTCAAGCTCCAGGGAGAATTTTCACATCCTATTCAGCTTTATGCTACAGTACAAACTCTGTATGCCTTGCAACATCCTCATAAATATTATCGAACTTACGCCAATTTCGCCATTGAAAGTGCGTGTGGGTAAGTGCCTGAAGTGAGGCGATGCTGAAACACTAATCATGAAAAACGTGGTTGCGGGGGTTTGTGTGGCAGCGTGGTAGAGGTGTCGAAGGAGCTGTTTTTAAACTATAACCTCAATCCTGTCATTGATTTGAATTCCCACCACGACCAGAACCACAGGTGAAGTCGGGAACTCTGTTTTTCATGAAAGACCTATAAACAGTGAGATGTCAGGATTTGATCCCATATTAGGCTGTTTTTTCACAGGAAATTTCACTAACTAAAGCTGAGGGACTGCCCAAGCTCAACGATTCAAAACTATGCGTGCATTTACTTGACTATTCGAACACAGGAACTCGGTCTCATTTTTTGTGTGTTTCACAGTTACTCGGTGTAAATTTAAAACAGCCTCTGGTTATGCAGAAGAGTTCAAAGCTGGATATTCTCCACTGAAAATGCACAGGAAGAGGCAATCTCTTATTGATTTTGTTGTAAACTGATAACTTAGACTGTTTAAACTGAAAGGAAAACGCGGATCCATCAATCCTCTTGGGCACCTTTAACTGTGTTAATATCCACAAACGTAAACTCACACTAAGAGAAATGGGCTCATTGCGGTGAATTGTTAAGGAGTGGTGTGTGAGTCAGAGTGAATAGTGGTCTGTAAGTACTGACACTGACATTGAAAGTTGCAACACCAGCTCCTCACTCACTTGCTGTCTCATGCCTCCCAGTCATCATTGCCTTTCACATTTTCCTCTCGTCCGTTCCACTTCTCAACTTATTCCCGACAGCTTGCAAGTGTTCACTTAGAAACTGCAGCTTTAGGAAACGTATTACTGGGATAAAGTCATTGCTCAATGTGATGGGATGCACCGTCAATCCCTAATTTACTCGAGAGATGGAGATTTTGAGTTACTCCGCATAACCCTGGATGTCCTCAGTAGCGGGGTACAGGCATGATGCCATGAGGCAAGGGTTTAGATGTAGTGACATTGAAGGAACAGCGAAATATTTTCAACTGGGAAACGCGAGAACCTTGGAGGGGTAATTGCTGTGGTAGCTTTTGCTTGTATTTGCTGCCATTGTCCTTCCAGACAGATGCTGATCGATCACTGAATTGTTCTGGCAGGATCCGTGTGTGCGTTCTGGGTGCAGCCAGGATTTAGTTTTCATTCGCATAATTCACAAGAAGAGAATTAAATCTACATCTCCTGGCTGAGAATGAAAGACTGTTCTGGACAATGCAAACTCAGACTCGTATGCAGGGATGTCCAATGATACTGCAGAAGCCTTTCAGAGCTGTACAAACTCTAGAGCCTGCTCTTCACACCATAATCGTCTTCGTCAGCAGTATTTCTCTCTCCATGTTTCCAAGTCGGTTCATATTATCTCCCTTGGTTTCAATGTGAAGAAGGCAATGCTGTGATAATCTGATGTTGTTCAGCAGATATACTGCAGCAAGTTAAGTAAAGACTGATGCTAACACGAGCTCGTTTTGAGCTGCGCTGATGTGTTGGCAGCAAGAAAGGCATCGTTCAACTCGCCTCATTCCGGATGACGGGCTCGAAATGACCAGTGGTTTCTCGCTGAATTAGTTCAGGCTCTGGAATGTAAAAAACTTCAAATATGAAAGTAAAGCGAAAGGTAACGGTTCACAGAGTGGGGAATTCCAAGTGAAACAGTGACTGTGATTATGTTTGCTGATTTTTCACCTTGTGAATGCTGTTTCCCTGATGTGGACGCTTACATTACCTATAGACAAACTGTCACAGCCAAACCTGGTCTTTGGATCAGTGATGGAATTGGTAACATGCCTGACGTCGAGTTAGGGGATTGTCGGTTCGCTTTTAAAATCACGAGGATGCAGCGTGCTAGTCTATTCCTGTTGTCTGTCAGGAAAGGAAGGGTTTGGTTTTGTTGAATTTACAGTTTCTTTCGTCCACTTCAAATTCTAGATCAGATCAACGTCCCTCATTGTCTGTAGAACTGGCTTTGGTTTAACCAAAAGCTGCCTTTTGGCGGTTGAACTTGCATGTTGGAGCGGACAGCTGAAGTGAAGCACAAGGAGCTGGTCAAATCCTGAGAACTCTGCCACTCTCGGGGAATGTGTCTGTGCGTCTCTTTCTGTGGGAAACACGACGTGGGTAATAACACAGTGTGACTATGTCAAACTTCAATCCCATTGTTGTGTCATCTAAGATCAAAGCGAGAACATCACTGCCATTTCCACTGGAAACATCAGAAGACATAAGGTTATGGACCAAAGCTGGAAACTGGGAATGGAATAGACGAATGTCTTGAAACCAGACTGCACCATGGACCAAATGGGCTTTTCCATTCTGCAAAACTTGAAGACGAGTAGAAAACAATCTGCAGTGAAACTGATCAGAAATGAAAGGGAAAAGCCATTTCATTGAGAATAAGTGCAAGAGCGTCTGTCTTCATTCCGTGTAATCTCGTAGTTAGGATTTGGAACTCTAACCGCCATAGTGTTGGTTCTATTCTCGGACAGGGAATGAATGTTTTAATGTGCAAATATATCGTGGTACCAGTATTTCTTACGACTGGTCCGTACCTGGTCATGCTTGGTTTTGTGCCAGGTTATCAAAAATCAATAAGATGCAGGTTTTGGAAAGCTGAACTAAGAACGAGAATTGATAGAGAAACCCGCTACACCTGGCAACATCTGTGGAGAGAAGCAGATTTTTGTTGGATGGACAGGAAACAAGTTAGTTATAGATTTCTAGATTATACTGTTAGGAAAATGATAATCTTACCTGTCGAATTAGGATATTATCAAAATCACTCTTGAGCTTACAAACGTCTAATTTACAATCTTAAAAGGACTTAATCAGCTGTCATGCTACTTTCATTTTCCTGAGCTGGTGGAAAGCTATGTTTTAATGGCTACATTTCCTTTTGCTTTCTGTTATTTAGCAGTCACGACTAATGGAGAATTGTTTCTTTCAGTGTCTGTCTCACTATGTGTCTTTGTTTTTTCTATACGTGTCTCTGTATCCTCCTTGGCCTTTTTCACATTCTCCGATTCTCTGGCTGTCCATATCCCTCATTTCCCATTTCTGCTCTTGAAAAGCCTGACATTCAGAGACAGTGTGAGATTCGAACTGCTGAGAGGCTTTCTGACTCCTGGCTGGCGTCGGTCGAAGTCGTCTCACATTCTCTGGATAATGCGCCTGTCACTTCGACCTGAGGCAAGGAGACATTTCTACCTCAAAAACTAAAGACCCTTTCGAAGTTAAAGTTGAATCTAACAGAAAAAGAAAGTACTTACATGATAGTTGAAGAAGGACAAGGATGCATTTACTGTGGGTGTACAAGGAATAAATGGTGACATCAGAGAATGAGGGTGATCATGTCGTGGTGTCAGTGCCATTACAACAACATTCCCCGGGAATGCTGCAGTGTCTCCTGCCTCACCAATTAATTTCCACAAAACTGGGAATGAAGAAATGAGAATAAGATAATGAGAAGCAGAAGTGCTTGTGGAACTGCGGGAGGAATCTCCAGGTTAAAATAGTCGTTAAATAGAGCAACATACACTACTGGATTTAAACCAGGAAAATGAAGCCGGAACGCAAAATCAGAATATACAACAATTCAAACAGGACACTGAGTTTCTCGATCAGCAACACAATACTTGCGAGAAATAACGAGCTTTCAATACAATGAGCAGGCATCAGTGTGATAGGAGGTGCTTTCACCAGCTAAGCCACGGCGCCACGTTAAAAGCCAGATTTATCGTCCATATGTGCAATGCCTGAACCACTTGATCACAGGAATTCGAAAACGCGTTTTCTGTACTGGCGTTGCTCAGTATGAATGGCAATCAAACTCTGCTTGTGCAAAAGCAGACATTTCAATGCTGAGCATGCCCCACTGAAAAGGCACAGAAAAAGACAGTATCCTCTTGCATTGGCATCCAACAGATATTTTCATCTGTTAAAACTGACAGAATAAAGAGGATGTGCTCATCTCCTCTTGCGTCCCATTAACCACGTTAATACGCACGCAGGGATTTTCAAATCAAAATGAACAGGCTCATTGTTATGAATTGACAGCAGTGGTGTGTGAGTCATAAGCAAACACATAGATCGATTTACCATCTGTCAACCCCTCAGAAAACGAATAGGAAATGACATCACAACAAACCCCAGGAACCCCATCCAGGACAAACTTATAAATACAAAGCAGGAGATAACATCTTCGAATCTCTTGGAGGTCGCCACTGATGATGTTACCTAGCCAGGTAATGAAACGTGTGGATAACAAACGTACAGCTCAGCGAGCAAACCTACACCCTAAACCTCAACCGGAGCTATAAACCTTCACAAACCTTGGGACTACTAAGCCTCTCAGGGATGCTCCATCTCGGAATTATTTCAGTTAGGAAAGCTTTGGTTACAGCACTGGCATTCTGTTTTGCCGTGGGGAACGCTTGCACCCATTTGGAAAACATATCAACTATTACCAGACAATACCTTTTTCCTTTGCAGGGTGTTAGTTCGGTAAAATCCAGTTGTAAATGTTCAAATTGTTTTTGGAGTTTCGGAACTTTTGCATGACTCATCTGTATTCCCCTCCCCACATTATTGTGGCACAGATAACACATCGTTCACAATATTTCTGGAAGTAATGAGTAAATCCCTCAGTGTACCACTGTGCTGAAATGCTGCCATACCTCCCCTCTTTTGACACATGTTCCTTACCGTGTGTCAGTTTGGCATAGATTGGAAATAATGATCGTGGTAGAAAAGGTTTAACATTGGGATCACACCATACCCCTTACCTCAAACTGCACTCTGCTTTTTCCCACTCAACGTGTCTTCAAACCTGGACTTCGACTGTGACTCCCGTACGTCTGCTGTTGGGGTAAGGATATTTGTCACTCCCATGTCAAACTGCTCATTTACCAGCTGCTGGGCTGCCGTCTTTGCCGCTGAGTTTGCCCTTGCATTTTCTTGAGAAACGGAATCGTTATTTTTCGTGTGCGCATCATATTTACACACAGCGATTGATTTAGGCAATAGGACCGCTTCCAAGAGGTCAGAAATCTGATCACGGTGTGTGATGGGCTTTCCGGTGAAGGTCAAGAAGTCCCTGTTTTTCCACAGGCTTCCAACATCATGTGCAACTCCGAATGCGTATCTGCTAACGGTTAAATATTCGCTGTGTTTCCCTTAGCCAATTTACATGCCCCAGTCAAGGCAATCAGCTCTGCTGCTTGCGCTGACAGCTGAGAAGCGAGTGATCCCGCTTTGAATACTTGATGCGTAGTTACTACAGCATGCCCAATAAAATTCTGGCCTATCTCCTTGCTCCAGAATGCTGACCCATCCACAAAAGAAAACCCCGCCATATTTGGATTCTGAAGTGGTGAATTCTGGAAGTCATTAATTACAGCGACACAATCATGTGGGTCTCCGTCTCCTTCTCTAATGAGAGGATTAGCAGCATTAAGGACGTTACATCGTTTTATGGCAATGTTAGGCTTCTCCAATAACACAGTATTGTATCTGAGTCAACGCGCTGCCGACGTATGTGCTGTCTTTTGCTCGGAAAGCAGTAAGGATACTGCATGTGCGATCAGTTTGGTTCAGTCGCCATAGCCGATTTTGTCCCTGGACACAGCAACAGCCTTTTCAGCTGCAACCACAGCTCGCAGGCATTTACGAAATCCTGCCGCCATGAGGTCTAGTTCAGCAGAAAAATAACCTGCCAGCCTGAATTTTCCCAATGATCCTGCAACAATACAGATGTCATGCAGCCATGTTTCACATCTACCGTTTGACAGAAGGCTTGTTTGGATTCGGAATCCCCAGTGTAGGTATACTTTGAAACGTCTTTTTCAATTCAACTCGGCCGCTGGGATCCATTGCAACGGACCTTGGTTCTGCTACCCTTTTCCATGGGCCATGTCACTTCAGGGCGCCTCAAGATTTGTGTACTGTGGGAAAAACGTTCTTCAGTAGGAACGTATCCCCAAAAAGGACAGCAATTGTTTCTTCATGTGAGGCCTTGGAATTTGCTGAATTACTTGCACTCTGTCTTCACCAATGGCCTTCCCTTGTTCAGATATGAAGTGACTGAGGAACTTCACCTGTTGTTGCATAAATCGAAGCTTTGCGAGACTGGCTTTGTGCCCTTCCCTCGTGCAATGCAAAGGAATCCTTCTCACATTGTTTCTCTGTCGGTGCTACTATTAAGTAATCGCCTACAGATTGCAGAAGCGCAGACCCAGGGGTTAAAACAAGAGACTCCAGACTCCTGCGTAGAGCCTCATTATATATGGAGGGTGACTCAAAGTAACATTGACAAAGTCGTGTGAACTCATAAGATTTCCCTTTGAATGAAAAAGCGAACCAGAATTGAATATCTGGATGCACCGTTACACTAAAGAATGTATTTGCTAAATCCACAGCAGGGAACCATTTACTGTCCGGTCTAAATTGAACTAATACAATATAGGGTTTGGGAACATTTGATGCGCACGGGACAACACTGTTATTGACTGCCTGTAGGTCTTGAACAAACCTGCATTCCTCCGGTTCACTTGGAATTTTTGCCTTCTTGATCAGAAAAATGGGAGTTCTCACCGGTGAGTTTACATAGGGGGTTATCTCTCTAGCCTTTGGGAAGGATTGAAAGACTGGAGTAACTACGTTCATGGCCTCGGGTTTTAACTGGTATTGTGCCCTGCAAGGACGATACTCCGACTTCGTGGTTACTCGTATTGGTTCACAACCTCGTATAAGCCCCAAATCATGTTTTCCTTTTACGCATAATTCAGTAGGGACCGTTATTAATCTTGAGTCTGAGAAGTTTATCTTAGGGAAACGCCAGGCCAGCCTTCTCGGCTCTTCAGGGCTCGCGGGGGTTACCTCGACTGTTCTATTGCCTGAGTTGGACAAATTAATTTCTTCCTATATGTCCGCACATCTGCATTAAACCACATACCCACATCGTCCTAGAACACCCAACATTTCGTTCTTTATGCCTTTAGTACCCATGGCCCCAAATCTTGCCACCAGTCACTGGACACCTTCGCCAATGACACGCGAGGAGCGTAGTCTTCCACATCAAAAATATAGAGTTTACTTGCCATCACAGGTACTTGACATAAGTTCACACTGACTGCACATCTGCTATCCCTTCAATAAAATTCGAACAATAACAACTGACCTGGTTTAACCAATCTCCTGAACCAATACATCTCTTTTGGTTCCTCAGGGCCATCGTGGTGTATGTGTGCTGTGCAGTGCAGCACATTCCCGCAAAAAAATATCGGTGTTAATAGGATTAACATGGTTACCTGCTTCCAGGGCGAGTGAATTGCTCAATGAACTCATTGCTCTCTGGCTTAATCGCCACTCATAGACTTACACCAGGGGTCGTGGGTTGTATTTTACAGTTTACACTTGTGAATCTTCCCTTTGAATTACCTGCAAGCCCGTCGGAGTACTGAGAAAATACAACCCCAGTCTCACTATGAGATTCCGAGCCATCAAATGTAAAGGACAGAATTCCGCTAACAAAATTGAGAATTAGAATGTATACACATTACTGATTTCACACAATATGGGTGCGGTAAAACTCTCTCATATCACGACGCCTGATGCCTCCATTGAGTTCAGGAACATTCCACTCGTCTTTATTGGCGTCAACTCTCTGAACTGTCTTGATTTGAGGAGTGAATGTGCTGGCCATGTATCTACCAAAAAGGTAATTGGTGTACCTGCCACATATAACATAGAGTTAGGCATTGACATATACGCATCATTGTTATATTGAACATATTGTCCACACTTCGCAATCTCAATGTTCAATATAGAGTTGGGACACATCTCAGTGCCCGTTAGGTTAGTAGAAGTCATTAGCATAAGGGATTCTTCGTTGCCAAGTACAAAGGAAAGAGGTTTACCTGTACCTTGTGGCCTGCCCACCTCAACCTCAGTCGTTCCCTGTCAGTCACCTTGCTGTCCAGCCTCCAGGACCGATTGAGGCTGTCTGTGTGGGCACTGTCTCGACCAGTAGTCCATTGCTCCGCAAACAAAGCACCAGCCAGATCTATCTCTGCAAGCGCACTTCCGCGATCCCTTCCTCTTTTGCGAACTCCACCTGTGCCTCTCTCTTATCCTGCAGTTCCTCCCTCCAACGACTGAACGACCGTTTGCATCATAATAAGCTGAGGTTTATATGATTGCTGTTCCATCTTTAATTTCTGGTTATGGTTCTCTTGAGCCAGAAATGTTTCAGCATGTATCACGTATTGTTCTATCTAATCCAGCTTTCCCGTGTCCCAGGTAATACACGTATATTGTTACCTACTTTGTTGTTTCGTACTTCATTCCATTGATGAAGCTGCTCCTCAGGTGTGCCTCATACGGTGTGATCTCTGCCGTCGTTATGTCCTTGGGTGGTATCAGTCCACAATAGACGTGATCGACTTTCGTGAGGTGCATAAGGGACTGGGACATTGTCTAGACCTCTTTAGGGATCCTTTTCAATTGATTGTGGGTACGATATGCTAATGGTGATTCAGCAGAACCTGAGGCGGCGAACGTTGACTTGGAATCTTCGCGAAGTGGATCTCGTAGGGGGGGGGTGGGGGGCTGGAGCTCTTCGAGGGCATCCTTCAACATGTTATAAGCACTCCAATTCACAGGATCTATTTTACCCTTCCGTTTCTCCTTCTCTCTCTCTCCTCCAACGGTGACCTCAACATTTGCAACTGCATGTTACTAAAACTTCCTTCCTCCAGAAAACCACATTCCTTGATTTACATTTTTAACTGCTTTACAGAAACTGGGCCATAATTATTTATCATATATTGTATTTTTCTTGACCATTCCGAGTTGTCAGTCGACCCACTTTTTGTTCGCTCTTGCTAGAGCCGATTTTCATGGATATTGGAAAAGTGTTCATCTCTCTCTGTCTGTCTATCTGTCTGTCTCTCTCTCTCTCTCACGATACCATAATCTTCCCTTTGCCAGTATAACTTATTTTTACCGCCAGAGGTCTCCTCTCATTGGGCGCGACCGCCTCATTGCCTTGGTTTTCACAAACCAAGAACCCACGTAACTGGTACAGCTTTGGCGACCCCAACGCTGCCCATGGTGCTCCAAGTCTCAAACCACCGTTAATCTTGCTGTCTCTTAAACTCTCGAGAGACGGCAACCCTTTCCCTTGAGTTTTACTCGATTACCGCGCGAGAGTTCACTGGTCCCTCTTCCTGGTTCATTTATTCTCTTTGAACGAGTCTCTATGTCGGATTACTTTAGCCACAACTCTTACCCCGACCCTATTCGATTCGGAACGCGACTCTGGGGCATCCACTTATTCCCAGTCCTCTCACGCAAAGGGGCCAATTCAGCGCTCGCGATGAAGTGAAAGACCTTCAAGGCAGTGGTGCGTACACCTCCTGGGAATCTTCAAAATCTTACCCAGTCGCAGGTTCCCAGGCGAGCCCCCTAGTTTACTGCCGTGGAATTTCAATCGACTCGACGCAAATGCTGCCAAGAGCAAAGAAAAAGTTTATTTTTGAAATTTGCAGAGTGGACCCGACACATTTGCAAGACGCCTCATGAGATGGACGCCTGACGGTTTTCATATATTCCCTTTATACTATGTATTGCCTTGCCTTATCACATCTCAAGCCAGGAACCTGGATCAGTCGAGTCCCTTTCCATACATGGAGTTGCTTTTTCTAATTCATTGACTGCTGATATAATAGGTTATTGGCCTTGAGAGTCAGCTGTAAAAGAGGTTGAACTTTACATTTTATCTGTCTTTTTGCAAAGTTAGGTCCATACTTCTTTGTTTCAACTATGCATTCACAGACTTCACAATAAATGATAATTTTCCATTACAGGGGATCAGGCTGACATTGACTCAACAAGTGTGATGGAGTGAGGATGATAGTGACACAATGAGGGTGAGGTGTCAGCGTGGTAGTGACGCAGACTGTGTGAGTGGATCAGACCGATAGTTGTGCAGTGAGGGGGGTCAGAGTGATAGTGACGCAATAAGTGTGAGGTGGTCAGGGTGATAGTGAAGCACTTCGTGTGAGGGGTCAGTGTGACAGTGACGTAGTAAGAGTGAGTTGTCAGGCTGATAGTGACGCAATAATTGGAAGGAGATCAGGCTGATAGTGATGCAGTCAGTGTTACTGTGTCAGGCTGATTCCGACGCATAAAGTGGGAGGGGACAGGATGATAGTGACGCAGTAAGTGTGATGGCGTCAGGCAGAGACTGACGCAGTGAGTGTGAGACAGTCAGGGTGATAGTGAAGGAGTAAGTGTGTGCGTTCAGGCTGGTAGTGACACAGTAAGTTGGGAGCGTCAGGCTGATAGTTGCCAATAAAAGTGAGGTGTTAGGGGAATAGTGGCGCAGTAAGTGTGAGGTGTCAGGCTGTTAGGGATGCAGTAAGTGTGAGGGGTCAGTCTGATAGTGAAGCAGTAGGTGTGAGGGGGTCAGGATGATAGAGACGCAGCAAGTGTGGCTGGGTCAGGCAGATAGTGTCACAGTATGTGTGAATGTTCAGGCTGATAGTGATGCACTATGTGTCCGTGAGTCAGAGTGATCCTAATGCAGGAAGTGAGAGGGGACAGTGTGATCGTGACTCAGTGAGTGTGAGGGGGTCAGCGTGATGGTGACGGAGTAAGTGTGAGTGTTCAGACTGCTATTGATGCAGTAAGTTGAGGGCGTCAGGCTAATACTGGCCAGTAAGTGTTAAGTGACAGGGTGATAGTGATGTAGGAAATGTGAGCAGTCAGACTGATAGGCACGGTGAAATTGTGAGGGGTCAGACTGATAGTGATGCGGGAAGTGTGCGAGTGTCAGGCGGATAGTGACGCAGTAAGAATGTTGGGAGCAGAGTGATAGGAACGCAATAAGTGTGAGCGGCTCTGGATGATAATGACAGGTCAGTATGAGGGGGAGGATGGTAGTGATCCAGTGAGTGTGAGGTGTCAGGATGACAGTGAAGCAGACTGTGTGAATGTGTCATTGTGATGGTGACCTGGCAAGTGTGATGGGGTCAGGGTGACAGTGACGCAGATGCTTTCAGGGGGTCAGATTGTAGTGATGCAGTAACTGTGAGGGTTCAGGGTGATAGTGACGCAGTGAGTGTGAGATGTCAGTGTGATAGTGACGCAGAACATTTGAGGGGCCAGGCTTATAGTGACGCAGTATGGGCAAGGGGTCTGGGTGACAGTGATGTAGATGCACTCACAGGGCCAGGTTGTAGTAAAGCTGTAAGTGTGAGTGTCTCAGGCTGATAGTGATTAAGTAAATGCGAGGGGCTAAGGCGGATAGGGATGTAGTAAGTGTGCAGGAGTAGTGCTAGAAGTGACACAGTAAATTTGAGTGTTGAAGCTGATAGTGAGCATTAAGTTTGAGGGGATCATGCTGATCTTGACGAAGTAAGGGTGACGTTGTCAGGATGGTAGTTACGCGGTAAGTGTATGGGAGCACAATGATCTTGACGCAGTAAGAGTGGGGAGTCAGGGTGATAGTGATGACGCAGTAAGCATGAGTGGGTAAGTCTGATAGTGACGCAGTATATGTGAGGGAGTACGCCTGGTCGTGGCGCAGTATGTGTGAGATGGTCAGGCTGATATTGATGCAGTTAGTGTTTTGTGGTCAAAGTGATAGTGATGCAATAGGTGTAAGCGGTTCATGATGATAGTGATACAGTGGGTGTGAGATACCAGTGTGATAGTAACGTAGTAAGTGTAAGGGGTCAGGATGACAGTGACACTAAGTGTAAGGCCCTCAGTGTGATAGTGCCGCAGCAAGTGCGGGGTGTCAGGGTGTAAATGACGTGGTAAGTGAGAGAGGAGCATTGCGATAGTGAAGCAGTAAGTGTGAGGGGGTCAGGCTGATAGTGACACAGTCAATGTGACGGAGCATTGTTTTAGTGACAAGATAAGTGTGAGGCGTCAGTCTGATACTGACACAATAAGTGTGATGGAGTCAGGCTGATACTGACACAGTAAGTTTGAGAGGTCAGACTGATAGTGACACAATAAGTGTAAGGGTTCAGGGTGATAGTAACATGGGAAGTGTGATGGCGTGACTGAAAGTGACTCAATAAGTGTGTGGCGGTTAGGCTGATGATGACGCAGTAAAAATAAGGCCGGCAAGGTGAAAATGGCAAAGTCTGTGTGAGTGGGTCAGGGTGATAGTGATGCAGTAAATGTGAGGAGGTCAGGGTGAGAGTGACGCAGTAAATGAGAGAGGATCAGAGTGAGAGTGATGCAGTAAGTCTGAGGGGACACACTGATATTGACGCCGTAAGTATAAAGGGGTCAGGCTGATACTGACACAGTCAGTGTGACGGGGGAGAGTTTTAGTTACACAGAAAGTGCGAGGCGTCAGACTGAAACTGATACAAAAAGTGTGAGTGGGTCAGGGTGATAGTGACGCAGTACGTCTGAAGGGTCAGGCTGATAGTGACGCAGTTGGTGTGATGGGGCAGAGTTTTAGTAACATGGTAAGCGTGAGGCGTCAGTCTATTACTGACACAAAATGTGTGATGGAGTCAGGCTGATAGTGACGCAGTAGGTTTTAGGAGTGAGGGTGAAATTAACATAGGAAGTGCGAGGGTATCACTGATAGTGACACAATATGTGTGTGGCTGTCAGGCTGACAGTGATGCAGTAAAAATGAGGATGTCAAGGTGAAACTGGTGCAGTAAGTATGAGGATGGCAGATGGACAGTGATGCAGTAAGTGTGAAGGGTTCATGCTTATATTGAGGCATGCAAGTGTGAGGGGCCAGTTTGAGATTGACGCTGTGTGCCGGCGGGTCCGGCTGAAAACGACGCAGAAAATGTGTGTGTCTCAGTGTGACAGTGACTCATTACATGTGAGAGGGTCATGGTGATAATGACAGAGAAAGTGTGAGGGGGTCAGGTTGATAGTGATGCTGTAATTGTGAGCTTGGTCAGCGTGATAGTGAGGGGCTCATGCTGATGGCGACACAGCAATTGTGAGGGGGTCAGGGTAGTAGTGACGCAAAACGTGTGAGCGGTCAGGTTAATAGTGATACAGTATGTGTGAGGTATCAGGCCGATAGTGACGCAGTAAAGGTGAGAGTGTTGGTGTGCTAGTGACGCAGTAAGTGTGAGCCGCTCAGGATGATAGTGACGCAATAAGTGTGAGGTTTCAGGTAGACACCAATGCGGTAAGTGTGACGTGTTCAGGGTGACAGTGACGCAGACACTTTGAGGGTGTCAAATTGACAGTGACACAGGAAATGTGAGGGGACAGGGTGATAGGCGTCAATGAGTGTAGGCGTCAATATGATACTTACATAATAAGTGTGATGGAGTCAGGCTGATAATGACACAGTAAGTGTAAGGAGTCAGGGTGATAGGAACATAGGAAGTGTAAAGGCGTGACTGATAGTGACAAAGTAAGTGTTTGGCAGTCAGGCTGATAGTGACGCAGTCAAAATGAAGGTCTCGAAGTGAAAGTGGCGCAGTAAATGTGAGGGTGCCAGATGGATAGTGATGCAGTAAGTTTGAGGGTTTTACGCTGATATTAAGGCGGTAAGTGTGAGGGGTCAGATCTATAGCGATGCAGTAAGTGTCGGGGGGTCAGGCTGATAGTGATGCATTCAAAGACCAAATATCCAAGGTTCACTGTAGTGCTGAACAGCGAGACTTCACAAGGCAAAGACAAAAATCAATAGTTCTCATCCTGTTAATAAATCACAATTCTTCATTTTAAAATTGTCCTCTCCTGCTTCTAGATTCACCAATGAGGGAACAAAATTTAATTGCACCACCCTGTTTATCTCTTCAAATATTTTGCAACTCTCAATGAGATTACCTCTCTTGTTTTGAAACTGTTAAAAAAGGTGAGATTTGCTCAATTTCAATTCAGTGGACTAACGTTCATCCATGATATCAAGGCTAATCACCATTCGTGGTATTCCTCATATGGCATTAGTATCTTTCCTAAATTGAGGATTATAATTCCTCATACTGTAGTCCAAGTGCGGTCGAACTGAGCCACCATACATTGGAAATAATGCTTCGTTCTCCTGTCCTGAAATACTTCTGCAGCTTTCACAACAGACTTCTACAACTGCTACTAGACTTCAATGACTTATTAAAAACTTCTCCAAAATGCATTTCTAAAAATCTGTACATCAGACATTCTACTTCAAACCGTCTTCAAATAATCTCCACACATTTCCCTCCTGACAGTATGATAAAGTCAAATCGTTGCCATTTATTAGATCATGAGGGACATGGATAGGTTGACTCGTCAAGGTGTTTTCCAGCTGGTGAGGAAGTCAACATTTAGAAAACATCGGTTTACATTTAGAGGGTAAGGATTTAAAAGGGACGTCAGGGGCAACTTTTTCAGTCGTGTCCAAAATGAGCTGCCAGAGAAATTGTTGGAGACTGGTACAACTGTAACATTTAATGGCATCTGGATGGATATAGAGTAACAAGGTTTTGAGGGATGTGGGCCAAATGTTGGCAAATGGGACCTATTAATTTAGGATAACTGTCCACCATGGTCAAGTTGGAAAGAAGGGCCACTTTCTGTGTTGTATTGTTCAAGGACTTGATGACTCGAGAACAACCGCAAAAACTTTGCAAATAATTCCGTCAAGACGATTTCAAGTTCCAAATCTTTGGTCAATCTTCCTCTCTTGTGCTCACAAATTCATTACCTGATGTCAGAACTTACGGATTAGTTGCTGGATCCATTCCTGTAAATTGGTTCTGAATTCTTTCTAATTCCGATATTGTTTTTACGAATGTAGCTAGTGTTTATGGACTTAGCATCAATATTTCTAAAACCATATTTCGATGAATATTAAAACACAACAACATATCTAATTTGGCACCAGATGATGAGCAATTGAGTCAAAATCGATCGGACGCAGTGAGACAATGATCCTCTCTTCGTGTGGTGTACCTCCGTGACTCTATAATTCGACGAAGAAGCATTCCCACAACTTCAGCTGTGTCAGAATCTAGGTTGTGGTGAAAGCCTGTCAATCTGCTAAGGGAACGTTCGTCTGGGTGTCTGCAAAGGATTTGGCGAAATCTTTGGGTCTTGACAATTTGTTCTTCCAACAAATGAATTCAATTGTTTTATTATGAAAATTGACAACTGTGCCACAACTGTGATGGCGGAGAGGTTAAGGCGTTGGATTTGAAATGCAATGGGGTCTCCCTGCGCAGGTTAGAATCCTGTTCACAGCGTAGAATCTTTTAAAAGTTATTAATTCCTTTGTAGGATTTGGATTTCGTGGAGCTTGAGCTTTGCATTCAATCGAAAATAAATTTTCAACTGTGAAGAATCCGAAGTAATTTCAAGACTGGCCCAGTCATCTAATTGAATAAATTATATGTCGAGACACAAAAAGCCACCAACTTCCAACACGAATCAGTTTCAACACATTTGTCGAACTATCGTGAAATTTGGATGTTCGGGGGGGGGGTGGAATTTAGCAAAACAAGAAGCAATGCAATATTTACCTGCAGGTGATGATTTTTTTTTAGGATCAGTTGAAAGTCAAGCTGAGAAAGTTCAACCTAATTTACAGCTGACTCTCAAGGCCAATAATCTATTATATCAGCAGTCAATGAATTAGAAAAAGCAACTCCATGTGTGGAAAGGAACTCGACTGACCCAGGTTTCTGGCTTGCGATGTGAAAAGGCAAGGTGATATCAGCGGAGTAGAATTTTCTGGAAATATTAGAAATGGAATGTAAACGGTCTTCTGCTGTCCACATTCGTAAGAAATTGTGCATTAAGAAGTGAAATTGAAAATTAACGATGAAAATCAGACTTAGCCCTCTGCTTGTGGAGTAGCATTGTTCAGAACAATAGGTTGTTGTTGAGGCTAAAATTGACCAAAATAATCGATGGGGATCTTACCACGGCCTTCGGTGGAGCAGTTGGTGTGGAGAGCTCAGCTTGAAGAACCAAATCCAATTATTCATCCTGGCTATCTGAATTGCTTAGTTAAACATACTCCCAGTTTAATGAAAAAAAACCTTTGCTATCAGAGTTAGAGGATTTCATGTCAGCACGTTCCGATATGAGAAGACAATACATGGAGTAGACGTGACTTAAATATTGACTCTAACGTCAGAGATGTTGACACATTTCTGCACCAAAACAGCACTACCATTAGTATCAAATCAAACTGAACAAAGGACTAGTCACTTCGACATTTCCTGTCTGCAGACTCTGCCAATGGACCGTTCAGACCCGATGTAGGAATAGGGCATGGTGACATCTGTTCGCAAGTGGATCACTTCATTCTTGCTCACGATCCATAAACCATAATTCATTTTGAACTTCTTAGCCATCAGCATGGTAAGTGGTACAAAATGCACAGGTTTCCTTCTCGAAAGAAAGAGCGAAATCTTATTCAATGCAGACGCAAATTCAAGTTGTCCCTGGTCGACCAGAAGACAGATGTCGCGAGACAAAGTGAATAAAGAAAACAAACAATGTTTTCTGGGAGTCAAAAAGATGCCCTGGAAGAACGGAAACATATATTTGGAACTAAAGTCACATACCACTTCTACAGACTAAATGTTCTTGAACCGTTATCTTAATTTGACCTTCATGTCCACCATTGCTGCAAAGATTATCTCAACAACTCAGAACTTTATGTTCTTTGATATTCTCTCCTTCATGTTTCTCTTGATTTTGAAACTAAAACCGAGCAATAGTAATGCACCCTATTTCACTTGCAAAGATCAGAAGATCAATTTATAAGAGAACAGAAATAAAGCTACGTTTGTCTTTCGAGAGAAAACACAGCTATCATTTCGACTCCAAAAAGTCTTCTTCAGAAGTCTGCACAATGAACTCGAAATAGTAGACCGAAAATGAAAAAAAAAGCCAAAATGCCGCGAATACACCACCCGCAAGCGCATCAAGTCCACTCGAATATGCCGGATTACTACTATCAACATCAGTGGAGAACGGAACAAAGCTCATTCTGCAGTTGTCAGCCTGTTATGACGTAGTTTGTAAAGTCAGAAATATGATTCGGTAAAAGTGGGATGAAAGCGGGATATAGGAAGTCTGAAAAAAGCAAGTGCGTGATTTGCTTTGAAGAAGGTTGGCAGTGATGAAAATGGAAATTAACTACAGTGAGGGGGGCTTAATTAATACTCAGAATGGTTGCTACACACAGGGACGCAATTCTTTTTGCTAGGATTCTGTTCTGCCATTTTATAATCACGACTGCTGTCGGGTTTGGTTTCCATTCCAGGCTTAGGTGACAGCCTGATGGAAGTTTGCACATTCGCCCAATTTCTGTGTGGTTGCTCTGGTTTGCTGCCACATTCTAAACATTTGCAGGAGAAAGTGAGGTCTGCAGATGCTGGAGATCAGAGCTGAAAATGTGTTGCTGGAAAAACGCAGCAGGCCAGGCAGCATCCAGGGAACAGGAGAATCGACGTTTCGGGCATAAGCCCTTCTTCAGGAATTAGGGCTTGTGCCCGAAACGTCGATTCTCCTGTTCCTTGGATGCTGCCTGACCTGCTGCGCTTTTCCAGCAACACATTTTCAGCTCTAAACATTTGCAGGTTATTTGGAATCGCCATTGAACGCACGCAGTTACAGAGACAGTGATGTCTCTGTAATAGGAGTGTCTGGATAGGACGTACTTCAGAGGATTTTTGTGAACTTAAATAGACAGAGTGGGGTTAGTCTGCTGTTTCCTGGGTGAGCTACATGGACAGAGAGGGGTCAGGGTCTTCTTCCCTGAGGGAGATACGTTGACAGATTTGGGTTAGTTGCTCTTACCCGTGTCAGTCACGCAGATACAGTAGGGTCAGTCTGCCCTTCCCTGGGCGAATTTCTTTCACAGAGTTTTGACAGTCTGCTCTTCCCTGGCTGAGTGAAAAAGAAAGAGCGGGGTCAGTATTCACTTCCCTCGATAATTTATCTTGACAGTCTGGCTTCCGTCTGCTCTTTCCTGGCGAGTTACATTGGTAGAGTGGGGTTAGTGTTCATTCATTGGGTGAGTGCTATAGACAGAATGGGATCAGTCTGCTCTTCCCTGAGGGAATTACATTTATAGAGTGGGGTCAGACTGCTCTTCAGAGAATGACTTATATTGACAGTGTGGGGTCAGTCTGCCTTTCCCTGGGTGAGTAACACTGACTGAGTGGCGTCAGTTTGCTCTTCCCTCAGTGAGTTACATTGACAGAGTGGCGTCAGGAGTGGAGTCTATGAGGAGTTGACAATAGTAACTCGTCCCCTACATCTTTGGGGTAATTAGCGATGGACAGTGAATCTTAGCTCACTGAAAGAAAACTGTGTCCCA
Organism: Chiloscyllium plagiosum; assembly: GCF_037043375.1. NCBI lineage: Eukaryota > Metazoa > Chordata > Chondrichthyes > Orectolobiformes > Hemiscylliidae > Chiloscyllium > Chiloscyllium plagiosum. The sequence continues at coordinate 70,112,212 of NW_028270160.1, forward strand.
GAAAAGCATTTCTAATAATTCCATGTACTAATTCGGCACTGCAAGTGGTCGGGAATAATTTGAGGAGAGGTGCAGGGTAGAATAATTAAAGTCAAATGCACTGATGCCGAGGAGACATGACACAAGATGTGAGTGTGGAGCTGATTGTGCAAGGCTCAGTGTCAGTGCGATTGGTTCAGCATTTATTTCTCACTGTTCGCAAGGACTCACACACCACTGCTGTCAATTCACAACAATAGCCTGGTCATCTTGGTTTGAAAATCCCTGCGTGTGTATTAATGTGGTTAATGGGACGCGAGAGGAGATGAGCACATCCTCTTTATTCTGTCAGTTTAAACAGATGAAAATATCTGTTGGATGCCAATGCAAGAGGATACTGTCTTTTCCTGTGCCTTTTCAGTGGGGCATGCTCAGCATTGAAATGTCTGTTTTTGCGCATGCAGAGTTTGATTGCCATTCATACTGAGCAACGCTAATACAGAAAACACGTTTTCAAATTCCTGTGATCAAGTGGTTCAGGCATTGCACATATGGACGAGAAATCTGGCTTTTAATGTAGCGCCGTGGCTTAGCTGGTGAAAGCACCTCCCATCACACTGGTGCCTGCTCATTGTATTGAAAGCTCGTTATTTCTCGCATGTATTGTGTTGCTGATCGAGAAATTCAGTATCCTGTTTGAATTGCTCTATATTCTGATTTTGCGTTCCGGCTTCATTTTCCAAGTTTAAATCCAGTAGTGTATGTTGCTCTTTTTAACTACTATTTTAACCTGGAGATTCTTCCCGCAGTGCCACAAGCACTTCTGCTTCTCATCCTCTTATTCTCATTCCTTCATTCCCAGTTTTGTGGAAATTTAGTGGTGAGGCAGGAGACACCCGGGGAATGTTGTGGTAATGGCACTGACACCACGACATGATCACCCTCATTCTCTGATGTCACCATTCATTTGTTGTACACCAACAGTAAATGCATTCTTGTTCTTCTTCAGCTATCGTGTAATCACTTTCTTTTTCTGTTGGATAAGGAATTCAACTTTAACTTCGGAAGGGTCTTTCGATTTTGAGGAAGAAAAGTCTCCTTGCCTCAGGTCGAAGTAACAGACGCATTATCCAGAGAATGTGAGACTACTTCGACCGACTCTAACTCGGCGTCAGAAAGCCTCTCAGTAGTTCGAATCTCAAACTGACTCTGAATGTCAGGCTTTTCAAGAGCAGAAATGGGAAATGAGGGATATGGACAGCCAGAGAGTCGGAGAATGTGAAAAAGGCCCAGGAGGATTCAGAGACAAATATAGAAAAAACAAAGACACATATTGAGGCAGACACTGAAAGAAACAATTGTCCATTCGGCGTGACTGCTAAATAACAGAAAGCAAAAGGAAATGCAGCCATTAAAACATAGCCTTCCACCAGCTCAGGAAAATGAAAGTAGCATGACAGCTGATTAAGTCCTTTTAAGATTGTAAATTCGACGTCTGTAAGCTCAAGAGTGATTTTGATAAATATCCTAATTCGACAGGTAAGATTATCATTTTCCCAACAGTATAATCTAGAAATCTATAACTAACTTGTTTCCTGTCCAACTAAAAAAAATCTGCTTCTCTCCACAGATGTTGCCAGGTGTAGCGGGTTTCTCTATCAATTCTCGTTTTTAGTTCAGATTTCCAAAACCTGCATCTTTTTGATTTTTGATAATGTTGCACAAAACCAAGCATTATCAGGTTCGGATGAGTGGTAAGAAATACTGGTACCACGATATATTTGCACAATAAAACATTCATTCCCTCTCCGAGAATAGAACCAACACTATGGCGGTTAGAGTTCCAAATCCCAACTACGAGATTACACGGAATGAAGACTGACACTCTTGCACTTATTCTCAATGAAATGGGTTTTCCCTTTCATTTCTGATCAGTTTCACTGCAGAAAGGTTTCTACTCGTCTTCAAGTTTTGCAGAATGGAAAATCCCATTTGGACCATGATGCAGTCTGGTTTAACGACATTCATCTATTCTATTCCCAGTTTCCAGCTTTGGCCCATAAACTTATGTGTTCTGACGTTTCCAGTGCAAATGGCAGCGAGGTTCTTGCTTTGATCTTAGATGACACAACAATAGGATTGAAGTTTGATATAGTCACACTGTGTTATTACCCACGTCGTGTCTCCTACAGAAAGAGACACACAGACACATTCCCCGAGAGTCGCAGAGTTCTCAGGATTTGACCACCTCTTTGTGCTTCACTTCAGCTGTCCGCTCCAACATGCAAGTTCAACCGCCAAAGGCAGCTTTTGGTTAAACTAAAGCCAGTTCTACAGACAATGAGAGACGTTGATCCGAGATAGAATTTGAAGTGGACGAAAGAAACTGTAAATTCAAAAAAACACACCATTCTGTTCCTGACAGACAACAGGAATGGACTAGCACGCTGCATCCTCATGATTTTAAATGCGAACCGACAATCCCCTCACTCGACGTCAGGCGTGTTACCAATTCCATCACTGACCCAAAGACTAGATTTGGCTGTGACAGTTTGTCTATAGGTAATGTAAACATCCACTTCAGGGAAACAGCATTCACAAGGTGAAAAATCAGCAACATAATCACCGTCACTGTTTCACTTGGAATTCCCCACTCTGTGAACCGTTTCCTTTCACTGTACTTGCATATTTGAAGTTTTTAACATTCCAGAGCCTGAACTAATTCAGCGAGAAACCACCAGTCATTTCGAGACCGTCATCCAGAATGAGGCGAGTTGAACGATGCCTTTCTTGCTGCCAACACATCAGCGCAGCTCAAAACAAGCTCGTGTTAGCATCAGTCTTTACTTCACTTGCTGCAGTATATCTGCTGAACAACATCCGATTATCACAGCATTGCCTTCTTCACATTGAAACCAAGGGAGATAATATGAACCGACTTGTAAACATGGAGAGAGAAATACTGCTGACGAAGACGATTATGACGTGAAGAGCAGGCACAAGAATTTGTACAGGTCAGGTCCCAAATGCGACTTCAGTATCAATGGACATCCCTGCATATGGGTCAGAGTTTACATTGCCCAGAACAGGCTTTATTTCACATTCAGGTAGTGAAGATTTAATTCTCATCTTGTGAATTATCCGAATGAAAACTTAATCCTGGTTGCACACAGAACACACACACGGATCCTGCCAGAACAATTCAGTAATCGGTCAACATTTGTCGAAAAGGACAATGGCAGCAAATACAAGTGAATGCTATCACCACAATGACCCCTCCAAGGATCTAGCCCTAAAAAGGGATGGAGAATGCAGGCATCGATCCCACAAACTCTCTCATGCAAACCGAGACTCTTCCATTTGAGATAACTTCCACAGGCTGGCCAATGACCATTCTTCTTGACATATTCCCAACTTCTCAGTGGGAGATTTTGGCTGCGGAAAATACCTCACAAATCATGTTGCCCACGCAGCTCTCCAGCGAAACCAAAAACTGACAACTCATGAACAGAAGCAGAACTGACAAAGAGAACCTATTTTCAGACACACGGACTCATGAATGCTGTTTGTGAGACAGAGCCAGTCGTCTGGGTCATGAGCTGCACACACAAATGGCAGAGAGGCAATTCCAAATGGTGCTTTCACTGAGTTCACCAGTACTTCCAACAAAGTGCTCCAGGAAAGTAACATGAAACATTAGATTACATTACATTAGATTACATTACAGTGTGGAAACAGGCCCTTCGGTCCAACAAGTCCACACCGACCCGCCGAAGCGCAACCCACCCATAACCCTACATTTACCCTTACCTAACACTAAGGGCAATTTAGCACGGCCAATTCACCTGACCTGCATATCATTGGACTGTGGGAGGAAACCAGAGCACCCGGAGGAATCCCACGCAGACTCGGTGAGAACGTGCAAACTCCACACAGTCAGTCACCTGAGGCCGGAAATGAACCCCAGTCTCTGGCGCTGTGAGGCAATAGCGCTAACCACTGTGCCACTGTGCCGCCCACCAACTGACTAACAATGAACCATGAAAAGTGAAGATTACCAATTACAGTTTCGATTAGATGACATTAACAATTGGGCTGATGTCTCCACCGGATTGAGAGGATCAATCACCAGCCTCTCTCATCAGGACAGAAATTAAGGAAATTAGGGAAACGTAACCAAGTTTCATATCGCAATTTCCCTCCTTTTCGCAACAACAACAGAAAACTGCGAGCAGATTCAATGTAGAACCTAATTTCACATCAACAGGGAAATAAATATCTCCATTCACTTTCAGAGAAACGGTGAAAAATGCAAATTGTCTGGAATATGAGCGCTTGGCGGAGCCTGCTTTAGAGTCGTGTATTTTGCTGGTGGCCTTTCGAACTGGAGGGGAACGTGACAACTGCAGCAGAAGGAGATAACATGGGCACTGCCATATTGGTTGTTTTCTGCTCTGCCACATCACAGCCGGATTAGAAGAAATGACTGATTTTTTTTTTCTGTTCAACTTTAACGAAACTCATCCCTGCAAAACGTTGTCAGCTTAATCCATGAACACATGTGGCCGAATATGGATGCAAACACAAGCCTTCTTAAGAAGTGGAATCTGAAATCAGAGTCTCAGGTTGCTCAGCCACGCGAGCACACAGGCCAAAACCGGAAACCCAAGAGCATGTACCTGATGATACCCTGCAGCATACTCACAGGAACTGCAGCAGTTCTGCAGAATAAGCGGTGGGAAGGAATTGCTCTATCTGAGCAGTCGTGCTTGTTGTTCTCATCAGCAAATCTGGCTTTGAATTTGCTAGCCCATACCTGCTACCATGCTGAAACGGAATGCAAGTCCGATTAGTCGCTGTGTGAAACTTTGTTCATTTTCTCTCCTCAGATAAAGTGATCACTGGAGATGATGAATTCTGCTCCTGCCGGAAACGCCGACTCTCCTGCTGCTCGGATGAACTGAAAAACGGGTTTAGCACTGGAGTCCGAGAATGGCAGAACACGTAGCAAATTATTCTAAACCCAGAGCCAATAAGAAATCCAACTTTCCTTTTCTTTCTTCATAATAGTGCATTATCCAGCAGAGCCATGAACTACTGCCACCTGGCTGCAAGCTGAGTTGGAAATCTATGTGAGAAACAAGGACATGTGACTCACTTATTGTCGGTAAATCAAACAGTTCTCACTTTGAGGTGTACAAAAATTAGTTTCTATACATATTCAAGGAATGTCAAAGGCGATCTGAGATGTCAAAGAGGTGGTCACTGTTCGTGATTGCTCTTTGTTCGAGTTGTGAAAAGGTTTCCCGCTTTAGTCGCATTCACGTTTCCTGTTGATAACTGAATCAGACAGACGGTGTTTCACCAGAACTGCACTTGACTTGCATTCCTCTCCCTCGCTGTCATACTTTCCTGGAACTCTGTGAGAACAAGAAAACCAAATACATACTGTGTCATTCGGCAGCCTGTCTGTGATTTCCTCATTTTCAGTTACAACATGGCTTAGACTTCAGGCCAAACGGTAATATTAGTAACAGTATGAGAACAAGAGTCGATTGTTCATCTGTGCCTGTAAATCTTTTCATTCCTGTTGTTGATTGAATGAACTGTATCCGTGCCTGCTGCTTCGAAACTCGAATATGTGAACTGCTCCAAACTATGGTTGAGGATTTCTGGTTTTGGTTGAAACACATTGAGAAACGCCAGACAGCGTTCAAATGAAGCTTTCAGAGCACATTTTCGGATGCATTTGACAGAGACTAACATCATGAATCCAGTGTTCGCTGTGACAGAAGGAAATGAATGTTCTCCTTGTTACTGATCCAGGCCACCTTCGCATGTCAAGCAAATGCGGTACTGTTGTTACAGAAAGGATAAGTGCCTGGTAACTGTGTCCTTAAAGAGGACATGATTGAAAAAATAAAGAAAACCATGTTGAAATATCCAGGAAATATTGACTGAAAAGGCGCAGACAATTTTCCCTGCAGCGCCAAGACAGAGGAACATATGTAACGGCACTCTTAAACAGGATGGCCAGCAGTGATATAGACATCGCCACATATGAAGGACCACTGCAAATAGAAATTTGAAAATGACTTTCACGCAGCAGGTGTTCGGAATTATATTCTTTTCACCGCTACAGTAGTATTGGGCGAGTAAATTCAAAACAAGGTTTGCTGATAAGAATGCAATAAAACCCCATCGATCATGATATGAAAGATTGTCGTCCGTAAAGAGGGAACAAAAATGTTTCTTATCAGCTTAGTACTGGGCCGCTTTCGGACAAACTGACACTGCTACTCTCCAGAAAAGATCAGGGCCCGCGGCATGCACTCTTAGAAATATTGACCATCAGTGCTGGAAACATCCCTGCATATTCAGAACAAGGAAGAATACGTATCGAATAAAAGCGTAGATGGCAATTAATTGGACTTGTATTCCCATTCACCACAACAGCGAGAATGTGCGGGGATATACAGGGTAAGGTTTACTGACCAGGTCAGAAAGCATTTACCTACACATATCGTGACACACAAGCCTATCTTTCTTTCTGTCCATTTTTGTTTGAAGCGATCCTTTCCGTAGGAGATGAAGATGATTACTGCTCCCCCGCAGGATCACAGTGGGGCCAGAGACCCGATCGAGCTGCTCAGAACAGTTCGTGTTTGCCGAGAATCACTGAAACTGAGATTGATGACACGTAGACACGGTGTAACAGCTGCCAACACATCTGGAGGGTTTTGGGACGGATTAGGACCCACTCTGGAAAAAAGACTGGATCCTAAGACTGGGGAATAAGTGTTCAGGGAAAGGACTAGAGAATGGGGTTAAGAACGATGTTAACCAAGATCGAATGGTGGAGCAGACTAGATATTCTGAAAGCGCTAACCGCTCCTATGTCTTCCAATCTCTTGGCCATCTGGTATCTAAGGAAATAGAAACAGGGTTATTTGTTCAGTTGGAAGTCCTGGGCAAAGTGAGAGATAGAACAAGCATGATACAGTTTTAGAGATTGGGAAAATGTTTGGAGAGGAGGCAATAAAAGTGAAGCTGAATATAAAGTTTGAAGTCAGGACATATTCAATAAGAAGGAAGTTTGTAGAAAGGCAGAGGGACATGAAGATGGAAAAAGAAGTGTCACCACTCCCGAAATCTCATTCGGTTTTCATTTTCAAGATGCGACCGGACCTGCTGAGATTTTCCAGCAATGTCATTTGTTGATTCTGAAACAGAAGATGGGAGTGATCCTGGACTAATCAGCTTTCCCATGTTCTGGGAATATTTGACTTACCCATTAAATCAGATCACGTCTGTCCCACACTGAAACCTCAGAATCCTTCCCCACCTCCATCCTCGTTACTGGCACTAAACTGTTCATTACATAAACTTACATGAGCATACAACAAGAACAATTGCAAAACATTCAGGGAGAGCTCCGTTCCGTACCATCAGCACATTCTGAATCAGTTAATTTTTGTTCAGGACCCATGAGACATTGAGCCGTCTCTGTCAGACCACTAACAAATGGCCATTCGCGTTCTGTGTCTTTGAACACTTTGGTTGGTGCACGGATGTAGTGGAATCTCACGTTTTGAAATGGACATCATTCATAGTATTTTCAGCTGCACTGATAAAGTTGGATCTGGCGCTTCCAGTAAAGTGCAGACAGTTTTCACTCAGAAACCGACATGTGATCAAAGCAGGAGCACAGATGTGTCAACAAAAGCAACAAGAATGCTCCACCAGCGTTAGCTTGCAATTCTGCATGTGGAACGAAGAGTTGGAACTCTATTAAACAGTGAAAACGCCTATTATGGGATTTGGACGCACGGCTCTCTGATTAAACAACTCACATTGCACCGAACTGAGATATCCAGGCTTCGCACACGATCAATTAGTTTACTATTTTATTCTGAGCATAATTCACCTGGCACAGCAATTTGCAAAGGTCCAGCTCATTCCTCCCAATCACAAATAACATAATTCACATCTTTCACTTTTGTTATTTCTTCAAAACATTACAATCCATTTAAAACTTGTTCCGGCATTTAAGATTCAACCCGAATATTTTCATATGAAGTGATTTCCAGTCACTCTGGCAGACAGTAAATCAATCGGAAAATTACCTTAGGAAACCCAATCATTTCTGTTTACAGTATTGGGAATTTCCCATCTGCTGACGAGACAGAGTCCTCACAATCAACATTTTCTTTGTTCTTCCTGCCTAAAACGTTTACCACTTCTTATTTTCAAGACAGGAGTTTTGTTTATAACACGTTCCAAGAACAGGAACAAACTTCCAATCTCCTGAAGCCGTATCCAATTTAAAATGGAAGCTTTTTTCCTTTCCCACGGGAAGAGCAGTTAATGAGAAAGGAGTTTCCACGAGCTGTGTCCCAGGGTTTGGCAGGAAGCCCTGACTGAAGCTGCAGTGGCCGCTTTTAGTTGGCATCGGAGGATTGGAGAACATCGTGTCATATTCTGCTGCATGTAAACGTCTTGTTCCCTGTGGACTCGGGGTGAATCATGGATGAGTTTTCGGAACAACACTGCCTTCCAGTCTCTGGCCATCTGTTTTCTAAGGAAATAGAAAAGAGTTGTTTGTTGAGTTCGAAGCCCTATCGCAATGTGAAAGATGGAACAGTTCTGATACAAAATAGGAGACTGGGAAAATGGTTGGAGAGGAAGTAATAAAAGAGAAGCTGAATATAAAGTCAGGAGACATTCAATAAAAAGGAATAGTGTGCAAAAGCAGGTGGAGATGGACATGGAAAAGAAGTGTCACTAGTCCCGAAGTCTTACATCGATTTATATTTCCAAGATGCTACCAGACCTGCTGAGATTTTCCAGTAATTTCATTTGTTGGTTTAGTAAGAGAAGATGGCAGTGATCCTGGACCAAACAGCTCTCCCGTGCTCTGGGGATATTTTGACTTCCTGTGTTTATGTCCCACACTGAAACCTCACGATCCTGCCGCACCTCCACCCTCGTTACTGACAATATACTGTTCATTATGTTAAACACAAGAAGAACAATTGCAAAACGTTGAGGGAGAGTTCCTTTCGGTTTCCATCAGAACAATCTGAATCACTGAAAATTGGTTCAGGACCCATGTGACATTGATCCGTCTCTGTCAGTGGCAAGTGGCCATTCGCTTTCCGTGCCTTTGAACACTTTGGGTTGTGCACGGTTGGTTTTGAACCTCACGTTTTGAAACGGACATCATTCGTTGTATTTTCGGCTGCACTGATAAGTTGTCTCTGGCGCCTCCAGTAAAATGGAAACAGTGTTCACTCAGAAACCGACGTGTGATCAAAAGCAGGCGGACAATGAAAGCAGCAAGAACATTCCCCTGCGATGGGTTGCAATACTGCACGTGGAACGGAGAGCCGGAATTGTATTAAGCGGTGAAAGCGCCCATTGTGAGACTTGCACCCACCACCCTCAGATTAAGCATGTCACACTGCACCGACTGAGCTAACCAAGCATGGTGCACTGTGGATTAGTTTGCTATGACATTGCGAGCATAATTCATCAGCAATTTGTTAGGATCCAGTTCATTGCTCCTAATCACAAAAATATCATTCACACCTTTCACTTCAGTTATTCCTTCAAAGCATTACAATATATTCAGCACTTGTCCCGGGATTTAAGGTTCAGCCCTAATATCTTCATAGTTTTACCCTCACCTCTATGTCGCTGATGTGATTTCCAATCACTCTGGCAGACAGTAAATCAGTCGGGAAATTACCTAAGGAAACCCAATCATTTTTACAGTGTTGGGCATTTCCCGTCTGCCGACGAGACAGAGTCGTCTGAATCAAATCTTTCTTTGTTCTTTCTACCTAAAACCTTTACAACTTCTTATTTTCAAGTCAGGAGTTTTATTTGTAACATGTTTCAAGGACTGGAGCGACATTCCAATGTCCTGAAGCCCTTTCCAATTTAAAGTGAAAGTTTTGCTCCTTTCACACGGAAAGAGCTGTTACTAAGGAAGGAGTTTCCACGAGTTGTTTCCCATGGCTTGGCAGAAAGTCGCTGATTGAAGCTGCAGTGACCGCTTTCTGTTGGCATCGGGAGCTTGGAGAAAGTGATGTCGTATTCTGCTGCGTGTAAACGTCTCACTCCCTGTGGACTTGGGGTGAATCATGGATGAGTTTTCCCAGTTACAATGTCAATATATGGTCGGGGTAAATGCTTGTGCTGAAATATTTGAGGCTTATTCCCTGGGTGGGCTCGAACCACCAACATTTCAGCCAACTGCGCTGACCATTTGAGATACAGAAACTGGTAACGCAGATATCCAAAAGCAAAGTTATCGACGGGATATCAGTATTTGTCGGACAGCAGGAACTTGTGTTGTTTTCAGAGACGGTCGCTGATTTTATCACCGAGAGGGTAAGCATACTGAGGAGCTGCAAACACTCAAATTAAAAGGCATCCACCCATGCGCACTGCACTCACATATATCTCCACATAGTAGCTCACGTACGATGCTGGTATTTGAAGCCACGATTCGATCGAAACTGAAGCTTAAAATCTAGCATATTAGACCGCTCGACCACGCTGCCACACGGAAGCCATCCCTCAGATTTGTTTTGACTAGTGTTTCAGCATCGATTCACTTCAGGCACTTAGACCTCGCAAATTCTGTAATGAAATTGGCGTAATTTAAGAAGAAAGACCAAAGAAAATGTACAGACAAGGAACAGGCCCTTCATCCATTCAAGCCTGAGCCGATCCAAATCTACTGTTTAAATCTGTCACCCAATTCCTAAGCATCTGTATTCCTCTGCTCCCCACCTACTCATGCATCTGTCCAGACGCATCTTAAATGTATCCACCGTGATTACCTCTCCCGTCTCTGCTGGGAACGCGTTCCAGACACCCACCACCCGCTGCGTCAAGTAGTTGCCGCGTGTATCCCTCTTAAACTTTTCACCTCTCACCTTGAATGCGTGACCTCTCGGAATTTAATCCTTCACCTGGGAAATAAAACTTTTCTCTATCTACCCTGTCTGTACCCTTCATGATTTTGTAAACCTCAAAAAGGTCCCCCTCAAACTCCTTTTTTCTAATGAAAACAAACCTAACCTACTCATCCTCTGTTCCTAGATTGCACCTTCCATACGAGGCAGCATCCACTTAAACCTTTTACGTGCCCTTTCCAAAGCGTCCACATCCTTTTGGTAATGTGGCGACCAGAAATTTACACAGGATTCTAAGTGTGGCCAGACCAATGTATTGTTCAATTTTAACATGACTTGCCAGCCATTTTATTCAATACCCCATCCAATAAAGCCAAGCATACTATATGCCTGCTTGACCACTCGAACACCTGTGCAGCAACCTTCAGTGTATAATGGACCTGCACTCACAGATCTCTCTGTCCATCAACTTTTTTCCCCAAGCTCTTCCGTTCATTGTATAACCCCAGCTAGAATGAGACTGACTGAAATGCGTCACCTCATAGTTGTCTGTTTTGAACTCCAGCTGCCACTTTCCCGCCCAACTTTCCAGTATATCTCTATCCTCCTGTATTCTTTAACAGTCACTTAAACTTTGTGCTAGTCCACAAATCTTCGTGTCATCTGCAAACTTTCTGATCATTCCAACAGTGCTCTCTTCCAGATCATTTATGTATATCACAAACAACAGTGGCCACAACACTGACCCCTGTGGAGCACTACTTACTGGTCATCTTTCTCCATTTCCAGAAACTCCATTCAACTGCCATTCTCTGTCTCCTATTGCTCAACTAATTCTTTATCCACCTGTCTAGAACACCCTGCACACCATATTACTTTACGTTCTGTATTTGCTTACCATGGGGAACCTTACCTAACTCCATACTGTAGTGCATGTATATGACATCAACAGCCTTTCCTTCATCTATCAACTTGGGCACTACCACGAAAAACTCTGTGCCTCTCACTGATATGCACATTGTTTTCTAAATATGAATAGATCATATCCCTCAGTACCTTCTCCAGCAACTTTCCCAACACTGATGTTAGGCCCATTGTTCTGTAGTTATCCGGAATATCCCTACTATCCTTCTTGTGCAGGGGACAATATGAGCAACGTTCCAGTCGGCCAGAACCTCACCTGTGATGAAGGATGCCACGAAGATATCTGTCAGGGCCCCAGCTATTTCCTCTTTCACCTCACTCAGAAACCAGGGATAGATCCCATCCGTTCCTGGGGATTTGTCCACAGTAATTACCCCTAGCCTGCCCAATACAGCTTCCCTACTTATGTCAACATGATCCAGACTAATCAGATGTTTTACTCTAGACTCAACATTCATCATGTTCCTCTCCTCAGTGAACACTGATGCAAAATAATCATTCAGAATCATACCCACTTTCTCAGTTTCGACATACAGCCTTCCTTCATTTTCCTTCAGTGGACCAAACCTTTCTCTGATTACCCGTTTGCTTCTTATATATGAATAATAGGCTTTAGGATTCTCCTTAATTGTGCTAGCGTGAAGTTGTTTCATGACCCCTTTTAACCCCCTTCATTCCTCGTTTAAGAATTGTCCTACTCTTCCCATGTTCCTCCAGGGACCATTATGTTATTGGCTGCCAAGGCGTTATGTATGCTTCCCTGTTCCTCTTGGCGAGTCGTACAATTGTCCTGTCATCAACAGTTCACGAATATTGCCTTCCAAATTCTTTGCCTTCAACGGGACATGCCTATCCTGCACTATATTTAACCTATCTTTGAAAGCCTGCCACATATGAACTGTGGACTTTCCTACAAAAGCTGTGTCCAATCCACATTTCCGACCTCCTGCATAATTTTGATATAATTCGCTTTGGCCCAGTTTAGTACTCTTTCCTCATGACCACTCTCATCTTTGTCAATGAGTATTCTAACACTTACAGAATATTGGACACTTCCCAAAGAAATCACCCACGGCAACTGCTATCGCCAGCCCTGTCTTATTCCCCAATATTAGTTCCAATATGGCCTATTCCCTCGTCGGACTATTGATATACCACTCCAGAAAACTCACCTGGAGGCTTCTTACAAATGGTATCCCATCCAGACCTCTGACGCTAAGAGTATCCCGGTCAATGTTAGATAAACGGAAATCTCCAATCAACGCAAAATTATTGTCTCTACGTCTTTCCATTGTCTGTTTAACTGTTTTTTATTACACCTCACGCTCACTGTAATACAGCCCCATAAATCTAACCGCACCCTTCTTATTTCACTGCTCCATCCATAGTGTCTCACGACCCAAGCCAGACATGGTGTCCTCCTTTCGTACAGCCTTGATATCATCCCTGACCAGCAATGCAACTCCTTCCCCTTTTACTTCCCTCCCTGTCCCGTCTGAAGCGTCTATATCCTAGAACATTTGGTTGCCAACCATGCCCTTCCTTCAACTAAATCTCTGTGATCGCAATAACGTCATATTCCCAGGCACCAACCTATGCCCTATGTTCATCTGTCTATACTCCATGCATTAACGTAGATGCATTTCAGGCCACCAGTTCTTTTGCATTCATCTGTTCTCTGCCTACTCTTCGCATTTTTAATGCTATCTTCCAGATTCTGAGCGTTTCCAATTTCCATCTCACTGCCGACTTGTTTAATCTTGTGGTTCCCAGCCCCCTGCCACATTAGTATAAAACCTCCCCAACAGCAGTAGCAAAACCTCCCGAAAGGATATTCGTTCCCGTCTGGTTCAGCTGCAGACCGTCAAATTTCTTATAGTCCCACATTCCCCAGAACTGGTCGCAAAATCCAACAAATCTGAAACCCACCCTGCAGCACAAATCCTCAAGTTACGTGTTCATCGTGCCTTTTTTTAATTCATTTCTACGCTGGCAGTCACATGGCACCGGCAGTAATCCCGAGATTACTACCTTTGAGGTCCTCCTCTTTAATTTCTCTCCTAGCTCCCTGAATTATCCCTGCAGGTCCTCATCTCGACTTTTTTTTTCCGTTGGTGCCTGTATGCACCAAGATAACTGGCTGTTCACGATCCACTTTTCGAATGCTCTTCAGCCGATGGGCGACATCCCTCGCTGGAGCACCTGGGAGGCAACATAATTCTCCAGAATTGCTGATGCTCCACAGTGAGTCCACCCGCCGTTCCAGAGTGACCACGCGGTCAAACAAGTGCTGCAGCTGGACACACTTCTTGCAAGTGTAAGTTTAGAAAACCTTTACAAGGTTTTGCAAGGTTTGCACTGCTTGGACATGAGAACGAAACTGAATAGGCTTCGTCAGATTCCCAGGAGCTTCAGTGCTCAGATATGGCCTCATAGAAGCTTATAAAATCATGAGGAAGACAGACAAAGTAAATAGTCAGGGAGCACTTTTTCACAAGACACGAGAGTTCAAATCTACATAGCAAATGTTTAATGCGAGAGAGGAAACATTTAAAAGGGATGTGAGGGACACATGTTTTTCACACAGAACTTTTGTTGGTGTGGAATGAATTGCCACGTTTAGTGGCACTCACAACATTTCAAAGGCATCTGAATGGGTGTATAGACAGGAACACCTCGGAGAGATAAGGCACAAATATTGGCAGATATGTATGGATTAATTTCGGTTATCTATTCAGCTAAGGCAAGTTGGATCGCGGGAGTTGTTTCCATGCTCGACAACTTTGAGATGCTCCAGCCACCGGCAACGGTTTGAATACACCATTTGCAAAACAACGCATGATGTTTGTTACTCAGTCAGCGAGTTTGACCATTTTGTTTGGAGGGTGGATGGGCCCAACCGATCCAGAGATGAAGGTTTTCCGGATATTTGCTTCCAATTACCATTCTTCTTGACACTTTCCCAAGTTCGCCATCAAAGATTTTGGTTGAAGAAAAACACCTCCAATATCGCATTACCCACTTTGCTCTCCAGCGAATCCAAAAGCTGACAGCCCTTAACGTGGAACAGAATTAAAACTGAAAAGGCAGTACCATGATCATATAAAAAAAGAACAACAACGAACCATTAAAAGTGAACATTTCAAATTATATCCGTGATTAAATTAGACCATCAATGCGCCGTTGCCCCCATCTGATCGAGAGAGCCAATCACATTTCTCCCTCACCAGGACAGTAATGAAGAAAATGAAGGTATAGCAACGTTTCACGTCGCGATTGCCCACCTTTTTGCCACAGCATCAAAAAACGGCGAACAGCTTCAATGCAGGATCTTATTTCGAAATAACGGTGAAATAACTATGTCTATTCACTTTCAGAGTAAACGGGGAACAACACGAGTTGTCTGGAATATGAATAACCAACATAGACTACTTGGGTCCCAGATTCTACTGATGCACAGACTTTCATATGAAAAGGTACCTTGGGTGATTGCCCTACACCCAGAAATTTTCTGGCTGCCTTCTGTTTGCCCTGTCACATTAAACGTGTGCTGCTCTCATCGAATTTGTAGTTCTTGCCATTTGTCTGTATTGCTACTAGCGAAAGCTGGTCGTGGCAACTCGTGACTGCCACATACATTCTTTGCCAAAATTGGATTGTCCCGCAACGTGATTCGCAGTGCACGAACTTCGCAACGAGGATATGCCACGCGGCAAGTTAAAAAGCACGCTTCCATTTATTAAAGTAAGTTTCTGCGAACTGACAATCTGATTCCTCCTTACACTCGGTATTATGACAACACATAAACCAACAGCCTCTCTCAGAGACAAGTTACCAATGCCCATCTTGTGCCGGACAAACATATTTGACAAGATTGCACGCAGGGACTGCACAGAAAACTATAGAGGAGAAGCAGACAGACGACCATCGAGCTGTATTCATACAGTTCGGTTACCCTGTAAACCCCATGCACAGCTGTTCCTTGCAGGTACACACAGGGCACTAAGTGTCTCTGTCTCCGGGACTTGGAACTCGGATTATATGACCGTCTGCAGCACTGGTTACTTCCTTGTGTGAGGTAACTCCTGATGGAACATATGTAAAACATGATAGCTCATTGAGAAATACGTCCAAAATAGTACCCAAGAGATGTATTTCTCTTGTGCTTCAGGTCCAAGAATACTCAGATCAATACCTCTCTTGATCAGCTCTGCTGGTCATGTTCGCAAAGAGATCTAGCAAATTACCATGTTTGATTTTCCTTTCAATCAACAATTCTGACTCAGTTTGGCTGCAAATATCTTTTTCTAACTTTGTGCTTTTCCTCTTTTACTTTGGTGTCTCGCACCTTACAATTGACAGCAGAGTTAGGTGAGGAGATGGAAGCACTTAGCCCATCAAGTCAGCGACAGCTTTCAATGAGATCACGGTTGATTTGGTTAATGCTCAACTCTGCTTTTTAGTCAGTACTCATGGCCGAGTGGTTAAGGTGATAGGTTAAAAATCCACTGGGGTTTCCCCGCGGAGGTCCGAATCCAGCTGACTCCGCTATGAATGACTTGCTGTTGGGCATTTAATAACTGAAATGAAAGCAGAAAGTGCTGGAGAAGTTCAGCAACTCTAACAGCATACTTGGAGAGAAATACAGTTAACTTTTTGAGGCCAAAATGAATCTTCTTCAGAACAGTACTGAAGAGATGACATGTAGGACAAGAAACATTACTTCTCTAACACTTTTCACAGTTGCTACCAGGCCGGCTGAGTTTCTTCAGAACGTTCCATTCCATGGCAATTGAGCCAGTTAGATTGGCAATATATGTATAATTTCAAACGATTCGCCACTGTCGCAGCTTTTTGATTCATCAACAATTTCCATTTGACAGCACACTCCAGCTCTAGTACTACTATCGTCCTAAAGACAAAGGAAGTAAACGAATGGGAAAATCATTATCTGTATGTTCCCTTCCAAGCTACTAACCATCACAATTGGATAGGTATTCCTTCAGTCAGTCCTTCACTGTCCCAGTGGATCAGAGGGTTGCCCTCCTCCCCCACTTCAAAACATCCAAATAGTTTAATGAACTGTTCAAATAAACTTTGTCAAACTCAATTGTTAGAAGTCCAACACTTACTGGGAGTTGGGAAAACCTTCATAAAAATGTAACGCTTAAGCTAGAAAGTTAAGAGGAGCAGTTTGGAAATATGTATCCCTGTGTTCCTGCCGCAGATTCATGTAATCAGACATTTGAGATAGGCTGAGTCATCAACTTGCCATGAACAGAAATGTTGAATTTGGTGATGCATTTTCACTGGAGGTATTTTCCAGCCATGATTCTGTTTCAATTAAATTTGCATAGTCGTCAATTCGAATTGAAATGAACACTTGCCAGTTAACTTTGACACAGATCATCAGCGTGAATCCACCATTCACCATTTTACTGGCAAGGTGCTGAGTTGTACCATGCCTTACGCTGTTAAAGTACCGACGTTATGAAATAGAATCATACCATCCCGACAGTGTAGAAACAGGTCATTAGGCCCAAGAAGTTCTCACGCAATCTCTAAGGAGTATTCCATCCACAGCAATTTCCCTTCCCTATTACTTTGTACTGCTCCTGACCAACATACTCTGGAGAACGAAGTACAATTTAGCATATCGAATTTATCTAACCTGCATATCTTTGGACTGTAGTAGAAAATTGGAGCAACCCAAAGAAACCCATGCAGATAAAGGGAGAATATGCGAACTCTAAACGGTCGCCTGAGGCTGGAATCGAATCCAGGTCCTTCATGCTGTAAGGCAGCAGTGCTAACCAACGAATCACGAAAGCTAACTTCAAACTTTAGTAGAGCCATTCTTCCGAATAAGCCTGATATCAAAGACATATACGTCTCCATAGCCATTTTGCAGCAAAAGGTAGACATAAGTAGACGAGACATACTCCAGCACGTAGCTGAAGGTGATCAGTTAAAGGATAGATGTTTTATCATCATTTATGAGCAGCTGATTAAGCTGCGCTACTTCAAGGCTGCAGCAGGAAGTCCTGAATCAAATATGTTCTTCTTACCATTCGTCCTGCTAAGACTGCGTTATTTATCTTCATTTAGGCTATGTTATATATATTTCGGTTACACCATTCTCCTGTTAGAAGGCATCCCCCGAGATTTTACTCAATGACTTTGCCTGTTTGAAGTTTGGAAAGTCTCTCAGATACTGCCAAAACCTCTTCAAGAGAATTCCCCTCCCAGAATCAGATCTTGCCTTCGAACTTCCCCTCATTGTCAGTCCTACTCCATAGAAACTAAGTGGAGACAAATAAATGTATGAAGTCACCGAACAGGCCATCACCGCGCTTCACTCTCTCCCAGGAAGCAGTACGGCTCAGCGTTGGTGATCGATGCCTTGCAAATCCACTTGGGATGATGGGAAGATTGGTCGTCATCTACCTATCACCGATCAAAATGAACCTGAATCTGAGAAGTTACCATTCCCATCAGTTTGAAGTACATGCATTAAATGTAGATAAATGAGACTAATTCGACTGTTTATGATATAGATTAAGAAACACAAGATTTGATCTTAATGGTAAAAAGCTGTGATTTCCGAAGCGTGAACACTGAATGCACAACTTTAAATTGCATAAGTGCAGACTTCGAGTGTAGCTCCTGTATGAGAATTGGAATATCGGTTGCAGACATTCAAAACGACACCTGGAAACATTATTTATCTTTCGGACTGTCTGGAAAATCGCACGATCGCAATAATTTTCGTAAAATCCCAATTGTGTGGAAGTAGGCCGTTCGGTCTATCAAGCCCACACCAAAGCAGTGAAGATTATCCCAACAAAAAACACTTCCTAATCGATCCCCTTCCAGTTTCTCACAGCGAAATAACCTGAAGTCCACATACCTGGACAAGTTGGGTAATTTTCCATTTGGCAATCCATCGAAACTACACAGCTTTCATAACGTGGGAGGAAAACTCACGCACACATGGGAGGAGTACAAGCACCATACAGACATTCGACACAGGCTGGAATTGAACTGGGTCCCTGGCACCGTGTGGTAGAAGTGCAAAGCACGTTTAATCTTCCGTCAGCTCACTGGGTTCAAGATAAATGACATTTAAACAACTCAGGCAAAGCTTTGAAGCATATATCGTCCGTTGAAGTATGTTTTTCTTTGAAATTGAACCACATCCCAAAGTACATACATTGCAAAAGAACCGCTTGAACCTTAAGATTTCATCACGAACAACAACAAGTTCAGAATTACATGCGGCAACAGGAGTAAATGAGCTTGAACATAGTGTGGAGGGGAAAGTGCGTGTGGTGGTGTTTCCGTGTATCTGCTGTGGAGGTTGCGGTTTTGGACTGCGATGGACCAATTCAGAAATCACACCAGGTTATAGATGCACATGTTTATTTGAAATAACAAGATTTCGGACCAGAACCCTTTCGTTAGGTGAAGTGGGAGGGAATAACACAGAACACTGAATTTAAGGGAAGAGAGATCAAGGGCAGACAGATCAAAATATCAGGCAAATTGTGGGAGCGGACTGTGAAAGACTTAGTCTCTGCAAGTGAACAAGAGTGTCAGACAGTGTGAGTAATGTGTCAATAACTGAGTGCCAACAGAATGGTTGACCTATGATCCAACAAAGTGAGGCAGAGAGATAATTACAAACCGTTAAAATAAAGTCGTACTGGAGACAAATCAAGGCACTGGAATGACATGGGACAGAAACAGAAGCAACTGGAAAACCGCTCCACAACAAAAACACCAGAGGAAGGGGCACCTGCTCCGAAACATTAACTCTCATGTTCCTCCACAGATCTCCCCAGAGCAGCGAAACACCCGCCCCCTTCGCCACGATGCCCCAGTCCCGTTCCCCCCCCTCTCTCCCCGCCCAGTAACCCTTGCCCTTGCTCCTGGTTTACAGCATTCCCAGTTCTTCTGATTTTGCTTTGGCTAGAGTGGCATGCCGCGAGACTGACCCAAATTATCAGTTAGCCAATATTGAACAAAGTGATTAAGGTAGAGAGACAATAACAACTTGTCACGGTGTTGGTGTGAAAACAAAACAATTGAGGAAGATTTCACAGATACAGAACAGTGTGGTGGGTCACATGTGGTGTGACATTAACCGAATATCATGGTTGATGCCATCACCACAACGAAGGCAGTTGGTGATTCACTTCTGTTTGCCGATTTTGCGTTGTTGTGTACCTCGAAAGCCACCTTGGCCGACATTTAGTCGAAGATTGAAAACCAAATGTCCTTAATTGCTGAACCCTTCCCCGACTGGGTGTGAATAATCCTGTCTGGCAATTGCTTTGCCGTTACTATTCATCCATTGGCACACCATCCGCATGGTCTCGCCAATATACCATTACTGAGTGTCTTGTGGTATCTTGTGGTAACATTGCCTGCTGCATATGTGACAAACAACATTGCCTGAGTCACATGAGTATCTGTCGTGTACGTGGTGGGTGGTGTACCAACGGGTGATGGTAGTGTCCATGTCTTGCAAAGGTTGCGAAGGCATGGTGCTGTGGTGTTGTGGTTAATGCTATGTGAAGGCTGAGTAGTTTACTGCAAACGGTCGTATGTTATAATTTTGCTCGGTGTTTGAAGGTGAGAATTGAAGCCATGCGGATGTTCTTAGTGAGATGCTCATCATCATCGGTGACATGCTGAATCCTGTGAAGAACGTGCTGAACTCCAGGAAAGTACTGACGATGAAAATAGTCGCATCCTCCGCCTGTCTACTGACGAGTTCACAGCAGATTTTCACTGTGGCACACCGGAATTGGCGATCAATAAGTTCAACATGTACCCTATCATCATGAGGATATCCTTCAAAATCTTTAGGTGTCTGTCGCATTATTCCTCATCTGAGCGATCCCTGTGCATGTGAAGCGCTTGTCCTTACGGTATGGCTTCTTTAATATATTTAGGGTGGAAGCTGGAGAGTGCAGCATCGTGTGTTTATCCTTGGGCTTGCGGTGGAGTGAGATGCTGATGTGTTATTTCTTAATTTTGGTTTGTGATGTGTTTGGTTGTATCATCCTTATAAATGGAATAGGCATTCAGTTAAAACCACGAACAGAAATACCAGGAGCATCTCAGCAGATCTTACAGTGTCTATTCAGAAAGAATCAGAGACAAATATTTCAAAACTTCATCAGAACTCGGTAATCTCCCACAGGCACTGCCAAACTGGTTAGATTCGGAAGCAGTTTCTGCCTTTGCTTCAGATTCCCAGAATCGACAGTTCTTTACATTAACCATTAAAGCAATGCAGAAACTTTTAAAATCGTTCGTCATACCAAAGGTTTTTGTTTGGCAAACATTTTCCTGACCCCATTAGAAACACGAAACGGTGCTGCACAGAAAACAGATGCATTATGAACATCAATCGCTGTCGCCCTGGGGCTATTGAACCAGTAACATTTCAGTTAACAGTCGAATGAGCTGATACTTCCAACCTAACACCTTGGATGATCCTCGAAAGCAGTCTGTGATTGACCTCCAACTTCAGGATGCCATTCCCACAACAACAACTGTCCTCTATCAGTTTTAATTTTCCGAAATAAGGACTAGGACATTCATAATGGCGACATGGGAACAGTCTGATCCCATCCACGACAGACACACCCATGTCACTGGGAACCATCTCTACTCCAATCGGGAACATCTCTCTTCGAACCTCTCAGTATCTTGTGTGGTATCGAGTATTTTCATTGTCCCAGTGTCCATACAAGGTTTGTATTCCTCATGTACAGGACCGAGAATTACTTCAATGTCTCCAATCAGTTGTTGTCCTGAGAACATGAGAATCAATGTCCCGTCCACTTAAAGAACGGGAAGTTGTCCTGACTGTTTCCGATCAGTCTGACAATTCACCCTACTTCATTCTCCTCTGAGTTCTTTTCCCAAAGAGTTTCTGAAGATTCACGAAGCTGGAGACTGGGTGACGTGCTTTACCTTCTTAACATTTTTTCACCTGACAAGTGACAATATTTTCCCAAATTCTGTTCACAATCGTCTGTATTTCACCATGTCCAGGGATGAGAAGTCACGTTTTGTGGAGGGATTCCCGATGTTGGTGAGTTTTGCTTTGGAGCAAAGATGGTTTGTCAGCAATTTCCTGCGGCTATTTGTAATGATGGGAAAATTAGTGGTGGGGATTGGCTCTTCGACGAGCGGGGGGAAGTGTTGCCACTGACCAGAGTTAGTGAACGGAGGACTGCGGTAAAAGGAATCTATTCAAAAGCAGCACTTCTGCAAAGTACATTCAAAGAATACTGCAAAATCTCAATGGGTCTGGCAGTAACTGTGAAAAGAGAAACGGAGATAATGTTTTAAGTGTGTTGCATTTTTGATTAATAACTTGAGTTTGCTAAGTCTAATCAACTGACTGGTCTTGTTTGTTGAGACGACATTTCTTAACAGTGAGTGAAAACTCGTCCTGCATGACATCACTGAAAACGGAGCCAGCAGAATTCGAACCTGCGGAGGGAAGCCCCAATGTATTTCTAATCCATCACCTGTATCACGCGGCCATGACTACACGCGTGCAATGCTGTCTTAGTATGTCTTATGTAATGGAAAGTTCCAACCTGAAACACCAGGATTTGGCTTTTCCTGGTCCCCCAGTATTCGCTGTCAGACTATCTTGCTTTCGAAAGGAGGAGGATGCTGGGTGCCAAGAAAAGCCAAATCCTGGTGTTTCAGTTTGGAACTTTCCATTACATAAGACATACTAACACAGCATTGCGCGCGTGTAGTCATGGCCACAGCAATTTGAATTGCACACATATTGATGAGAGATAAAGTGGATGGGTAGGATCCATTTTCATGCGCAGAGAGTTGAATAAACACAGCACTGGATCGCGAAAGAAAAATGTCCTTGCATTAGGTCGGCACGGTGGCACAGTGGTTAACACTGCTGGCTGACAGCGCGAGAAACCCGCGTTCAATTGCCGCCTCAGGCGACTGACTGTGTGGAGGTTGCACGCTTCCCCCGTGTCTGCGTGTGTTTCCTCCGGGTGCTCCGGTTTCCTCCCACAGTCCAAAGATGTGCAGGTCAGGTCAGGCGAATTGGCCACGCTAAATTGCTCGTAGTGTTAAGTAAGGGGTAAATGTAGGGGTGTGGGTGGGTTGTGCTTTGGCACGGCGGTGTGGACTTGTTGGCCTGAAGGCCCTGTTTCCCCACTGTCAGTAATCTAATTTGTCTAGCCCTATTCACTGCCAGTAGAATTACGCTCATTGAAGTCTTCTTGAAAAGATTCACCACTGGCAAATCTGATGTGCAAATTAGGTCTACTATTTTTAATCAGAGGTCAAAATATGAAAATGTTTCAAATACACGGAACTGCACTGGAGAGTGCATACCTACCTTCAGGAGCTTATTCTGCTCTGATGTACACCCCCGAGAAATTGGGACGAGAATGCGTTCTCACAGCTGAAGGGATCAAACATTAAAGAAAATAATAAGGAGGATATTCACTCTTTCAGAGGGTAGCAAATCTGTGGGTTTCCCAAGAACAGAGGGCTGTGAAGGCGAGGTGTATTCAAGGCTGTTATAGACAGACATGGAGCATCACGGAGATGAGGATAAAAACGAGGGTTGAGAATTAACCAAATCAGCCATGATCTCATTGAATGTTGTCGCAGACTTGATAGGCTAAATTGCTTCCATCTGCTCTCGTATCTTTGCCGTCATTTGGAAGATACCGGACACCATTTTAAAAGAAGAAAAGCACAAGTTTAGGGAGAGGTGGTTTCAATCAAACTGAATCAAAATTATTTATTGAGCGAAAAATCACACTTGGCATGTTTCCAGATTTCTTTGCTAGCATGACGAGCAGAGTTGATCAAGGTCGTCTGACTGTACTTGGGCATGAAACAAACAAAGATTAGTGACATAATCTTCATTTTCTTTATGTCAAAAGTAATATCTTTCCTGATGGTCACAACAAAGGAGATGCTTTCCAAGAAAAGACAGAGACTAAGTCAACTGTAAACTCATCGATGACCAAAATATGGCTCGCGTTGTTCTCTGGGACAGATATGATTTATTGATTATTGTCATCCAAACTTTTTTTTACCATTGAACCGTGAGTGGGAGATTGGAAACTAAGATCACCCGTAACTATTGCCATCTTTTATCACTCACATGTAGTATTTGTTTCTTGTACGTAGTGGTTACTGCGAGTGCACTTGTAAACTACACCTGCGGATGACTTCTTTCCTCACTGGTCCTCATTTCTCCACAAACACGTTTTACATCCTTATCTCCTGAATCAAAGTAATATGCAACCAATTAATAAATGTCACTAATACCTTGGCATTTCACACGCCTCCGTTTGTCACCTTCCAATGTAAATTAATAATTTTCCATGTTGCAATTGCACACAATAAGAGATAACAAAATACAGGGAGGTGTACCAGGTTTGCAAACGCACGTTATTGAAGCTAAAACGCAGGTTTCTGCCCAAAATACGATCACGGAAGCATGCACCGAATCGTCAGGAAGCACACAATAAGTCCAGTTCCAGAGGGTATGACAGGAACAGCACCGGAAAAACCACCAAATTCCTTCTATCGGCTAATATTTTGGATGTACATCTCAATGAGCAATCGAGTTTTACATATGTTCTAACAGTAGTTACAACACAAGGAATTAACCAGTGCTACAGACGGTACAAGCCCCTGAATCAGAAACACTCAATTCCCTACATACAACTACAAGAACATCTGCCCATGGCGTATACGGGCTGGCCGAAGTTCATGATTGCAGCTCGCTCGTTGTCCGACTGTTTCTCCGATATAGTGTTTCGTGCAGTCCCTGCGTGGAATCTTGACAACCACATTTGTCCTGCACAAGATGGGCATTGGATATTGTTTTCTGCTGAGCTTTCCCTCAGCGAGGCTGTTGGTTTATGTGCTGTCCTAAATCCGTGTGTTCAGAGGAGTCTGGCTATCAGTTTCCAGAAATTTATTTTATTAAAGGGAAGCAAGGTGTTTCAATTGCTTTATGGCATATCCTAGTTGACAATTTAGTGTGCCAGACATCTGGGAATGCAGTTGTGGGATACATATTCTAGGCAAAGAATTTGTGTGGCCGTCACTAATTGGCACGGCCAGCTGTCCCGAGTAGCTATACGTACAGACAGCAAGCATCCTCGAGAGCAGCACAACAGTAATAGAACATGGCAATCAGAAGGCAGCCAGAGATTTTCTAGAAGCAGGGCACCCATCCATGGATTCCATCAATAAACACATTGATCAGAATCCAATCTGCAACACCAACAACTGGACCCAGCGGCACTGAAACTAAATCAATTCCAACCGCCACAGGACAGTATGCTTCACAACAGGCTCTGCAACCCTGAGGATGTTACCCAGAACTGTGAGGATCCCACTTCCCAGCACCGCAAAACATTCCAACAACATCTCCATGAAGCACACGAGCTTTGCATCTTTCTGCTCCAAAGCACTCCGATTTTTCACAGCAGAGAATTGTACACTGAACTCCCGCGTGCAAGGTGAGGATGCCAAACCCAACACGATCAATAATGACAATGAGAGCGAGGGCAACAATTTCAATTGTCATATGGACAGCCACAAACACTGTCTTTGAAAGCTACCTTTAAATATGAAAGTCTGTGCAGCAGTATAATCGGGGAACCAAGCAGCCTGCGCTGGGTATTCATATTTCAGACAATTTCCTTTGTTCACCGTTTTCACAGAAATGAATGGATGTTACTATTTAATTGCTGATACGAAACCAGATTCTGCAATGTATCTGCTCGCCGTTTTTGTTGTTGCAGTGGCGAAAAGGTTGGCAATCGCGATGAGAAATGTTTTTTGTATTTCTCGCATTTCCTTCATTACTGTCCTGGTGAAGGGGGGTGGCGATTGGTCCTCTCGATCAGATGGAGTCATCAGCGCATTGTTGACCTAATTTCATCACGAGTGCAATTGGTAAACTTCATGTTTCATGGATTATTGCTGTTCCGTTTTGTTTTATGTTTGTTGAGCACTTCGTGTGACTTGGCAATGCACTAAATCTCCAGTATGTCCTGAATTGCCTCGCTGCCGTTTCTCTGAGCAGTTCATGACATAATCGGATTGCACTGCAACAAAGGCAGCATGCATGCTTCGGTGTGCCTGGCAATGGTCCACCCTTTCTGTTTTGCTTCTGTTCCACATGAAGAGCTGTCAGTTTCTGGATTCGTTGGAGAGCTGAGGGGGGTAACATTATCCGTGCGGAATTATTCTTCAGCCAAACTCTTTAATGGCAAAGTTGGGAAGATGCCAAACGAATGGTCATTGGCAGCAAAAGTCCGGAAAGACCCTCATCGCTGGGTCAACTCGTCCCATCCACCCTCCAGAAAGAAAGGCAAACGCGCTTACTGCCTAACAAACAGAGTGCATTTTTTGCAAATGGTCCATTAAAACTGGTGTCAGCTGCGGGAGCACATCAACGATGCCGAGCACGGAAAAATACCCTACTATCGAACATGTCCCTGCTGAACAGATAACCGAAATTATTTGAACCATATTTGCCAAAATGTGTTCCGTATCTCTCCGAACGCTTCCTGTGTATATACCCATTCGGGATGCCATTGAATTTGCTTTAAATGTGGCAAATCATTCTGCACACACAAAAATGTCTGAGTGAACTCGCTGAGTTTCTGCATGACACCATGACCAAACTTTGGGCCAAAGTTGGAAACTGCGACTAGAATAGATGGCTCTCTGATTAGCCGCAATGCACAAAGGGCGGAATGGCCTTTCCCCACTTTGTAAATCTTCGAAAACAAGTTGAAAATAATCTGTTCGTGTGAGGATTTACTTGTGAGGATTCGGTACTCTCAGCACCGTGGCCCGGATCGTATTCCCGCTCATGGAATGGTTGTATTGTTCAGCAAACATATCGGTGTATCAGTACTTCTGCCGATTTTCCGATGCTGGCAGGTCATTGGTTTTGTCCAAAACATTATGAAGGTTAACATAAAACAAATAGCTGCAGTAGCTGGAAATCTGAGCCAAAAACGAAAATTGTTTGTGGAACGCAGCAAGACTGGCAACAGAAACGTCGACTTGCCCGCTCATCGGATGCTACCTGACCTGCTGTGCTTTTCCAGCATCACTCTGATCTAAAATCTGGTTTCCAGCATCTGTAGTCCTCACTTTTACATCGTTCCTTCGGTGTCGCTGGTTCCCAATGCAAGAACTCCATCTCTAGCGGTTTCATGTCTGTACCTCCGTGCTGAGGATTTGAAGAGTGAAGAAAAGTAACTCACCCCCTCTATCTCTGGGGTAATTAGAGACTGAAAATGAATCGTGTCACATTGAAATATATCGAGATGCGACTTAATGTTTGTCTTTTATTGGGAACCATCTCTTTCATTGTAACCATCAGGAAAGAACATTTCGTTCGCCAGAAAAAGAAATGAATATGTCACTAACCTTTGTTTGCTTCAGGTCCAAGAATACTCAGACCAATAGCTCCCTTGTTTGCCTCTGCTGGTCATGTTCGCAAAGAGATCTAGCAAATTGCCAAGTGCGATTTTCCTTTCAATAAATAATTTTGACTCAGTTTGGCTGCAAAGATCTTTTCCTACCTTTGTGCTTTCCTTCTTTTACATTGGTGTCTCGCACCTTACAAATGACAGCAAAGGTATGAAAGGAGATGGAAGCATTTAGCTCAAGTCAGCAAGAGCTTTCAATGAGATCACGGCTGATTTAGCAATTCTCAACCCTACTGCGCTGTCTGTTGTCATGGCCGAGTGGTTAAGGCGATGGATTAGAAATCCATTGGCATTTCCCCACGTAGGTTCGAATCCTGCTGACTACGTACGAATACTTTCCTGCTGGATTAATTTTCGAACAAAGTTCAGAAAACCTATTTTGCAAACCAGGCCAGTAATTTGATTAGACTTGGGAAACTCGAGTTCTTCATCAGAAACGTTCCATATTTAAATCATTATCTCTGTGTCTCTTTCCAGATACACTGCTCGACACAACGGGTTTCTGCAGTTTTTATTGAACGTCCTAAACAGAAGTGCTGCTTTTCATGAGATTCCATGTCCTCTGTTCTCTGACTCGGGTCAGTGGCAACACTTCCTCCTGCTCGTCAAAGTGCTCATTCCCCACCGCTCCCTCTCCGGTCATTACAAACAACCGCAGGAAATTGCCACTTAAACATCTTTGTTCCAAAGTGAAACTCACCAGCCTCGGGAATCTCTCCACCAAACGGGACTTCTTCTCCCTGGACATGGTGCAAGCCAGAGGATTGTGAAGAGATACTGTGAAAATATTTTCAGTTGGCAGTTAGAAAAATGTTTAAGAAGCAAACCATATAATTTAGGCTGCAGCTTTGGAAATCTTGAGAAACTCTTTGGGAAATGGAATCAGAGGAGGATGAAGAAGTGTGAACTGTCGGACCGAGTAGAGGACGGGACATTGACTCTGATGTTCTCGGGACAGGAACTGATCTGAGACATTGAAAGAATTCTCGCTCACGTACGTGAGGAATGCAAACTTCAGCTGGACTCTGGTACAATGAAAAAGTCTGGAACACTCAAGAAAAAATCCAAAGATTGACTGGGATCACGACAGTACGAGTACTATAGATGGGTCAGTTTTTGCCCAGTGTGTGCAGGAGGGCTTCCTGACTCAGTATGTAGACATGCCTTCAAGGGACGAAGCCACTTTCGATTTAGTACTGGGTAACGAGCCTGGCCAGGTTTTAGATTCGGAAGTAGGTGAGCACTTTGGAGACAGCGATCCCAATTCTCTCAGGTTTACTTTCGTGATTGAAAGGGATAGGTGTACTTTACGGAGCAAAAGGTTCAGCTGGTGGAAGGGAAATTACGATGCAATGAGGTAAGATTTTGAATGGATAGAATGTGGTAGGAAACTGCAGGGGGTGAGCACATTAAAATGTGGAGCTTATTCAATGAAAAGCTCCTGTGTGTCCTAGATAAGTATGTACCTGTCAGGCAGGGAGGAAGATATAGAACGCGTGAGCCGTGGTTTACTAAGGAAGTGGAATCCCTGGTCAAGAAGACCAAGAAGTCTTATGTTAGGATAAAATGTGAAAACTCAGTTAGAGCGCTCGATGGTTCCAACGATATTAGGAAAGACCTATAAAGAGAGCTGAGAAGAGCCAGGAGGAGACATGAGAAGTTGTTGGCAGATAGGTTCAGGGTTAACCCGAAGGCTTTCCACAGGTATGCCAGGAATGAAAGCATGACGAGAGTTAAATTTGGGACAATCAAGGATAATAGTGGGAAGTGTGTGTGGAGTCAGAGGAGATAGGGGAAGCACTAAATAAATATTTTTTGACAGTATTCGCTATTGAAAATGAAAATGTTGGCGAGGAAGGTATAGAGATATTTGCGTCTAGACTAGAAGAGATTGAGGTTCACAAGGAAGAGATATTCGAAATACTGCAGAGTTCAAAGTTCGTGCGAAGATTTGTAGCTCGGGTGCTCGTTGTTGTGGTTCTGTTCGCCGAGCTGGAAATTATTGTTGCAAACGTTTCGTCTCCTGGCTAGGCGACATCATCAGTGCTTGGGAGCCTCCTGCGAAGCGCTTCTTTGATGTTTCCTCCGTTGTTTATAGTGGTCTGTCCCTGCCGCTTTCGGTTGTCAGTTTTAGCTGTCCGCTGTAGTGGTTGGTATATTGGGACAAGGTCGATGTGTTTGTTGATGGAGTTTGTGGATGAATGCCATGCATCTAGGAATTCCCTGGCTGTTCTCTGTCTGGCTTGCCCTATGATAGTAGTGTTGTCCCAGTCGAATTCATGTTGCTGGTTGCCTGCGTGTGTGGCTACTAAGGATAGCTGGTTGTGTCGTTTCGTGGCTAGTTGATGTTCATGTATGCGGATTGTTAGCTGTCTTCCTGTTTGTCCTATATAGTGTTTTGTGCAGACCTTGCATGGTATTTTGTAAACTACATTAGTTTTGCTCATGTTGGGTATCGGGTCCTTCGTTCTGGTGAGTTGTTGTCTGTGCGTGGCTGTTGGTTTGTGTGCCGTTATGAATCCTAGGGGTCGCAGTAGTCTGGCTGTCAGTTCTGAGATGTTCCTGATGTATGGTAGTGTGGCTAGTCCTTTTGGTTGTGGTATGTCCTCGTTCCGTGGTCATTCTCTTAGGCATCTGTTGATGAATTTGAGCGGGTATCCGTTTTTGGCGAATACCTTGTATAGGTGTTCATCTTCTTCTTTTTGCAGTTCTGGTGTGTGCAGTGTGTTGTGGCCCTTTTGAATAGTGTCCTGATGCAGCTTCGTTTGTGTGTGTTGGGGTGGTTACTTTCATAGTTTAGGACTTCGTCTGTGTGTGTGGCTTTCCTGTATACCCTTGTAGGGGATTCTCCATTCGGTGTTCTCTGTACCATCACGTCTCGGAATGGGAGTTGGCTATCCTTTACTTCTTCTCTCGTGAATCGGATTCTTGTGAGTGTGGCGTTGATTATCCGGTGTGTTTTTTTTTCTATTACCGTGTTTTTAATGATTACAAACGTGTCATCGACATATCTGACCCAGAGTTTAGGTTGAATTTGTGGTAGGACTGTTTGTTCTCACCTTTGCATAACTGCCTCTGCTATGAGTCCCGAGATTGGTGATCCCATGGGTGGTTGATTTGTTCGTATGTCTGGTTGTTGAATGTGAAATGTGTTGTGAGGCACAAGTCCAGTAGTTTAAGACCCGATACCCAACATGAGCAAAACTAATGTAGTGTACAAAATACCATGCAAGGACTGCACAAAACACGATATAGGGCAAACAGGAAGACAGCTAACAATCCGCATGCATGAACATCAACTAGCCACGAAACGACACGACCAGATATCCTAAGTAGCCACACACGCAGACAACAAGCAACATGAATTCGACTGGGACAACACTACTATGATAGGGCAAGGCAGACATAGAACAGCCAGGGAATTCCTAGAGGCATGGCATTCATCCACAAACTCCATCAACAAACACATCGACCTGGACCCAATACACCAACCACTATAGCGGACAGCTGAAACTGACAACCGGAAGCGGCAGGGACAGACCACTATAAACACCGGAGGAAACATCAAAGAAGCGCTTCGCAGGAGGCTCCCAAGCACTGATGATGTCCCCCAGCCAGGGGACGAAACGTTTGCAACAAAAACTTCCAGCTTGGCGAACAGAACCACAACATACTCCAGAGTGTGAAAATAGATAAGTCAGCTGGGCCGGATGGGATCTATCTGATGTTGTTTAGCAAAAGCACTGCAGGAAGGTACAAATCAAGCTGATGCAACAACGGCTCGTTTTGAGCCGCTAATTTGCAGTGAAGTGGTGGCGCCAATAAAAGGTGTCACGCATCTCGTCTAATTCCACATCCAGAGCTCGAAATGACCGGAGGTCTCTCGCTGAGTATCTGCAGGGTCTTGCTTGGATGACACCATGACACTTTTTCACTGGAGTGGATCATGAAATCGCGTCGTGACTGTGAATAAAACGATGGAAACTTCCAGCAGAGAAGGACGCGACCCTGAAGCAGGTAGCTGAGGACAAATGTTTCTCCTTTGCCCGTGAAAGGCACTGCTTCACAAATTGGAAACTTCGAAGTGAAGCAGTGTTGGTGATTATCTTCGCTGCTTGTTCACCTTTTTAATTCTGATTCCGTGAAAGTCCATGGCATTACATATCGACATTCTGCCAAGTGCAGGCTTGTCTCTTGGGCCAGTGGCGTAATGGATAATGCGTCTGACTTGTTTCGCATTAACCGTGGTCTACGTTGACGCTCCCCTGTGAAGTCCTGGCGGGACGTCGCCTCTGTGCTTCCGCATTTAAAACTTGCATTTGTCCTATTGTCCATTTCAAATTCCAACTCTCCACAACGGACACCTCCGTCAGTTTGGGGGTATCTTACTGTGTGTCTCCCTCTGTGGGTGAAAATGAGCATGAGTTCCTCAAAAGACTGACAATTCGTTGTGGAAGTGTCATACTTCTGCCCCGTTATTGTGCCATTTAAGAACATAGGATAACCTCATTGACATTTGCCCTGGAAACATTAGAACACACGAGACTTTGAGCTAAAGTTGGAAACTGCGACTAGAATGGATGGCTCTCTGATTAGCCGCAATGCACATGGACGGAATGGCCTTTTCCCACTTTGTAAATCTTCGAAGACAAGTTGAAAATAATCTGCCACGAAAATGTTCAGAAAGGGTGTTTTATTTACACCAAATACTATAGTATCTATCGCCTTGTCTTGTTATTTATTTGTGAGGATTCGGTACTCTCAGCACCGTGGCCCGGATCGTATTCCCGCTCATGGAATGGTTGTATTGTTCAGCAAACATATCGGTGTATCAGTACTTCTGCCGATTTTCCGATGCTGGCAGGTCATTGGTTTTGTCCAAAACATTATGAAGGTTAACATAAAATAAATAGCTGCAGCTTCTGGAAATCTGAGCCAAAAACGAAAATTGTTTGAGGAACGCAGCAGGACTGGCAACAGAAACGTCGACTTGCCTGCTCTTCGGATGCTGCCTGATCTGCTGTGCTTTTCCAGCATCACTCTGATCTAAAATCTGGTTTCCAGCATCTGCAGTCCTCACTTTTGCCTAGTTCCTTCAGTGTCGCTGGTTCCCAATTCAAGTACTCCATCTCTAGCGGTTTCATGTCTGTACCTCCGTGCTGAGGAGTTGAAGAGTGAAGAAAAGTAACTCACCCCCTCCATCTCTGGGGTAATTTGGGACGGAAAATGAATCGTGTCACATTGAAATATATCTAGATGTGACTGAATCTTTGTCTTTTATTGGGAACCGTCTCTTTCATTGTAACCATCAGGAAAGAAAATTTCGTTCGCCGGAAAAAGAAATGAATATGTCACTAACCTTTGTTTGCTTCAGGTCCAAGAATACTCAGATCAATAGCTCCCTTGCTTACCTCTGCTGGTCATGTTCGCAAAGAGATCTAGCAAATTGCCAAGTGTGATTTTCCTTTCAATAAATAATTTTGACTCAGTTTGGCTGCAAATATCTTTTCCTACCTTTGTGCTTTTCTTCTTCTACATTGGTGTCTCGCACCTTACAAATGACAGCAAAGGTATGAAAGGAGATTGAAGCATTTAGCTCATCAAGTCAGCGAGAGCTTTCAATGAGATCACGGCTGATTTGGTCATTGCTCAACCCTACTGCGCTGTCTGTAGTCATGGCCGAGTGGTTAAGGCGATGGATTAGAAATCCATTGGGGTTTCCACACGTAGGTTCGAATCCTGCTGGCTACATTATGAATGCTCTCCTGCTGGAACCGTTTTCGCTCAAAGCTCAGAAAACCTATTTTGCAAACCAGGCCGGTAATTTGATTAGACTTGGGAAACGAGCCTGACCAGGTTTTAGATTCGGAAGTAGGTGAGCACTTTGGAGACAGCGATCACAATTCTCTCAGGTTTACTTTCGTGATTGAAAGGGATAGGTGTACTCCACGGAGCAAGAGTTTCATCTGGTGGAAGAGAAATTACGATGTATCGAGGTAAGATTTAGGAAGCGTAGAATGTGGTAGGAAACTGCAGGGGGTGAGCACATTAAAAATGTTGAGCTTATTCAAGGAAAAGCTCCTGTGTGTCCTAGATAAGTATGTACCTGTCAGGCAAGTAGGAAGATATAGAACGCGTGAGCCGTGGTTTACTAAGGAAGTGGAATCCCTGGTCAAGAAGAACAAGAAGTCTTATGTTAGAACAAAATGTGAAAACTCAGTTAGAGCGCTCGAGGGTTCCAACGATATCAGGAAAGACGTATAAAGAGAGCTGAGAAGAGCCAGGAGGAGACATGAGAAGTTGTTGGCAGATAGGATCAGGGTTAACCCTAAGGCTTTCCTTCGGTATGTCAGGAATAAAAGAATGACGAGAGTTAAATTTGGGACAATCAAGGATAATCGTGGGAAGTTGTGTGTGGAGTCAGAGGAGATAGGGGAAGCGCTAAATAAATATTTTTCGACAGTGTTCGCTATAGAAAATGAAAATGTTGGCGAGTAAGGTACAGAGATACTTGCGTCTGGACTAGTAGAGATTGAGGTTCACAAGGATTAGGTGATAGAAATACTGGAGAGTGAGATAACAGACAAGTCCCCTGGGCCGGATGGGATCTGTCCTAGGATCCTCTGGGAAGCAAGGGAAGAGATTGATTAGCCTTTGGCGGCGATCGTTAAATCATTGTTGTCTACAGGAATAGTGCCTGTGGAATGGAGCATAGCATATGTTGTTCCCGTGTTCAAAAAGTGTCGTAGAGACAACCCTGGTAATTACAGACCATTGAGTCTCACTGCAGTTGTTGGTAATGTGTTGGAAAAGGTTATTATAGATAGGATTTATGACCATCTTGAAAAGAATAATCTGATCAGGGACAGTCAGCACGGTTTTGTGATGGGTAGGCCTTGCCGAACGAATCTTATTGACTTTTTTGACAAAGTGACCAAACAGGGAGATGACAGTAAACCGGTTGATGTGGTGTATATGGGTTTCAGAAAGTTGTTCGATAAGGTTCCCCACAATAGGATATTACACAAAATGCGGTGGAATGGAATTGTGGGAGAGATTGCAGCTTTGTTCAGAAATTGGCTTGCCAATAGAAAACATTGTTGTAGTTCTTCTTGGTGTCCAGGTACTGGCGGCGTACTACAAGGGTCAGTGTTAGGTTCACTGCTATTACATGAGATCTAACCTTGCCAATCAGTCTCCCATGGGGAACATTGTTGAACGCCTTTCTGAAGTCCATATAGATCACATTTACTGCTCTGCCCTCATCAATCTTCTTTGTTACTTCTTCAAAAAACTCAATCAAATTTGTGAGACATGATTTGTGGGCGGCACGGTGGCACAGTGGTTAGCACTGCTGCCTCACAGCGCCAGAGATCCGGGTTCAATTCCCGACTCAGGCGACTGACTGTGTGGAGTTTGCACATTCTCCCCGTGTCTGCGTGGGTTTCCTCCGGGTGCTCCGGTTTCCTCCCACAGTCACAAAGATGTGCGGGTTAGGTGAATTGGCCATGCTAAATTGCCCGTAGTGTTAGGTAAAAGGGGTCAATGTCGGGGTATGGGTGGGTTGCGCTTCGGCGGGTCGGTGTGGACTTGTTGGGCCGAAGGGCCTGTTTCCACACTGTAAGTAATCTAATCTAAAAAAATGATTTCCCACGCACAAAGCCATGTTAACTGTCCCGAATCAGTCCTTGTCTTTCCAAATACATGTACATTCTGTTCTTCAGGATTCCTTCCAAGAATTGGAGTATTCTTGGCAGATGCAGCTTCATGACGGGAATGCGAGGTCATATACTTTGTTGGGAAGAATCAAAAGACACGCTACTATTAAAATCGATAGAAACGCAAAAGATGTGCAGTGCAGAGGAGTCACAGTGTTCTTATACATGAAACGAACAAAGGTTAATCACATATTTATTTCTTGCTGGCAAAAGAAAGCCTTTTCTGATGCTCACAATTTTCCAAGAAAATAAGAAAATTAAGTCACCAGTAGAGTAATCAATTACCAAGATATCCCTCGTGATGTTTTATGTGACATGTGGGATTTTTTTGATTATGGTTCTCCAAACGTTTTTACAATGGAACCGAGAGTTTTAGATGGGAAGTTAAGATCACGCATGACTATTGCCATTTTTGTCACTCACACTCAATATTTTTTTCCTTGTACGATTTATTTCGCTTTGTGGTTACTGCGAGTGGGCTTGTAAACTACACATGCTTGTGAGTTCATTCCTCACTGTTCCTCAACTCCAGCCAAACAGACTTTACATCATTATTTCCTGAATCAAGGTCATCTCTAACCATTGCATAAATGTCATTAAAACTTCGATATTTCACAGGCCTCTGTGTATCATCTTACAATATTAATTGATCCTTTACTGTATTGCAGTTGCGCATAAGAAGAGAACAATAGCATCGAGAATGGTGGACCTCCGCTTCACACACCCGTTATTGAAGCGAAAATGCAGATTACTGCCCATAATACGATCGCGGAAGCATGTGCCGAACCCTCAGGAAACACAGAATAAGTGCAGTGCCACAGGGCATGTCAGGGACAGCACCAGAAAGACAACAGAAATGCTGCTATGAGCTCCTATTTTGAATATATTTCTCAATGAGCAACAGAGTGTTACATGTGTTCCATCAGGAGTTACCTCACACAAGGAAGTGACCAGTGTTGCAGACGGTCATATCATCCGAGTTCTAAGCCCTGGAATCAGAGACATTCAATATTCTGTGCATAACTGCAAGGAACAGCTGTCCGAGGCGTTTACAGTCCAGATGAAATTATGAGTGCAGCTCTCTAGTTGTCAGCCTCTTTCTCCTATGTCGTGTTTCGTGCAATCGCAGCGTGGAATCTCGTCAACGACGTTTGACCTGCACATGATGCGTATTGGGCCTTGTTTTCTCGTGAGTTGTTGTCTGAGTGAGGCTCTCGGTTTCTGTGCTGTCATAAGACCGAGTGATCGGAGGAGTCTGGATATCGTTTTCCAGAATTTGTTTTTAGTACAGGGAAGCATGATTTAAAAATTACCTCAAAGCATATCCTCCTTGCGAACTTCGTGTGCCATGCATCTGCGAATGAAGGTGTATGGATATTGGTTCTTGGCAAATAATTTGTGTGGGCGTCAGTCTAGCAGTCCCTAGTAGCAATACGTACAAACGGCAAGGGCCACACATTCGACTAGAATAGCACAACAATAATAGGACAGAGCAAGCAGAAGACAGCCAGACAATTCCTGGAAGCAGGGCACTCATCCATGGATTGGACCCAATCTGCAATCACAACAAACGGAAGTAGTGGGAATGAAACCAAATGAATTCGTACCAAAACATGAGAGCAGCGCTTCACAGGAACCTCTGCAGCGCTGAGAATGTCACCCAGACAGGCGAGGAAACGTCTGCAAACCATCTTCCTCGCGTCACCGAACTTTTCAACAAGAACTCCAGAAGCATCCGAACTTCACATCTTTCTGCTCCAAAACACTCCGCTTTTCCACAACAGAGAATTGCACACTCAACTACCGCGTGTAAGATGAGAATACCAGCCTCTACACTCCCAAGGGCGGCAGTAAGAGCGAGGGGAAACAGCTGCCAATGTCATTCCACAGCTACAAACGCTCTCTTTGAAAGGTACATTTTCGTATGAACGTCGGGGCAGCAGTAGAATATGGGAACTAAACAGCCTGCGCTGTGTATACATATTCTGAACAATGTGAGTTGTTCACAGCTTTCCCTGAAAGTGAGTGGACGTCGTTATTTCACCGCTGTTGTGAAGCCAGATCCTGCACTGAATCTGCTCCCTCGTTTTTTGTTGTTGTGGCTAAAATGTGGGCAACCGCAACGTGAAGCTTTGTTATATTTCTCTCATTTCCTTCATTACTGTCCTGGTGAGGGAGGCTGGAGATTGGCTCGCTCGATCAGATGGAGGCACCAACGTATTGTTGACCTAATTTAATCGAGAATATAATTGGTAATATTCACTTTGTATGGTACATTTTTCTGTTATGTTTTATGTTACTTGAGCACTTTCTGTTACTTGTCAATGCACTAAATCTCCAGAATGTCGGGAAGCTCCGTTAGAAATTGCTTCGGTGCTATTTGTGTGAGCAGTTCTTGACATACACGTCTCACACTACCTCACAGACAGAAGTAATGAGTTTGTGTG
The DNA here is from genome assembly GCF_037043375.1 of Chiloscyllium plagiosum. Lineage (NCBI taxonomy): Eukaryota > Metazoa > Chordata > Chondrichthyes > Orectolobiformes > Hemiscylliidae > Chiloscyllium > Chiloscyllium plagiosum. The sequence goes on from NW_028270160.1 coordinate 70,149,756, forward strand.
CCTGATAATGGCTCTGCCTTTTGAGTTCTGCACCTGGTCCACCTTAAGAGCTGTCAGTTTTGGATTCACTGGAGAGTTAAGGGGATAACACGATTTGGGAGGTTTTTTTTTAGTCAACGAAATTATTTGATGGAGAACTTGGGAATGTAACAAGGAGAATGGTCATTGTCTGTAAATGTCTGGAAAACATTCCTCTCTGTGTCATTTCAAAACATTACGCCTCAAGAAAAAATAAAATTCAAACACGCTGACTTAGTAACAAACAGCATGCGTTTTTGCAAGTGGTCTATTCAAACTGTTGTTAGGTACTGGAGTGCCACAGAATTGCCGAGCACGGAAGCAAATCTTCCTATCCAACTTGCACCTGCTGAACAGATGACCGTAACTAATCTAAACATATTTGCCAATATTTGTCCCTTATCTCCCCGAACACTTCCTGTCTTCATACCCATTTACATTCCTTTGAAGTGTTGTGAGTGCACCAAACTCTGCCACTAAATGTGGCAATTTATTCCACACGCACAAAAATGTCTGTATTAAAAACAAGTGTTGCTCACATCCTTTCAAATTGTACTGCTCTCACATTAAACCTGTGCTATCTCGCTTTAAACTCACGTGACTTCTGAGAAAGTGTAGATTGACTATGTTCTCTGCTCGTCTACCTCATGATTTTGTAAACTTTTCCAAGGACATCCCTCAGGCCTGAAGCTCCGGGGAAAACTGTCGAAGAATATTCAGCTTCTCACTAATGTCCACACCGTGCAAAATTTCTAATAGTTGTAAGTATTTTTTTTAATTATGCGAAGGTATTCATAGAAAGTGCTAGAGGAAATTGCCTGAAGTGAGGCGATGCCGAAAATTAATCTTGACAGGTTTGGCGCTTAGTTATCGTCAGGGAGTGTCGCTGAGTGGTTTAATGTAGGTAAAAACAATGAATGCAGATGCTGGAGACCAGATTCAGGATTAGTGGTGCTGAAGAGCGCAGCAGTTCAGGCAGCCTCCAAGAAGCAGTAAAATCGACGTTTCGGGCGAAACCCTGTATTCCTGATGAAGGGCTTTCGCCTGAAACGTCGATTTTACTGCTCCTCGGATGCTGCCTGAACTGCTGTGCTCTTCCAGCACCACTAATCCTGAGAGGTTTAATGTGCTGGGTTTAGGGTCCAATCTCTATTGCGTCGTTGGTTTGAAACTCAACTTTGCAATAGAACAACTGCAAGCAGCTTTTTATGACAGAACTGCACAGGTCCTGATATTGCTTTATGGGTGTGTTTGTTTCTCCTCGGGTCTCTCACCCTCTCTGCGATAAACACGGGAACATGAGCAACTGATTCTTAAAATAATGAGAACTACTGCTGTCCACATCCTATCGAGCACTGTGGGTTTGGATGTGTACACGCACAATTTTGCTGCCAGTTGCTGTGTCTCAAATGGTCAGAGCATTTGGCTGAAAAGTTGGTTGTCCTAGCCCAAAAAGAGCACAGAACCTCAAATATTTCACATCAAGTACTGAGACCGACCATGTACGAACAATACAACCACGAATACTCATCCATGTTTGACCCTGAGTCCGCAGTGATTGGGACGATCACGTGCAGCAGAATGTGACCCCACTCTCTACAAGCCACCGCTGCCAACAGAAAGGGGCCACGGCAGTTTCAATCAGCGGCTTGCTCCCCAGCCCTGGGCCACAGCTCATGGAAACTCCTTCCTCAGGAACGGCTGTTACCGTGTGAAAGGTTAAAAAATTCTAATTCAAATTGGAAATGGCTTCAGAAGATTGTTCCTGCTTTTAAAACATTTTATAATCAGAATTCCTGTTTCGAATATTGGAAGTGGTAAACTTTGTAGGCAGGTAGAACAAAGAAAGTGTTGATTGTGAAGACTCTGTCTCTTCAGCAGATGGGATTCACTACACTGTAATCAGAAATGATTTGGCTTCCTGAGGCATTTTCCCGATTTATTTGCAGTCTGCCAGAGTATCTGGGAGTCACTTCGGCGACTAAAGGATCAGGGTCAAAATATGAAAATATTAACAGAGAATGGTAAATCTCGGGGCAAGGCCTAAATGGGTTGTAATGATCTGAAGGAATAAATCTGAGAATTGAAAGACTTGAATCATGTTATTTGCAATGGGGAGGAATGAACGAGATTTTTGAAAATTGCTATGTCAGCTGAATTCAACTCAGTATGAAATGATAAATTAACCAACACCAATCCTGTCCTGGTTCGCTCAGTCGGTAGAGCTTGAGACCTTTAATCTCAATGGTGTGGGGTCGAGACCCACACAGGGCGCTGTTGTTTCTTAATAGGTTTGCCGGTCTCCATTAATGTTGCAAGAGCGACATTAATGGAGTTTTCTGAGTGAAAACTGTCTCCACTGTACTGCAGGTGCAAGAGACAAGGTTCTCAGTTCAGCCGAATATGCTATAAACGATGTCCCTTCTAAAATGTGAGGTTCCATTCCAAACGTGCCCCAACCCAAATGACCAGACGTCGAATGCGAATGGCCACATGACAGTGACAGCTGCATGTCAAATGGTGCTGCAATAGAATTAACTGAATGAGAATGCTCTGATGGAAACCGAATGGAACTCTCCCTGAAATTTTCCCAATTCACTCGGGAAAGGATGCTGTTGTGTACCCATATGGGTTTACGTCATGAACAGCTTATTGTCAGTAACACGGGTGGGGGTGATGCAGGATAGTGAGGTTTCGAAGTGATTTGTTCGAACAGGGAATTCAAACGTCCACAGAGCAGACATAGCTGATTGGTCCAGGATCACACTTCTCCCTTCTGTTTCAGTACCAACATAAGAAATTGCGGGAAAATCTCAGCAGTTCTGGTAGAAACTTGGAATGGAAAACCGAGTTAAGTCTTCAAGACCAGTGACACTTATTTCTCCATGTCCATCTCCGTCTACCTTTTTATTGAATATCTCCTGACTCTCAACTTTATACTCAGTTTGTCTTTTATTACTCCATCTCCAAACATTCTCCCAGTCTAAAAATTTAATAGCAGAACTGTTTCATCTCTCACCTCGCCGAGTTATGAGAGGAGGACTTCGAAATGCACGATTAACTCTGTTTCTATTTCCTTAGATACTGGATGGCCAGAGACCAGAAGGCATCGGAGGACAGTTAGAGCTTTCAGCCCATCTGGTCTGCCCGCCATTCGGTCATGACTCATATCATTCCCAAACCAATTTTCAGCCTTCTATCTGTGACACTTAGCTCCCCTGAATTTAGGATCCAGTCTTTTTCCCAGAGTGTGAATGAAACCGAACCAACCGTTTCCACATCTGCTGGCAGCTGTTACACCGTATCTGTGTGTGATCGAGCTCAGTTTCAGTCCCACACAGCAAACACGTCTGTTCTGAGCAATGCAATCCCCGTTGCATGACGGATCGATCGGGTCTCTGACCCCACGGTTTTTCTGCGAGGCAGTAGTTAGCTCCTTCACCAACCACGGCAAGGACCGGTGCTTCAAAATGTGGGGACAAAGAACGATAGGCACAAGAGTTTGTACAGGTTCGGTCGAAAGGGTTATTGTCAACATCAGTGGAGTCCCTGCTTCAGAGTCTGGGTTTGAATCGCCCAGGCCTGGATAAAATTCCAAGTCAGGAAATGAAGATTTATATCTCCTCTTCTTGTGGCTAATCTGAATGAAAACCATTTACTGCTTCCACAGAGAGCACAGACCCGGTTCTGCCAGAAGGAATCCAGTGATTGATTGCATCCAACTGGAATCATAGAGTCATAGAGATATACTGCAGGGAAACAGACCCTTAGTTCAAACCTGTTCATGCTGACCGGAAATCCCAACCCAATTTGGTCCCTCTTGCCAGCACACGGCCCATATCCCTCCAAACCCTTCCTACTCATATACCATTTCAAATGCCTCTTAAATGTTGCAATTGTACGAGTCTCCACCACAACCTCTGGCAGCCATGGCAGTACATACATGAATAAATTGTCACTGCAAATCCCCTCTAAGGATCTCGCCTTTCTGAGCTGAAACTAACTCGCTGTTCATTCAATGTCGCTATGTCTAATTCTTGGAACTCCCTCCCTATCGACATCATGGCTGTATCACTGTGTTGAGCACTTCGAAGACGAAGTGAAGTAACTTACCATCTCAATCTCTTGAGTAATTATGGTTGGGCAGTGAAGCCTATCCCAAAGAGTTACGTGCATTATCCAGAATTTCGTTTGAAAAAGCTGCAGTTTCCAAGTGGACACCCGAAAGTGGTCCGGAACAAGTGTAAAATTTCGAAGGGAAAGTAGGATAAACTGAAAGTCAATGATGACTGGGATGAATGAGGCAGAAACTGAGTGAGGAGCTGTTGGTACAAGGATCAATGTCAGTGCTAATGGTTTAGCCCTTACTGCCAACTGTTAACATCGACTCACACACCAGTCCTGGTAAATTCACCAAAATTACCCTGGTCTCTTGGTATGAGTTTCCCTCTGTGCATATTCACGCAGTAAATCGGCCCCGAGAGGATAAACGCATACTGTTTATCCTGTCAGGTTGAAGAGGTGAAGGCATCAGTTTGAAATCAAAGCAAGGAGAGATTGCCTCTTCCTGTACATTTTCAGTGGAGAGTCACCAGCTGTGAACTTCTTTCCTGCACAAGCGGACGTCGATATAAATTCTCATCGAGCAGCTTTATTACAGAAAGGTGGTCCGATTAACTGTGATCAACTACTTCATTAAATGCTCTTATTGATTTGAAGAACAGTGTCTGTGGTTTCGTCAGTTAAAGCATATCGTAATAACCAGGCGTTAATGGTGTCAAATGCTGTCAAATGTTCTGTACATTGAAAGTTCATTGTTTAAACTTCTTGTAAAAGCCGTATTGTTTATCCAACATCGCGAAAGTGACGGCTCAGCATGCTTCTTGTGTTTGAGCTCAGCCCGTTGTTATTTCGTGTTACCAAGCCCTGCCGCCTGATGTGGGCCCATTAATCTATGTTCTATCCTGCTCATTCAACGCAGAGTTCTTTTTAGTCTGTTCGACAAGGATTTGTCTATCTCTTCTACTATTATTCTCCGTCCGTCTTTTCAAGTTTTTTGGGAATAATGAAGAGACGCAGGCGACACTGCAGACTTGCAGGAAGATGTTGTAATAATAACGCATCCAATGAGATAATTGCTCTCATTGTCTGCCGTCACCATTCATTGATTTTAGGAAAACGGCAATGGCATCATAGTAATCCTATAATTGGAGTGAAACTGCTTTTTTTTATTCTGGTCTATTATGAATACTATTTAGAATTGTAAAAGCTCATTACGTTTTGAGCGAACAAATGTCACCTGATCTCAGAACTAAGTAACACAGACATTACTTGGAGACTATGAGCCCAGTTCTACACACTCTGGTCGAGGGGCGGGGGGGGGGGGGGGGCGGAGAAATCCACGGAACAGCCTTCTATTTTAACACTTTTCCAAGAATAGAAATGAAAAATGAGGGATATTGACAGACAGAGAGTGTGAGAATGTAGAAGAGAGTGAGATAGTACAGAGAGACAAAGGGAGACAAACAGAAATTCTCCATTCACCATGGCTTCGCATTGACATAAAGGCGAAGAAAAAGGTAATGAAGGCCAGCCTTTCACCAACTCAGGGCAACAGCAACAACATTACAGCCGATAAAGGAATTTTGCATTTTTACAGATGACGTCTGTCAGCTAATGAGATATTCTGGTAAGTATGCTGTTTCGTGAAGTGAAATTGACAATTACCCAGGTAATAAAACAATAAAAAGCATAAGTAGCCTGAATCTCTGAGAGAAACATTAAATCTCTTTGTCTCCACAGATGCTGTCAGGCCCGCAGAGTTTCTCTGTCAACTCCTGTTGTTGATTCAGATTTCCAGGATTCGTACTTCTTTGTTTTATGCTAGTCTGAATCCTGTTTATGACAATACTCCATTAATTGCCAGTTCCATACAACATTCGCTGCTTTGGGAAGGGTGTCAACAACATAAACGGTCAGAGGAAATCCCCCATTGCTACAGCAGTGAGAGCACTGAGTCCTTAACAGTAGACTTCCATGGAAAGTGAAATATGGCGCTGTAGGTTTTCTCAATGAATCCACTTTTGCTTTTTTCATTTGTGACCATTTTAGCTGCACATCAGTTTCTTTCTTTCTTCCATTTCTGTCAGCTTGGAAAAGGCCTTTCCGCTCATCTGGAGTGCGGGTTGTTGGATATTCATCTTTTCGAGTCCAGGAACTACTATTTCTTGGAGGACCTTCTGCACTGCATCTCGGGTGGGGTGGGTGCGAGGCTGTACCACTATATTCACCTGTCTATAGATATCGGAGAAGGATCTATCTATTCCACACCACCAGGCTTCCTCATCGCTCTTTTGAATCTTGGTTATTATTAACCTTGCCATGGCACCTCCTTCATTGATAAAAGGAAAGCGATATCCCGTGTCAGGTGTACCTGTAGCCGTGTTGGATACTACTAAGTGCCAGTAACTGGATACACAAGGATCTCTGCGTAAATATTTATTGACATATTTATAGTCGTCCTGGTTACCAAACGGGCATGGGTGGCATGTAAATGTCAACTTAACATCCTTGGTTAAGATTGCCGTCTGCGGTTGTATCCCAGACAGCCCTGCCTTCACGACTCATCCTGCCATGCTGCCCCATATTTCTATGATCTTCTAATCACTACTTACACTTATTTGGATCCGGTGTTGTCCGATGTCTCCTCAAGGTCAGCTACACGTTTGCAATGGCTGGCGTGTATCAACGTGGCGCTTTCGCGAACGTAACAGCTGTCTGTGTTGTAGGGAGCCCTTGGAACAGTCCCAGCCAGCTCTTCGCCTTCATGCTTTTGCTCCTGAAGTCTTTCACCACTATCCAGTCTACAGGTTCGAGATTGTGCATCTTCCCTTCTGCTGATTGGGGTAGTGCTACCCTTCTTTTGATACTGTATTTGAGACAGAAGTGTGGAGAGTTTTATACCGGAACATACCATCTCGTCCTCACAGTGCTCTGTTATCTGTCTTACAATCGGTCTTGGGCCAATGCCTGTATTGGGCCACTTTCCAAACAAAATCTCAAACGTCCTAAGATTTACTCTTCCTTCCTTCATATACATTAGCACAATTAGAAATGCCTTTGTCCATGTCACCTCTAGTTCCTCACAACATTTTGCCAATTTATTTTTAAGGGTAGTTTTCTCTCCACTACCCCACCGCTCGCTGGGTGATAGGCAAAATGTTGCCTCACCTTTATTCCCAAGTAATCACTGATCTACTGTAGGGCAATATTTATAAATGGTATTCCATTGTCGCTGCTTACCCGTTCAGGGAAGCCCCATCTCGGAATTATTTCATTTAGCAAAGCCTTGGCTACCGCACTGGCATCCTGTTTAGACTTGGGAGCACTTCCACCTCTTGGGAAAACATCAACTATTACCAGACAATGCATTTTCCCTTCGCTGGGTGTTAGTTCAATAAAATCCATCTGTAAATGTTCAAAGGGTCTTTGGGATTGGGGGTGTTCTGCCTGATTCATTTGTATTCCCCACCCCACATTTATAGTGGCATAGATAACAGATTATTCACATTTTTATTATGTGTAATGAGTAAATCCCTTTCTGTACCAGCATGCTGAAATATTGTCGTACATCCCCACTTTTGACACATGGTCCTTACCGTGTGTTACTTTGGCATAGAATGGGAATAAAGATCGTAGTAGACAGGGTTTGCCATTGGGGCCACACTACATCCATTCCCTCATTCTGCACCCGGCCCTTGTCCATTCACACTTCTCCTTCGATGTGGCCTGCGACTGTAACTCCCATAAGTCTGCTTTGGATTACAAATATTTGACATACACATGTCAAACTGATCACTTGGCGGCTGATTGGCTGCCGTCCTTGCCGCTGAGTCTACATCTTCATTGCCTTGAGAAATTGAATCATAATTTTTCCTGTGGGCTTCACATGGACACACAACGATTGATTTAGGCAATCGAACTGCTTTCAGGAGGTCAGAGATCTGGCCATGTTATGTGATTGGCTTTCCAGTGGAGGTCAAGAAGCCCTTGTATTTCCACAAGGATCCAAAATTATGTACAGCCCCGAATGCATATCTGCTGTCGATGTAAATATTCACTGTTCTGCCTTCGGTCAATTTACATGCCTCAATCAAGGCAATCAGCTCTGCTGCTTGCGCTGACAGATGAGAAGGAAGTGATCCCACTTTGACTACCTCGTGGGTAGTTGCTACAACATACCAGACACTGGCCTATCTCTTTGCTTCTGAATGCTGACCTATCCACAATAAAACGCGTATCCAGATTCTAAATTGGTGAATCCTAACACGTCTGGTCTCGGGCTTCAAACCTAAGAACTTCAACTGTTGTTCCACAAGTTGTAATTTTGCGAGACTAGATGGCAGAGCATCGCAAGCCTACCTTTCTCACATTGTTTCTCTGTTGATGCTGCGATTAAGCATTCGCTTACATACTGCAGAAGCGCTGAAATCAGTTGGGACCCTTCTTAATCTTGGGTCCGAGACATCTACCATAGATAAACGCCAGACGACTCTCCTGGCGGGGAATACCTGGACTGCCCTGTCTGCCTGAGTTAGCCGATTTAGTATCTTCCTATACGTCCTTTTAACTGCATTGAAGCAGATACCCACACCGACTCTGAAGATAGAATCTTTCGTTTTTTGTGCCTGTCGTACCCATGGTCCCAAATTCTGACACCTGTCGCTGGATGCCTTCGCCAATGATCCGTGAGGAAAAAAGCCTTCCACATCAAAAAAACAGGGTCTACTTACCGTCACAGATACTTAAAAACGTTTAAAGTGACAGCACATCTGTGATCATTCCAATAAAATTCGCACAATAACAACTGATCAGGTTTAACCAATCTCCTGAACCAATCCTTCTCTTATGATTTGTCAGGACCATCGCGGTGTTTGTGTGCTGTGCAGTGCAGCATATCTCCAGCAAGAAAATCGGTGTTAATGGGATTAACATGGCTACTTGCTTCCTGGGTGAGTGAATCGCTCATGGAACCTATCGCTCTCTGACTTGCATCAGGGGTCGTGATTCGTATTTTCCAGCCTGCACTGTTAAATCTTCTTTTTGTCTTACCTGCAAGCCCGTCGGGGTACTGCGCAAATCCGACCCCAGTCTCACTATGAGATTCCGAAACATCAGATTTAAAGAACAGAATTGCGATAACAGAAATGAGAATTGGAATGTTTCCCCATTACTGGTTTCGCACAATAGGGGTGCGGTAAAACTCTCTCGTGTCATGACTCCTGATGCACCGATTAAGTTCAGGAAGCTTCCGTTCATCTTTATTTGCATCGACTCTCTGAACTGCCTTGATTTATGACCTGAATATGTTGCCCTTGTATCTTCCAAAAAAGTAAGAGGTGCACCTTCCACATATAACATAGATGTAAGCATTGACTTATATGCATCATCGTTGTACTGAAAATATAGTTCATGCTTCGCAAACACAATGCTCAGTGTAGAGGTGGGACATGTTTCAGCGCCAGTAAGGTTCGTAGTAGAGATGAGCATAAGCGATTATTCGTTTGCAAGCATAAAGCAAAGAGGTTTACCTGTAACTTTGGGGCTGCCCACCTCCACCTCAACCTTCCTCCATTAGTCACCCTGCTGCCCAGCCTCCACGGCCGATTGAGACTGTCTGGGCGTGCACTGTCTCACTCATTGCTCTGCAAACAAAGCACCCGCCAGATTTACCTCTGCCAGCCCTTCTTTTCACGCAGAACCTCCTTCCAAAAGCTGGGCGACCATTTGTATCATAGTCAGCTGAGCTTTATGTGTTTACTGTTTCATCTTTAATTTCCGTTTTTCCTTCTCTTGGGCCAGAAGGTTTTCAGCATGTAGCGCGTGGAGTTCCATCAAATTCAGGTTTTCCCGTGTCCCAGGTAATACATTGGCAAGACGCCTCATGTAATGGGTGCCTGATAGCTTTCACATATTCCCTTTAAAGCACAATTCGCTTCTTCTTAACAACACTTCAAGGTCAGTGGCCTGAAACATTCGAGATCCTTTCCAGATATGGAGTTGTTTTTTTTTTCTAATTCCTTGGCTGTTGATATGGTAGTTTGTTGGCCTTGTACGTCTGCTATTAATTCGGTTTAAATACACATAGATTTTCTTTCTGTCTGCAACACTTGCCCTCCGAAAAGTCAGGCCCTTACTGTTTTTGTTTCCCTGTGCTTTTATTGGTTTCAAAAGAAATGTGAATTTTCCATTATAATGGACATCACATTATTTTCACAGGTCGGTGCACCATCGGGGGCCGATGTGCCTGTACTGCACTGTAACGTTCTCTGTTGTAAGATACATTTCCTGCTGGTTTCCGATGTCTCTCCTCACTGTGGAAACTTCCAGACACATCTTCCAGTGATTTGTCTGCACTTCATTCAATCCAGGAAACTGTAGTTCCTGCTGAGAATGTGATCTCTCTACAATGGAGAGAGGAAAACCGAGTCGGTGACAAAGCTGAGATCACTTAAGTTCTGTGCAGAATCAACAAAAAATACCCCGGTCTTCCAGTGTCCTGTCACTTTAACATTGCATTGTGTACCCAAGCCATCATACCAGTCTCTGGTCTGCTGCAGTTCTTCTTCAAGGCACAGCGCAAGCTGGAAGATCGGCAACTCATTTTCTACTGAAAGACCATGCAGATTTCAGGACCCAACATCGAGTTCAATCATTTTGGATCCTGTCCGCTCTCTTCCACATTTTTCACCCACCCATACATCCCATCAGTTCCGAACACGAATCATTGGATTCGAAGCGTTAACTGTCCTTTCTCATCATAGATGGACAAGAGCTGCTGATTCTGTTCAGACATTTTGGCATTTCTTCAAAGAACATTTATCGTTCAGTTGTAATCGCATGACTGCAGGAACCGTCTGATTGCAGGAGGAGAAGTTCACAGGAGATGAAAATAATGCCAAGGGCTGGACCATTCCCATTGTGAAGGTAGGTGAGCTAAGCTGGGGCTGTGTAACTAAGCACAGAGAAGGTTGAGTGAGAAACTGATTAACATGCACATATTATGAAGAAGATAGATATGTATGACAGGAATAAGGCTTTTTGGGAAGAAATAATAACCAGTGACATAGATGAAAAGCAGGAGAAAAGCGGTTTAGAGGAGATTTAGGAAGAACGCTTTCACCCATAGAGTGCTGTTCGTCTGGAATTTCTTATTTGAACGTGTGGTAATGCTATGTGTTATGAGGATGTTTCAACAGTATGTCGCCGAACACTTGAAGATCCAGAGCACACGTGGATAAGGACCAGATACTGGAAAGTGTGACGAGGTCAGACAGACGTGAGATGGGTGTCCCGAACGAAATCGTTCTAAGGCAAACTTTTGTGCTGAAAACTGGGTGAGGCCGCGACTCTGTGGTGCAATGGAAAGCGCGTTGAATTTCTACGCCTTTCTTAAGACTGTCATTCAAAAGTTGTGGATGCAAATCTCATCAGAGTCGAGTTTTAGTTTATGGTTTGAAAGGTGTTCAGACCAGACTCGGCTGCTCATCTGCAAAACCAATAACATTCATGCAAAACCCAACTGTCTCGAAATGCAACATTTTCCTCTCAGCGATGAATAATTCCGATGTCTATTTATGGTAGAGATCGATAAATATGTGTTAGCGACTTGGCAACACGATGATATGGATACGCTGGAAAAAGACATAAAAGTGCAATGTGAGCTATGATGGTACAGAATGGCGTGGCGGGGCAGGAGCGGTGTTTAGAATGGCCTACTTCTGCTCCTTTCTGCTTGAGTCTTTTCTGGCCCAGGTTTTTAAACAATCACAATGAGAACAATGTGAATCTAAACCAATTAATATTTTCCGACTCACCTCCATTTCGCTACCCTCCAAACTGGAATGGATAGCTCCTGTTTCAGCTTTAGGTCAGACAGTGGAGGATTCTCACAAGTTCTCTGTCAGGCTGAACATCCCTTCACATAGGTTTCCAAGTGGACACATGGAGCAAGCGATTACATGGATGCTGGGGATTGAGGGACAGATTTCCCACTTGCTGGGCTAGAATTCTGTCCAAGGTAATCAACGTGAATTTCTGACATTTTGAAACTTACTCTGGATTCTTGCGACTTACTAATTAAACAAAAATTCAATTTGCCCTTGCATGACATGATTATTTTTTCACTATTTATAAAAAACCATGCCACGTGCCCTTGGATGTAGTAATGCAGAGGATTGTTGACGTTGTGTGCAGTGAGGGTCATTGTGCCGTATGAACATTCCAAAGGATGCTGGTGAAGTACCAGTGAATCGAATTCTCTGACGAATTGATAACGACAGAAGGAAAATCCCAGTACAGTGGCGACATAACATTGCCTGTGATCAACGCAGGAAGCCACGGTAAACGTACACCGAATTCAATAATGCCTATTTTCACCACATTTTACTATGTCATTTTGCTGAACCTGATGCTCCATAATCGATGATCCATCAGCAGTTTCACCTCCTCTGCGCTGTGTTTCATTTGAGATCTTCAGCAAAAAAGGAGTAATTGGTTTGAGGGGCCCAGTGGTAAGATCAGTAGCCATTGGTCATCAGAATACGGCAGCTCCAGTGGTGCAATTCGTCAGTTTGATGTAATTGCACGACAGACTGGAAGTGCATAAGGTGCCAAAGTTGCACATTCGGTTCTCACCAGGTGTTGGTTTTACTGATAGTGACCAGAGATTATTGCAACTTCAAGCTGAAGAACAGTTCAAACACCGAATATTACACCGCAATAAAGTTCATTTTGGCCGTAACGCTGCACCGACCTGTGAGACCAATCTGACTAGTATTTTACCATCATAATCCGCCAGTTTATACAATGACCATTTCATTGACCTGAAAGTTGTTGAGTCTACGAGTGTTGAAGGCAAGCCGTCCAGCATCCTTACTACTCACTGATAAAGGAACATACCTCGGTATCTATCACCCTCAATTTACATCGATGTGCCCTTGTGCCAAAATTACAATTTGAAGAAAAATGCCTGCACTGTCCACCCTCTGGCAACCTCTGATCATCTTCAATGTCTCTCTAAATTCACCCCTCAAACTTCTTGTCTCTATCAAAAACCGCCTCAAGTCCCTCAACCTTTCCTCGTAAAACCATCTCTCCATAGAAGGCAACATCCTAGAAAATGTCCTCTGTACCCTTTCCAATGCTTTCAAATCCATCGTATAATGTGGCGACCAGAAATGCACGCAACTCTACGACTGCGGCCACACCAGTTAATTTCTGGAGCTGCAAAGTGATAATTTCGCTCTGAAACTGAATCACTCTCCGAAGAAAAGCTAACACACCGTCCTCCTTGCAAACAAACCTGTCAACGTGGGTGGTAACTTTCCGAGTTTTATATACATGGGCACCGAGATCGCTCGGCGCATCTACACTTCCAAGAATATTACAATTAGCCAAGAACTCTTTATTCTTGTTGTTCCTTCCAAAGCAAATTATCTCACACTTTTCCACATTAAAATCCATTTGCCACTTCTGAGGTCAGCTCTGTAACCATCAGCAGATATTGGCACTATTGACAACATCGTCGATCTTAATGTCATCTACAAACTTATGGATCCATCATTCCATGCCCTAATCCAGGTCATTTATAAAATGACAAACAACAGCGGACACAAAAAGGAACCTTATAGTACACAATCAGTTACTGCACTCCAAGATTATTATTTCCTATGAACTGCCACACTCTGTCTTCTTTCAGCGAGCCAATTTCTGATCCAATCCGCTAAACCATCCTCAATCCCATGACTCTGTATTTCATGCAACAGCCGACAGTGCCTTACTGAAAACCATATCCACCACATCAACCTCTTTACTCTCGTCCACCTGTTTGCTCACCTTCTCAAAGACCTCAATAAGGTTTGTGAGGCACAACCTGCTATTCATAAAATCGTACTCACTATCCCAAAACAACTTCTTCCTTTTTCGATGATCATAAATCCTATCTCTCATAATCTTTTCCAAAACGTTAGCTGCAAGAAAGCTAAGGATCACTGTTCTATAATTACCAGCATTGTCTCTACTCGCCTTCGTGAAGAAGGGGACAATATTTGCTAAACTCGGGACTTCTAGCACTAATGACATAAACACTGACGAAATAAAGATTATAGTCAAAAGTTCTGCAATGTCCTCCCACGATTCGCAGAGAATCCTTGGATACATCCCATCAAGTCCAGGGGACAACCTATTTTTAGACTTCCATGAATTGCTAACAACTCCTATTTATGAATGTCAATGTCGTTTATTCTAATAGGTTGCATCTCAATACTCTCTTCGATAACATTGTCTTTTTCATTTTTGATGTGATAAAAAAAAACATTCAGCGTCTCTGCTATCCTTGGACTCCGCTGACAACTTCATACTTCTGTTCTTGACAGGTCATAATCATATGCTAGACATTCTTTTATTCTTGAACTATCAATTGAAAGCTTCAGGATTATTTCTGCCAGACAAAGACTTCTCATGCCTCCTCTTCGCTCGAAGTAGCTCTCTCTTTAGGCCCTTCCTGGTTAGCTTTTAATTCCCAAGCGTCCTACCTCAGCCTTCATATCTCATGTTTACATACGCCTCCTTCTCCTTTTTCTCAAGAGATTCAACTTCTTCAGTAAACCCAGCTCTCTGTGTCGACCTCATATTCCCTGCATGACTCATACATAATTACCAAGGAAATGCAGTAACTTTTCCCTGAACAAGCTCCATATTTCAGGTGTGCACAACCCTTGAAGTTACTTTCCACATGCGGTGCATTTTAACTCTTGCCTAATGGCATCATAATGGCCTTTCTCCCCGCGATACCTCATGCTCTGCAATAAATATCTATTCCTATCCATCACTAAATAAACATAACCGAATTGTGGTCACTATCAACAAAGTGCTCACTTACCTCCAAAGAGAACAGCTGGCTGAGTTCATTACCCATAAGCAAATCCAATGTGGCTTTGTGTCTTGTTGGCCTGTCTACTTGCTGCGTCAGGAAACCCTCCTGCACACATTGGACAAAAACTGACCGATCCGAGTTGCTGAACCGATAACATTTCCAATCAATATTTAGAAAGTTAAAGCTCCCCATAACAACTACCCTGTCACTTTTGTTCCTATCCAGAATCATCTTTGCAATCTTTTCCTCCATAAATCTAGAGCATTTTTGTGGTGAGCTCTCCATTCCTGATTCTATTCTCAGTCCATTCTACCTCAGCAAATTCAGTCACGTCCTCAACAATATCCTTTTTGCTACCATAATACTGTCCTTGACGAATAGTGCCACATCTCCCCCTCTGAAACGACCCTCCTATTCTGACTGAAAAATCGAAGCTGAGGTACCAGGAACAACCATTCTCTTCAGTCCTCCGTTCATGTCTCTGAAATGGCCACAACATCGAAGTCCCAGGTAAGAACCCATGGCACCTACCTTATCCCAGATGTTTCTGGCGTTGAAGCAAACACACTTCAAGCCACCTTCATCCTTGCCAGTACACTCTTGTAAACATGAAACGCTATTTATGACAAAACCACTCACAACCACTTGCAAACTGGAGCTACAATTCAGTTTCCCACTCCGCGGCTAAATTCATTCAAACCCTCATGAAGAGCTTTGGGGCAAATTATCCCCTCAGGGTATTGGAACTCTTCTAGTTCGGGTGAAGTCCATCCTGTTTGTAAAGGTTCATCGACTCCAGATTAACCCCCAACTATCCAGGTATCGGAATCTCTCCCTCCTGCACCATCCTTGCAACAACATTTTCAAATGCTCTCTCCCTGCACTTCACCTCACTACGACGTAGAATAGGCAACAAATCAGAGAGAACACCTCTGTTTGTTCTAGATTTAAGATATCACCCTCGATCCCTGAAATTCTGCCATATGTCCACATCACTTTTTTTACTGAAGTTGGTGCATATGTGGGCAATGACTTGGGGTTGTCCACCCTCTCCCTTAAGGATCCTGAAAACACGATGCGAGATATCACAAACCCTGGTAGCTGGGAGACAACACATCAATCACGAGTCTGCCCTATATCCACAGATTCGCAATCTATTTCCATCAATATGGAGTCCCCAGTAACGAATTCTCTCCTGCTCCTCCCCCGCATCCTTCTGAGAAAAAGGTGCAAACTCTGTGCCAAAGAACTATACCCTATGGCTTTCCCTTCGGAATTCATCCCACCCAAAAATAACAAATATGGTATACATATTACTGAGGGGCACGGCCACTTCAGATGCCTGCACTATCTGCCTGTTCGCGTTTCGGCTCCAGACTGTATCCCATCTATCTATTTCTTGTACCTGAAGTGTTACTGCCTCCCTATAACTTCGCGCAATTCCACTCAGACTCCAAATGATCTGACCTCAAGCTCCACTTCCCGAACGCAGTTGCCGAGGAGCTGGAGTTGGGTGCACTTCCCGCAGATGTGGATATCTGGGACATTATTGAAGACCCTTACCACTCATATTCTACAGAAAGAAATTTCAAGTGTCCGGCAATCCATTCCTAATATTGTCCACATACTCACACACACACATATATATGTGTGTGTGTGTGTGTGTGTGTGTGTGTGTGTGTGTGTGTGTGTGTGTGTGTGTGTGTGTGTGTGTGTGTGTGTGTGTGTGTGTGTGTGTGTGTGTGTGTGTGTATGTGTGTGTGTGTGTGTGTGTGTGTGTGTGTATGCGAACATATATACTGTATATACATATGTGGGCATACTTGCATGTATGCGTGTGTGCATATATATTTCAAAGTTGCAAAAGAAAGTTGATTGAAACGGCATTTATTTTTTAAAAAAATGATTTTGTGGAGTGTTCTGTCCTTGGAAAATACCTCAGTTACTTACAACCAGCAGAATTACTCCCTGAGTGAATATCCATCTCTCAATAGAGATACAGAGGTGACGTTTGAAGATGTTGACGTTTCTCTTATCGCTGATCCTGTGCTTTGTTAAATTCTGGAAAGGATGTTTAGTTCGTTTCATGTTACTGATTTTGTTGCAAGCTCGCACAGGCCATTAAAACAATCCAAAAATTATTGGATTTATCTCATTGGACAATGTTGTCGGCAAAACTGGAACCGAAATGATAAAGATGTTGAAGTTCTGCTTTAAAGATTATAGGATTCAAACAGGAACATTTTTCGAGTCTTGTCACTGGATATTTTGGGGGGAGATGTGTGAGAAGCAAATGGTCTCACTCCCTTCTCTGTGAGTGCAGCCAAATGTCCAAGGCAATAGATGAAAAGAAAATGGTGCATTTCATCGACAGGTCAGTTCCCACTCACTATAGTATAATTTCGCTTTGATTGTCACCATCGTATAAAGGGTTAGGTGATTGGGGGCATCGGGATTCTGGTGGTAAGCTGAGACATTGCGATAAGTAATCCCACACTGTTGGCATCACTTTTATATCATAAACCAATTATGCAGCGGACTGAGCTTACCGACTTCCCTTTAATGCTGAGCTAACAGAAAAAGCTCAGTTCTTTTACAATTTATGGAAGTTCACGTAGAACAAGCTGCTAAATCTTTCTTCACAACCAGCACTTTCTACATTTAGTCGTACTCAGTTGGATGTGATATGTGGTGTATTTCCAATTAACGTTAACCAATTAGAAATTGTGCACCTAACGCTTACCCGACCCGGCCGACCAGACTCCCTGTCTTGGTGAAATTCACTCATTATGTTTCTGCCCGCATTTCTACAAATACTTTAGAATCAGCATCTGACACATTTTTGCTGAAAAATAATCATTTTCGATTTCAATTACTGTAGAATGAAAAAAAGTGCTCCAAACTTTTCCTTATCATTCATCGCTGGTTTTGAAGTTCGAACGTCTAGTTATAGATCCATCTGAATGAAGGATTTTCCCTCCTGTTTACTCTCAGCAAATTCACATCATCAGGGAAACTTCCATATGGACGCAACTCAGTTATACCTGATTACACGCCACATGATCGATTCATCTGTTCCACCATCCCATGAAACCCCGCCTTGTCTTTTCTAATGGCGTTATGCCCCAGTACTTCGTTGGCTTCCTTTCCATTCGTTTTTTGTTTCCCAGTAGACGCTGTCCATTCTTCCTGACGTCTTTTGATTCCAGTCATCGGCATCCATGCCTTTTATCATCTCTTTTATATCCCAGGGAAGTCCATCTTGAGAAAGAATGCTGTTCCGATGCAACACATGAAAACCCGCTCGAATGGTGTATACTGTCATTACCAGTATAGGGAAAATGGGAGCTAGTTCAGTCACAGGTGAATCGGTTGGTTGTCACACAATGGATCAACCACTGACTGGGAAATGACTGTTTTTCTTCACCTTTCTTACCTCTCTGAACATGTGCTAAAACAACACAGTAAGGTATTATAGAATGCCGACAGTTAAGAAACTGGCTATTTGATGCAACAAATTCACACGATCCTCCAGGGATTAATACTCTAGAATAATTCCTTACCATATTACTCTTCATTTGTTCCTGAATAAGGCACCTTACTGACAGTCGACCCATTTGGATTCATGCCATGTCTCAGGCTCTGTGA
The DNA here is from genome assembly GCF_037043375.1 of Chiloscyllium plagiosum. Classification (NCBI taxonomy): domain Eukaryota; kingdom Metazoa; phylum Chordata; class Chondrichthyes; order Orectolobiformes; family Hemiscylliidae; genus Chiloscyllium; species Chiloscyllium plagiosum. The sequence continues at coordinate 70,168,357 of NW_028270160.1, forward strand.
GGCAGCAGTGCTAACCAGTGAGCCACCTTGCGGCCTTGCAGCAATATTTCAAGGCACATGCGGACGCGTGCAAAATGCGTTTCCTGTCAAAGATGCTCCGCTTTTGTTGTTGTCCTTATCAGGAACAATAATCCTGCTTCCCTGACCAGGCAATGAACCCAAGCCACAGCGGTGGTAGTGCTGAATTTTAACCACTAGCTGACATTTAGGACGGCAGGTGCAGTTGCATCTTCTCTTAATAGCATAGTTATTTTTCCTGCGATGAGACGTTTCTTCCAAAATACTATTCGTGACACTGAGCTTTTACAGCACAGAATATTGCATTATGTCAATGCCAGTCCATTAAACATCCATCCATTCTCATTTCCAGCTTCCAGTAGCCCGCAGCCTGACTTCTGAAGTGTTCATCTCAAAGAGTCGTTCCCTGCAAAGGTTTAATCTCAAATGAAGAAGCGAATGAGACTGAAGTCAGATACCATTAAATTTGATCATGAGCTGCGAGAGAACTGAACCGCATTTTCAACCAAAGAGGGAAATATACAGACACATCTTGTGAGAATGACAAAGGCCTTAGGAGAGGCCAACCTTCAGAAAATGATGAATTGAACTGTTTGCCTCTTCTTTCTTCACTTCGGGCTTTAAAACCCGATTCTGTTTGTATAAGCAAAGGGGTAAACAGGCAGGCGACTGTCCTTCGAGGACTGGCACAGTCGTGAATAATTGGTACATGCTAATTATTGAATTCTCCACCTGTTGAGGTAGCCTGGCTAGCTGTGCTCTTCCAGCCTCCTACCTGTTCTCTTCCAGCCTCCTACCTGTTTCATTTGGATTCCAGCAGATTCCTGCCTCTACAGAAGGAATGGAAGCATTCAGCCGCTTCGCTGTAGCTTTCCTCCCCCACTATTTCACTTTTACTTTACTGCTTCGAATGTATCACGTTGTTCTGCCGGCTAAGCTAGAGCATTCTTGGCATCAGATGCTTGTTGTCCGAATCTTCCTCGAAGTAGAAACACAGATGTGGTTTTCGAAAGTCAAGCAGATGAGGCCTGGTCCGTGGGGAAAATCACTTCACGATGTTCCCTCAGAAATAATTCGAAGCAACACGGAAAATGCTTCTGTGAAAGTTTGTTGCAACAGTTGTAAACAAATTCAGCAAAGTTCAAGCGAGATTCTAATACACGACCAATGGCTGAGAAGACCAATGCTCTAGCCTCTGAGCTATGGAGCCACCAGCAAAGAAACTGCTTTTTCTGACTAACAGAAAATGATGAGCTCTAGCACAGCAAATTCCGTCGTCCGAGGTTCGTGATGCAAGCTTCGTTTTCTGTTTTAAAATACGATTGGAAAACCCATTTATTTGATCATTTGTTTGATCACTTTGATCACTTTGTCAGCTTCCCAATATCTCATAATGTGACTGTGATAAAAATTTGTTTAAACTCCCTCCAAAGGAAAAACTTTGAAGTTTCAATTATGTGAAAGACACGATGTAGTATTTATAGCAATTAATTGCCCTTCATTTCAACAAAAAGATACAGCTTTTCTTCTTCCGTTGTTGACTAATTCGTTTCCTATAGCATTGCGTGATTTAGGTAGTGAAGAGATTTCACAATTTATGACCTTGGTAGATGAAGTTTAGGCATCGAACCTGGAACAGTTCAAATCGAACATACTCCGGAGATTGGAATTGCAGGCTATGCAGGTATCTGAGAGTGCGTTTTAAAACAAAATCTTGGGTGTCGTGTACGCTGGCTGGATTGGCATTTATTGAACAACACTAATTGCTCTTGAGTGTGCTGGAGGACATGACAGTGATAGACAGAGCAAAGACAATCAAGAGATTTGCAGAAATGATAAAAACGTTGGAATTTAGCTGCCCGGTAATGGGTGAACAATCCTTGTTTTTAATAGTCCCACGTGCAGCAGAGTTGTTGAAAGATTTCAGGACTACATCTCTGGGTGAATAACCCGCAATCCCTGCCCTTCTAGCATGTGGGAGCCCGTGTGGAAAGATAAAGCTGCGAAGGCCGCAGTGCATGTTTGGGAAAAAGTGCAGTAGTAAAAATATCATTCAGGTAAAGAACAATGAAACACTGAACAGAACGCAAGTACACCCTTGAAGAGAGGCAGAGGGAGTTAGGCCAGAGCAGAGGGAGAATTTGAGAGGGCGGATGGAAGTGTGTTACCACCGTTTAATCCAAACGAATGGATGAGAGTTTGAGCTGCAGAAGAGCGGAGACGTGGAAGAGTTAATGATGTTAATGAGGTGCAAGTGACGATGGTGACGATGGCGATATGTGGTTGAAAGCACAAAACGCGGTGAAGGATGTCACTATGATTATGACGTGACTCGTTCAGACTCAGACAATTGCGAAAGAGAAGATTGAGTCAGTGGCGAGGCATTTTCTCCTCGCACATGGTCAATGATGCTTTCCAGCTCATCTCATCCATTTGCCGCAACTCCACTCTCAATACCCATCCCTCCAACAAGGACAGAGCTCCCTTATTCATCACTTTAAATTCCAGCAACCTCCGCAGACATCATGTCATTCTCCGACATTTCCACCACCTGAAAATTAACCCTACCAGCTAAGATGTGTTTCCCTCCCCACCCCTATCCGCTTTCTATAAAGACCATTCCCTCTACGACTTCCTTGTCAAGTGCACACCCCTCACCAAACCACCCTCCCCTCCCGCCCCAATCTCATTCCAACACGAGATTTGCAAAACCTCCACCCACACCTCCACTCTGTCGCATGCCCAAAAGGAGCCTTCCACATCCATGAGAGTTTTATCTGCACTTCCACACATGTCATTGAATGTATCCATTGCTCCTGGTGCAGTCTACCTATATTGCGGAAACAGGATACCTAATTACAGTTCGCTTCAGAAAACACCCCCGGACACCTGTAACAAACAACATCACTGACCCGTGGCCGAACATTTCAACTCTCTCTCCCAATCAGCCAAGTTCATGCAGTTCCTGGGTTTCCATCGCTCTCATGAACTGTCCTATGTATCAATCTTCCTCCCCAACTATCCGCTGCGTACTGCTCTGCGACCAATCACCACTACACCCACCTCCATCCACCTATCACACTCTCAGCTACATTGTCCCAGCCCCATCCACTCCAATTTGTCTCTCGACCCCTTCGGTTTACAAGCTTATTTCCTGATGATGGCTCTTGCCCGAAACGTCGATTCTTCTACTCCTTGAATGCTGCCTGCCCTGCTGTGCTTTTCCAGCAGCACACTTTCGGCTCAGGAGCGAGGCAGTGGATTTTGATTTCGGGACTGAAGACAGAGGCCTCAGCTTTGCCATGATGCAATTGTAAGAAATGTCTGCTCCAACAGAACTGCATGTCAGACAAGGCAGGACAGCGTTTGACCTGGAAGGAACAGGGAGGTGATCGTGTTTATATCCACCTGCAGATCTATTTGTTCTCTGTAGTGGATGATGTGTGCATGAAAGATTCTGACGAAACTCTGGTCACATTCTAAGTGTCGAAAATCCCTCACCCTCAGACCATATCTTAGAAAGTATCCAGAGTATTGTGGAAGTTGCTTTCCCACTCTCATTTTTGGATAACATCAATTTCGCAGGATATTAGAAGGGGAAGATTTACAAACTAATCTCTCCGCCATGATCTGATAAAATCGCACATTTTATCACAAGTAGAACTTGATCATATAGAGAACATGAAAGGAAAAAAACCCTATGTTTATAGCGAGAGAGAAATCGTTCTCTTACTGTGTGTGTGGACAATGGTTCTACCCATCATCAGAGCTCACAAAACACAAATGCAATCATACTAAGGAAAGTCTATGGAAATGTGCGTATTCATTTCCTTGTCTGAGCTGAATTCCCATGGAGACAAAGATTCCAGAAAAAAGGGATTCACCTGCTCAGAGTGTGGAAAGGGATTCACTTTGTCTCTGACCTGCTGCAGCACCTGCTCGTTCAAAATGAGTTGAAAGTCTGGACTGCGGAAAATGCTTTAAAACGTCCAGCACAACGATCATACTAATTAGAAATCTTTCATCTCGCCAGACTTTGGAAAATGTTATCAAACCTCTGTGTGCTTCATCTCTGAGAAATATGCTCACATGAATGAGAGACCTTTAAGAATTCTGGAGACGTGCCGTCTGATCTACGTGCTCACCCGGGAGGAGAGACATCTTTGTGTCCAAATCGATGGGACCTGATGTAAAAGTCCGAGTGACCGGATGGCTCATCACATTTCTCACAATATTAACGTGCCTTTCTAAATGCCCTGATTACAGGAAGTGCTGCACAAGTTCCTGGAGACGAACGTGTCATCAACGTATTCACACTGTGGAAAGACATTATTCACTCTAAAAGTTCCAGGGGGCAGTTTATCATGAACGTCATCACATTGAAGAGAGACATATCAAATGTATAGTCTGTGGGATGTGCTTAACAGTCTCTGTAGAACTGATGTCCCTTCGACATTTTCACAATGTGCGAGACGTTTCAAGTGTCGTTATTCTAGGAATAGGTTCAAGCGTTCATCTCAACTCTCAGTACACCAGCCAGTTTGCAGTAGGCAGAAAACATTTACTTGCTCCATGTGAGAAACACAGTTAGCTCACTCATCGACCCTGCTGAGACAAAAGAGGGATCCCAATCAGGGAAAGAATTCATTCACTCATCGACCCTGCTGAGACAGTGCAGAGATTACATATCTCAACAGCGATTTAACCTTGTTGTTCATCATATTCAGATCTGAAAGCAAAGTTTTGACATTCTGGATAAAAATCAAAGAAATCAGCTTTGTATTAAATTCATTGTCAAATGTCATTGGAAGGATGGGTTGACCGAGTACTTGAAGCATCAGCACAGGTTCCCAAGGGGAAATAATGACTGACAAATATATTAGACATCTGTGAGGAGGTAATGAGCAAATAAGATGAAGTCTACCCTGTAGAGTTGAAAATGTGTTGCTGGAAAAGCGCAGCAGGTCAGGCAGCATCCAGGGAACAGGAGAATCGACGTTTCGGGCATAAGCCCTTCTTCAGCAGAGGTGTGAGTTTGGGTGTGATGTCAGTTGCAGGATTAAAGGAATCTTCCTGGACCGAATGGCCTGTTTCCACATTGTAGGTATTATATTTGTACAAGTTTGATCGCAGGGATTAAGGCTTTTGTCATATGAATTCCTTTTTTTTTAAAAAAGTCACAATTTCCACATAAACATATGATTTCAATTGAATCTGTTGAACGATATAAGGAGGGGAGGGCCATTCTGAAAGAGGACATCATAAAGTTTGAGCGAGAATGTCAGATCGCCTTAGCACGTAAAGTTAAGGATATAAACTAAAGAGATTCCACAAGTACATTAAGAAATTAGAGACGAAATAGGACCACTTTAAGATGAAAGAGCTCACTTTTATTTTTAACCTCAGCAGATGGAGAGATATATAATGTTCACTTCGTGGAGAACGAAATGGACCCTACAAATAAATATTGATGTTTATAAAGTCGTTTCCATTGTAAAGGGCAAGTGCTGGAGGACTTAAAAAATATGAAGATGGATATTTCTCTGGGATGTGATCTCATGTATCTCGGAACTTTTTGGCAAGTTAGGGAATGAAACTGCTGGGCCTTTCGTAGAAATAATTGTGTAAACTATTACTATGAGTGAGGCGCCAAAAAAATGGGGAGTGGCTAATTTTGTGCTTTTGTTAAGAAAGGGTTACATGGAGAATTCTGGGAACGATAGACCTGTGTTTCTGACGGTGGTCTTTAGTAAGTTGTTGGATGCAATTATAAACGATCGGATTTAAATGCATTTGGAGATACAAGGAATAAATAGAAATAACCAGAATGTTTTTGCACGAGGGAAGTTGTATCTCACAAAGTTTTCGAGGGCATAACTAATATGATTGATCCGGACAAAGTGGTAGATATTGCTCACTTGAACTTTAATAAAACCTTTTTCAAGGTTCCACACTTTTGCCTGATTGAAAAAGTGAGATCACAGAGAGTTCCGTGAGATTTCTAATTCGATATAAAATTAGATTAACAGCAGGAGGCTGGGAATAGCCGTGGAAAGTAGCTTTCAGACTGGAGGAGTATTAACGATGGTGTCCCACAAGGATCGATGCTAAGCCCAAATTCATTTTTTTCATTTAAATAAATGCTTTAGGTGAGAAGATAAAAAGCATGATAAGTAATTTGCAAAATTTGTCGGAAAAGGGACAACAAAAAGGTGATGGAAGATTGTGAAGAGATTTTCTCATCAGGTCAATTCCTCTCTCTGTCCTCGAGATTTTAAAGCGTGGGGGAGTGGGGTTGGGGCGGGACAGTGAAGGGCCATCCGTCCATCGTACAGACCAGGTTATCAGACGTCCATCTATTCTCGTCTCAGTTTGCAGCATTTGGCCTAAAACTTTGAATGTTCTGACTTTCCAGGGAAAATGTCAATGAGATTCGCTCTGTGAGCTTAAATGACACAACAATGGCACTGACGGTTGACTGGGTTGCAACACCTTTGAGGAACGTATTCTCATGTTCACACCCAGAGGCAGACATGCAGGCACATTCCCCGACAGTGACAGAGTCCTCATCATTATATGCACTCCATGCGCTTTACGTCCACAAGTTTCTCTGGTGAAAGGTGGCTTCAAGTGGAATAAAAGCCACGTCTCCAAAAAATGTGAACCGTTGCTGTGAGCTGCGATATGAAGTGGATACTGAGCTGAAATAGTCCCACACGCTTCGCATGTGTAACTTTCAGTGACACAATCCCACCAAATCAATGCATCTTGCTCCTGGGATCTGACAGGATAGCGCCCAGCAAACATTCCTCACTCAAACTACTGACACACCGCAAACTCTAGACACTTTCACGTATCGTCTCGTCTCGTTCTGTTTCTGTCCCTGTCACACCTCCAGATTCCTCTTCATGTCTAGTCCCGAGATCAATGAGCTGTTTGATACAAATACAGACACATTGAGAAAGTGATCTTTATTTCAAAAGCGGAATCAGGGAATGTAAGCTGCGAGGGCTTGCTCACGGCAGAGCAATAAGGCACCACGGTTTCATGTCCTGATTATTGTATAGACTGATTCCACCAATGGGCACCGTACCAGTTATTACCAATTAAAATCTTCCAATTAATACCGTGACTGACAGAAAGTAGTTTCGACCCCTTCCTCGCAAACAATGTCCTGTTCCTTCACAAGCTGAGTTTTTCACAGCTGGCCATGGATGCGTCGAGCACAGAAAATGCCCTTTGGCCCACTAAGTCTGCACATTCCAATACAATCCCCTGAACTGTTCTTACCTCATTTGGCAGCACTTTGCTCAAAGGCTCAAACGAATTCAGCACTGTAAGTGTTCGACTATATGGGTCTTTCATGCTTTGGAGGTTTCTTCCTTTTCAATCATGACAGGCGGTTGGTTGCAGATTCCCAAGCTTCCTTATCTGGGTTATATGCATTTTACTTCATCCTGCGATTTGAATTTCAAACAAAAAAGCAGAGAGCAAACAGACTTCTAGTTCACTCTCGACTCTCAATCGCAGTCACAAAATGCTTAACTGCATGAGGAACTCACAGTGGAATTAACCCCCCTCGCCTCAATCACTTGGCCACACCTGCAGAAGTACGCTACTAAACTGGTTTCAAGTTCTCCCTCCCTGTGGAGCTGAGGGACAGGCAATCATTGTTAGGTTTGTTTGAATTGAATCACCACAGCTTCGACAGGGTAAAATGTCAGGAGATGTTTGGTCTGTGTAATCAATCTCGATATGTCAAATTATCATTCATTTAGAAGCAAAGACAGAGATTGCAGGAGAAACTAAGCATGTCTGGCAGCATCTGGAGATAGAAAAACATAGACAACGATTCAGAGATTCTTCAGGAGTTTCTCAGAACTCTGTTTTTCTCACAGGGTCTTCCATTTCTGCCGAGTTCCTTTGGCAGTTTTTGTTTTTTCTCAGAGATTCCCAGTATCCGCAACACTTTATTAGCCATTAAACAATAACGGAACACATTTGTCGTTCCTCACTGGATAAGTTTTCCGATTGGGAGCATATTCCCGAACCTACTAAAAACACGAAACTGCACAGCAAAGGATTCGGATGGCTAAGAACAGCGACCGCTCCATGCGTGGGAACACCCTGTCGGTTAACAGCCGAACGAGAGAATTAATTATTCCACAGAGACTGGGGAGTTCCTTGTAGCAAGCCCCTTGCAGGATCTCATAAAGAAGACTGTTAGCGAATTCAACAATTTGCCTACACTTCGTAGAATGACAATTACCCTCGATTGGTTTGACGTTTCCAAAAGGAATCCTGGGGCATTCGTTATGGAAAATGGGAACAGTCTGATCCCACGCCTTGCCGACACAGTCATGTCACCGGGAACCAGCTCTCCTAAAACCGGGACCGATTCCCTTCGTGCCTCATGACGGACATATTCCTGACCACAGTATAAACACCGGAACTGTGCAGCTGAAGAAAAAAGGATGGTGTGATTGTCGCTCCCTTCCTGGGTCGTGGGAGAACAGCACCTGTTAGTGAAGAGCCGAATGCACTGACTTACATCGCCACAGAGACTGATGAGCCAACAGAGTCAATGATCTCCGAATGCAAGCTTTCGTCTGCTCCTCCCCCATGGAAAATGCTCCTTAATTAGCTTTACCTTTCGAAAATAAATCCTTGGAAATTCATTCTGAAGACAAGGGAATAGTCTGCTCCCATCCTCTAAAGACACAACCATGACACCAGTTCTCCTCCAACTGGGACCGTGTCTCTTCCGGCCTTTCAGTGTCTTGTCTGTGAGCGCTTTTTCTCATTGTCCCGGAGCTGAAATGAAATTTGATGTCCTGACATGCAGGAACGAGAATCTTTTCAATGTCACAGATCAGTTCATGCCCGGAGAGCATCAGAGTCAAAGCACTGGCCTCCGCAAGCACGGAAAGATTTCTAACCTGTCTCTGCTCAGTCGAACAGTTCATCGTTCATTCGCCTCTGGATCCGCTTCCCAAGGAATATATAAAGATTTAAAAAACTCGAGACTAGGATTTCTGCTTTGCTTCTTGACAGTTTCCCCACCTGCTAATTGGCAAAATTTTCCAAGAATCTCTTCACAACCCTCTGCTTTGCACTATGTCTAGAGATAAATAAATCTCACTTTGTGGAGAGATTCCCGACTCTGGGAATGTTTTGTTTGGAGCAAAGACGTCTAATGGGAGATTTCTTGGGAATGTTTATAATGATGTGGGCGAAAGCGATGTGAATGAGCGCGTTGATGGTCTGGAGGAACTGCTGCCCCTGACCAGGGCAACTGACCAAAGGACGAGGAGTGAAGATGTTTAATGGAAAACACAACTTGTATCAAATAAACTCAGTGAAACCTACATATACATCATGTGTTTGTTATTATCTGTGGATAGAGGAACAGAGCTAACGTTTTGAGTCGGATCCGTTTCTCGTTCAGAACACAAGTTTCCTGCATGTCAACAATTGAGCATACCTGAGAAAATGTCGAGTTGTTGAGACCGGTTTTCTGGAGTTGCAGGGATAACTTTAATTTATAGCTTTAAATTAAGGGGGTACGTATAGGACAGATGTTAGGGGTAGGTTCTTTACTCAGCGAGTCGTGAGTTCATGGAATGCCCTGCCAGTAGCAGTGGTGGACTCTCCCTCATTATGGGCATTGAAGCTTGCATTGGATAGATATATGGAGGATAGTGGGCTAGTGTAGGTTAGGTGGGCTTGGATCGGCGCAACATCGAGGGCCGAAGGGCCTGTACTGCGCTGTATTATTCTATGTTCTATGTTCTATAACTCCCATTGATGAGAGATAGAGTGGATGAGAAGGATCGATTTCCATGAGCAGAGAGATTAACAATACGGCAAAGGTCGAGTAACAAAGATGTTCTTGTATTTTTACAGCGCCTTTCAGCACCACTTCAATCACAGTCACTGAAGTAACTTTGAAGTAGATGTGTCATTGCCAAAACTAAAGTGCTAATCAGGGCAGTTTGTTCAACCAGAGGTCAAAAAAGAGCACTCAGAACTGGCCTTAGAGACGCCAGTGAGATTATGTTTTACTTTAAGCCTTTGTTCCTCTCTGGTTTATATCCAGAATAGTGCAGGACTGGAGGTTCTAATCTCAGGGGAAGGTGTTACCCACTAAGACACAGATGAGGAGGATGTTCTCACGTTCAGAGGGTAGCAATTATGTAGAAGTATTTACAGCAGATGTCTGGCAAGTCTCAGTATATTTAAGCCTTCAATTATCTCTGTATTAATAGCATGGAGCAAGATGTAGTGTGAAATGTGCACAAATGTGCTGACAATTCACACTTGTGGGAGCGCATATTATGTTGAGAACATGGCATTTCGCACAAGCATAGAGATAGGTTGAATGAATGGGGAATAACTTGTCAGATGCAGTTTCATGTTGGCTTTATGAGGTCATGCATATTGGTCGGAGAAGTCAAAAGAAAGAACACTATTAAAATCGAGATAAAGTAGAAGAAACGTGTGAGACAGAGGAATCTCATGCCTGACACAAACATGTTTAGTTTCATATTCTTTCCCTGACAAAAAGGATGGCTTCCTTTCCGAATGGTTTCCGAGGAAAGTAAAAAACCCTGAAACAAATAGCCTAATCGAAAACAAAGGAAAGAATTGAGTCGTTCCAATGGGCAACTCTGATGCTTATGGCTCTCTACAATTTGTTTATAATGGAGCTGGAAGTGGGAATTGGGGGAGCTGGGGAGTGAAAGTCAGGTCACCCATGATTACTGTCATCCTTCGTCTGTCTTCCTCATTGTTTTGTATGTTATATTTTTCATTGTGGTTACTGTGAGTGCGCTTGTAAACCACATCGCTGGTGACTTGTTTCCCAGACAGTTCTTCAACACGACTCGTAAGAATTCAACATTCTTTTCTCCTGGATCTAGGTAATCTCTAAACACTGTGCAAATATCACCAAGACCTCTACATTTTCCACGCCTGTCTGCTTTCTTGCAATATCAATTGATTCATCACTGTGCTCCTGTTGCACAAATCAAGAACGACCCAAACCGCATCAATTGCATTGAGGCTGCGAGCGCAGATAACTGCAGCCGCTCCCCAGAGTCCTGGCAACTGTGTGATCACAGAAGCACACATTGAACAGCCAGGAAACTCACAATAATTACAGTGCCAGAGGCCGTGTCAGGAATTGCACCTAAGAAACAACAGAAACACTCTTTTGAGCTACGGACCTGGTTATATTTCTCAATCAGCAATCGAAGTTTACATTGGTTATATCAACTGATTCCTCACTCAAGGAACCTACAACTGCTGCAAATGGAGGAGAAAATGAGGACTTTAGATACTGGACATCAGAGTCGAGATTGCGGTGCTGGAAAACACAGCAGGTCAGACAGCATCTGAGGAGCAGGAGAATCGATGCTTTGGGCATGTGCCTGATGACTTGCTCATGCCAGAAACGTCCATTTTCCTGCTTCTTGGATGCTGCCTAACCTGCTGTACTTTTCCAGCAACACCGTCTCCATTGTTGCAGACTGTCATACAATCCAAGCTTCCAGTCGCAGAATCAGCAACTCAGTGTAATGAGTCAACCTATTGAGAACACCTGACAGTGGTGTTTAGTGTCAAGTAGATCTTCATGAATGCGTGTCGTGAATTGTCTGTCCTGCATAATGTTCCCTACTCTCATTACGTGCAACATAGTTTGACCATATTTGTATTGTACATGATGGATATTGTGTCCAATGTTCTGGTGAGTTGTTGTCTAAACGTGGCTTTCGGTTTATATTCTCTAATAAATCCGAGTAGTCAAAGGCTGTCCGTTCCGAGACATTTTTCCTTGATGTGTTGGGTCTTGGCATGCCCTCCTAACGTTGTTTGTCTGCGGAGCTATCTATTGTTGCAAAGCATTTCTGGAGGATCCAGTAAACACCATTATCAGTTGTACAGAGTGGCAATGCACAGACATGACGAGGTCAACAAATTCGACCAGAACAACACAACAATAATTGGACAATAGTGGGCAACCAGAGATTTTCTAGAATGACGAGACTCATCCAATGACTCCATCAAAGAACATGTTGACCTGGACGGAACATACCGGGACCTGCAATGAACGACAAGAAGCAGCAACTGAAAGCAGTGGGAAGGAAATCACACCAATTCGAAACGCTACAGGACAGCAGAGCTTCATAACAGTCTCATCAGCCTTGAGGATGTCACCGAGAAAGGGCAGGAAACTGCTACAAATCAACTTCCCAACACTAACGAACATCCACACACCATCTGCAAACTTCACTGGAACTACAAATCTTTACACAAACCTTAAAACCCTGAAACAGTCAGGGCCGCCCCAGCGGGAAAATGAACCCTTGCATCCCACATGACAGCTGAGGATACGAAACGTCATACCCCAGTGGTCGTCAGAGCGAACTGCTCTTGCAAGGTATTGAGCGTGCTCTTGTCAAAATAACTGCTTGAATATCCTCAGCCATTTTTTCATCGTTTGACATTGTGTGCGTTTAACATTAAAAATTGACATCTGAATATCTATGAATTTTCTGAGAATTTCAGCCGTTCCAACACTTAGAGACAGGGAGTTCCAGATTCCAACCACTCGTTGTCTGATAACGTTTTTTTATGTGCAGCTCCCCAAACCTTTTTACTCTTATCTTAAATCTATGGCTCCTTGGTGATTGATCCCTCCATCAAATGTTTCGTTAAGTGTACATAATCCATACTGCTCATCATTTCGTACATCTCAACACTGTCTCATCTCAATTTCCCCTTCTTTCAGAAAAACAACGCCAGACTGTCTAAACTTTTTAATAGTTGAAGTTCTTCAATCCAGATAATATATTGGCAAATCACTTCTGCATCGTTTTCACAGTTGTCATATCAGTGCTATTATGTGAATTGCAAAATTATACACAATACTCTAGCGATAGACGAATGATGACTTGAAATAAATGTGGCGAGATCAGAGAATTGGTCTTTTCCAATAAAGTCATTCCCTCGATACTGTTCTCTGCCCTTTACATGAACCCAATGTTCCAATGATCTCTGATCCATGCAAATAAAAGACTATACGTGAGGATTCAAAACCTAACCACATTGTCTGCTAGCATTAAGTCGCTTAATGGTCCTGATGGTGATATCGGGTCAGGTTCACTGAACAAGAGTGACAGCTACAGCACAGACTTAACGGTGTCAATGTGAAAGTGAATGTTAATTTTTCCAATGGCCCAGTGACATGGGAGGAGGGATGGAAAGGGGGAATAGTGATTGTTAAAGGGAGAAAAGTCTCCGAGATTGGGTGCTGAGAGTCGCGGCTTGAAGCATTAAAACCAACACCTGAGTGAGTATTTTCATCTTAAAATTGATTGTGTCCTTTCTGCGTTTGTTTTGCACAGGTTATGTGGAGTAACATGGAACAATTGCTCATTACAGATACTCGGATTTGAATGGAGGTTGCTTGACCACAACGCAGAGGATGAACCATTATTCGATTCCATGAAAAAACACAATACAAAAAGCCTTTAATGCAATGGCAGAGGTAGTCGAGGAACCGCATCACATACACAACACGAAAGCCCACTGAGACTGGATTGATTCGTCACCATCAATGTCCCCAGTGGCTGTGGAGATTCCATGATTGAGAATGTTGAAGATTGAATTCGATAGATTTCAATAAAAGATTAAATGTACAGGCGAGAGTTCACAAATATTGTTGAAATATCGGTTTCAATAAACATGAAGTTTCACATCGTAACTTTACCCGTGCCGTGAGACAAGGAAGAAACTATTATTGCACACTCACATCACAGCAGTTCCCAGGTCTGGACTCAGTGAAACTGTGTACGCAGTGGCGAAGATTCGATTGGAAATTGAGAGTGGGACGAACGAGTGGATATCTACTTTGCCTGCCAGTGACAAACTCCGTGAGCATGCACTCCTACTGTGAAGGTAGAGAGGCCCGTGAAACACCGAGGCTGGGAGCTCCAAACTCGCTCGGTGAAACTTGTGTTGATATGGCGCAGAGGGCATTGGGTCGTGGGAAAAGATCCTGAGCTATTTTAATCTGAATTGAAATGATTTGGTTAGATTCCCTGCAGGATGAAAACATGCCCTTCGGACCAACTTGTTCACAACAACCCTCCGAAGATCAACCCAACCCAACTCAATGTTTACCCCTGCCTAATGCACCTAACATTATGGACATTTTAGCATGACCAATTCACGTGATGTGCATATCTTTTAGATTGTGGGGGGTACCGGGGTACACGGAGGAAACACATACAGACACAGGGAGAACGTGTAAACTCCACACAGACAGTCTCCCGAGGCTGGAATCGGACCTGGGACCCGGGTGCTATGAGGCAGCCATGTGAACCAATGAGCCAACGTGCCACACATTTGCTCACTGAATTGGCGCCCGCAGCCCTCTACAGCAACTATCTCCAAAGAATCACCTCTCTGTGACTGAAGATATTCCTCCACGTCTCATTTACAAATTGTTATCGCTTCACTTTGTCTCTGTGCCCTTGGGTTCTAGTGTGTCATAGTGGGTGAAACATTTTTTGCCACATTGGCTCTGCACAGGACAATCAGCACTCTGTAAATTTCAAATAAACTGAGTCATTGACTAAGACATCATTGAAACAGACCGCTGTTCCAAACAGTCCATGCTACCATTTACCGAAACTAACGGAGTACCAACTACGTGTATTGGGCCCATATCTCTCTTAACATGTCCTATTCATGCACTTATCTAAGTGTCTTTTAAATGTTGTAACTTTATCCACATTCCTACTTCCTCTAGAACTTTGCACAGGAAACATACCGCGTAAAGTAAAACAAAGTGAACCTCATGTCCTTTTTTCACTTTTGTCGTCACTCCTTAAAAATACGCCCACTAGTCCTGAAATACCCCAAAGAAGGAAAGCACCGTTGCAGTTGAGCTAATCTGTACCCTTCAGGATAAAAAAAAACATTTATACGGTAAACGTCAACCTCCTGTGCACCTTTGAAAGAAGTCCCAGCCAATCCAGCCTCCCCTTACAGCTCAATCCATTCATTCCTAGCAACATACTGGTAAATCTCTTCTTGACTCTGTCCAGCTTAATATTCTTTTTTGTCTGACTTGAAAACCAGAACATAGACACAATACTACAGAAGATGCCTCACCAACATCCTGTACAACCTCAGCATAACGTCCCAACTTCAACACTGAGCAACGCATGAAAGCGTTCTAACAGCATTTTAATGAAGCTGACGATATGTGACACGACTTCCAAAGTTCATTCCGTGACCTATCACGTGTCTATTGCGCAGGACTATTCAAAGCAGTACTTGTAATTGTACAAGTGCTACATCCCTTTATAATTCAAACTGCAGTACGTTACATTTGTTCAAGATAATTTCTCTTTACCATTCATTTAATCATATACCCGAATGGTCAATGTCTCTTTTTAATCTTCTATAACCTCAGATAACCTTCTTCTCTGTCGACTGTACCACCATGTAGAGTTGTAGCGTCCCTCAGCACAGAAACTAGTACATACTGATCATAATTATGGTCCACGTTAACCGCATTTCTCTGCACTTGGACCATATCATTCTAATCCTTTGCTATCCATGTATTTGTCCAAAAGCCTTGTTAAATGTTCTTCGTGTACACACAAAGACTTATGCTGTCATCTCATGAAATGCATGTCGCTCATGTTAGTGTCAACCACAAACTGATGATCCCTGCCTTCCATATTGTCATCTAAAACATTTACATCAGTCACAAACAAAGGAGCCATCACTGATCCCTGTGGAACACTGCTGGTCACAAGCCTCCAGTCTAATAAACAACACACCAAAATCTCACCCTTTCTCTTGTTGTTAATTGAATTTTGTATCCAATTTGAAAACTCACTGTGAACCACATCTGATCTAACTTTACTCGTTAGTCTGTCATGTTGAATCTAGTTAAACGCTTTCCTAAAGCCTAAGTAAGCAAAGATATTTGTTCTTGCCTCATCAATCTTCTTGCCTACTTGATCAAAACCTCAAAAATTTGTGAGACCCAATTTCCATCTCACTAAACCATACTGATGATCCCCTATTTTTCCTGGACTCTGAAAATGCTATCTTCCAAAACCACCTCAAAAAACTTGCGAACTATCAATTTCAAACTCACAAGCCTGGAGATTCCAGTCTTTTCCCTGTATCCATTCTTCAACAAGGTTCGTCAATGTCCAGTCATTTTAAATCACACCCATATTTAGAGATGACACAATTATTTCAGCAAGGAGTCTTGCAATTTCCGCGCTTACCTCCCATAATGCTTTGGGATTCAGTACAAACACAGGGTAAACCTCGATGGTAATTGAAACCAGCAACACATAAAAATATTTACCCCGTGCTGTAATCTGTCAAAATTCGATAGTCAAAACGTTTCGCAAAGGTCACGATTTAAAGGGAAAATATCAACTTGTTTCTTTATGTCTAACAGAGAATGAAAACTAACAACTATTTACAACTAGTTTCTCTTAAACCCATCTTTTACCTTCCACTCCGCAATAATATTCCGATTCCAAAAAGATTCCCAATCATGATTTAAAAGTAATCATGGTTCAAAACCACTCAGCTTTTTCAAGTCTCATTTTGTGGATTTTTCTGGCAAGATTCTCTCCAGGTTTTCCTCGATGTTCTGCCATGCAAACACATTTCCAGGAAGGTACATTTGTAGTATCTCTTGAGCTCGACGTCTCTGACGGAGTCCTAGCTGTTGAAAATGACCTGATTTATACCCCAAAAACATCGGATTATTTCATTGGCTTTAATATTATCAAAATGTGAAGTTCACACCTGATTTTGATTTCGGATCTTGATTCATAATTTAAGCTGATGGCAATCCAGCTCTGCTGGCTGTTTCGAACAAATGCCACATTGTTCCCTTGGTCAGATCAGGTTGTCCTGTGTCCTTGCAAGCTTTTCAACTCTTCTTTTTCACACCACGTTCATAACAATACACTAGTCCAGGGTCTGGAGTTTTATACGCCTTTTACATTTTCTGAGATGTCCAGCAATTATTTTCCTGTAATATGAAATGTTTATCAGTATGTATTTCCATGATTTCTGTAGCCTCCTTAAGTCTAACATATCCTTGGCGAACAAACTTCCCACACTGAGCTGTTCCACCTTGCTTGAATCCCTCTAAACACTTTCTCTTCGTCTAAACGTCCAAATGTCTGAAAAAATAATGTAGCAGTACCAGTTGCTCTAGCAGTTGATTCCATGTGCAAGCCATCCTCTGTGTGAAAAGGATGTCTTGTCATTCGGTGTAAATTTTATGAGGTCTGGACTCCCGGATCCAAGGGAAAACGAACTTTGCTGTTCGCCTTATCGAGAGCACTCTTGATTTTATGAATCTCTATAAAGTCATCTTCGACCTCCGATGCTGCAGTACGACAAGGCAAAGCCTGCTCGTTGTATTAAAAATCCAGTCCTGAGAACATGTAGACTCTTTGTCGCATGAGGCCAGACAGAGTCGATTGCAATCCAGCCGCTAGAAACATCACCGAATCTCAAATTATTGATGTTTGGTCAAATAGTTTCAGAAAAGGTATCGTCCTCTTCACATATGGAGAGTGAACATTTGGTCTCGCTGTCTCCATAATAAAAAATGACGTGAAAAATTCGTTTAATGCCTCTTCCATCTGCTGAGCTCAAAAGCAATGTCAACCTCCTTGATCTTTCAGGTAATATTTCTCGGGTTGTTCTCTTGCCAGATATGGACTTGTAGACCCTCTTTGGATTATCTTCAGCCCTGGCAGATTAAATTATTTCATATCCCTTCTTTTCTTCCTGGTCTGCACTTTATTGAAGTCCCTACAAGAAATTCACTTGAACCCTGTTGTCTGTCTGATATAGGATACTCTTTCGTTTTGATTTGTTCCTCAACACCTTTATTCAACAATGGTCACGCCTTGTGAGTGTCCAGCCTGACAAATTCAGCTCAGGTTGACAGCATATCTGCCACTGCGAAAATGTTAATCTATGATTAAAGTTGGAATAACAGAGCATTACAAATGCATTACAGAATAAAATGGATTCCGCATAGCTTTGTGCTGACGAAATCAGACCTAACACGTTTACAAGTATTTTCAGATCGTACCAAGCACAATCCATAAAGGGGAATGCAGTAAATGGAATATATCTGAATTTCTAAAATTATTCTGAACGGTGTTTTATACGATAGCACTTCACAAGCATAGAAGCATAAACCA
Organism: Chiloscyllium plagiosum; assembly: GCF_037043375.1. Classification (NCBI taxonomy): domain Eukaryota; kingdom Metazoa; phylum Chordata; class Chondrichthyes; order Orectolobiformes; family Hemiscylliidae; genus Chiloscyllium; species Chiloscyllium plagiosum. The sequence goes on from NW_028270160.1 coordinate 70,186,650, forward strand.
ACACATTTGGGGGTATGTATTAGTCGAGGATTGGGGAATGAATGGAGAGGCGAGGTAATGAGAGCATTTTCATGATAGTAAATTGTAACTTGCAGATTCCCGGAGCCAACAATATTGGTGCCACAGCTGTTGACAACATGTACTAATCACCTGTACAACATAAGGTAATGTACTGTTCCTCAGTTTGGAGATGACACAAAATAGATATGGATGCAAGTAATGAGAGCGGCACAGCAACGTTGTGGACGGACAGAATCAAGATAAACAAGTGGACAAAAACGTATCAGCATATAACATGCAAAAAAAGAGGTTTATGCGTTTTGGCAGACATAAATATTAAGTGGGGAAATACACAGTACAAAGCATCAGCAACCACAGCACTTCGCTTCCTTGTACATGAAATATGAAAAGTTAGCATCCAGTTTCAGCAGGTAATCGGGAAGTCAAATAATTTTGTTTCACTTTTTTTAAACGGAATGGGGACATATGTTTTTTTCAAAATATACATGGCTTTATTCAGATCAGAGCTGGATTAATGTGAACAAATTTAGTACCCCTATTTTAGGAATAGCAGTTCAGGGAAATTTAACAAAAATCATCCTGGATATGGGAGGATATTCTCGGGAGATGAAACTGAGAATATTGCCCCTGTACTCATTGGAGTGTAGAATAATGTAACAAGACTTTACTGAGATACATTAGATTATGAGGGACATGATAGGATAATTTAGGAGAGAATGATTCGCCTTGTCTGGGAATCGAAGACCAGAGAACATAGTCTCAGAGTAAGTAGTAACCTATTTAAGAAAGATATGGAGGAATTTCTTTCTCTTCGAGCCGACTGAATATGTGAAAGTATTTACTGCAGACCGCTCTAGAAATTGGCAGCTCAGTGTATCCAAGATTACACTGAGATTAGGGAGGGTGATAAAAAAGGAATGGGTGTGGCGTTGCTAATTAGAAATGGTATAATAGCTGCAGAAAGGCAGTTCGAGGGGGATCTGCCTTTGGAGGTAGTATGGGCTGAAGTCAGAAATACGAAAGGAACAGTCACCTTGTTGGGTGTTTACTATAGGCCCCCCAATAGCAGCAGACATGTGGAGAAACAGATTGGGAAACAGATTTTAGAAAAGTACAGAAGCCACAGGGTAGTAGTTATGGGCGATTTCAACTTCCCAAATATTGATTGGAAGCTCTTTAGATCAAGTAGATTGGATGTGCCGGTGTTTGTGCAGTGCGTCCAGGAAGATTTTCTAACTCAGTATGTACATTGTCGGACCAGAGGGGAGGCCATATTAGATTTGGTACTCGGTAACGAACCGGGACAAGTGCTGGGCTTGTTCGTGGGTGAGCATTTTGGTGATGGTGACCACAATTCTGTGACTTTCACATTGGTTATGGAGAGAGATAGGTGCGTGCAACAGGGTAGGTTTTACAATTGGGGGAAGGGTAAATACGATGCTGTAAGACAGGATCTGAGGAGCATAAGTTGGGAGCATAGGCTGTCAGGGAAGGATGTCGTGGAAATGTGGAACTTTTTCAAGGAACAGATACGACGTGTCCTTGATATGTATGTACCTATCAGGCAGGAAAGAAATGGTCGTGTGAGGGAACCTTGGTTGACGAGGGAGGTTGAATGTCTTGTAAAGAGGAAGAAGGGGGCTTACATAAGGTTGAGGAAACAAGGTTCAGACAGAGCATTGGAGGGATACAGGATTGCCAGAAGGGAGCTGCAGAAGGGATGAGGAGAGCTAAGAGAAGGCATGAAAAATGTTTGGCGGATAGGATCAAGGATAATCCCAAGGCATTTTATGCGTATGTGAGAAACATGAGAATGACAAGAAGGAGGGTAGGTCCGATCAAGGACAGTAGTGGGAGACTGTGTATTGAATCGGAAGAGATAGGAGAGGTCTCGAATGAGTACTTTTCTTCAGTATTTACAAACGAGAGGGACCGTATTGTTGAAGAGGAGAGTGTGAAACGGACTGGTCGGCTAGAGGAGATATTTGTTATGAAGGAAGATGTGTTGGACATTTTGAACAACTTGAGGATAGACAAGTCCCCCGGGCCTGAAGGGATATATCCTAGGATTATGTGGGAAGCAAGAGAGGAAATTGCAGAGCCGTTGGCAATGATCTTTTCGTCTTATAAAAGGGAATAGGAATAACCCCGGGAATTACAGGCCAGTTAGTCTTACTTCGGTGGTAGGCAAAGTAATGGAAAGGGTACTGAGGGATAGGATTTATGAGTATCTGGAAAGACACTGCTTGATTAGGGACAGCCAGCAAGGATTTGTGAGGGGTAGATCTTGCCTTACAAGTCTTATTGAATTCTTTGAGGAGGTGACCAAGCAGTGAATGAGGGGAGAGCAGTGGATGTAGTGTACATGGATTTTAGTAAGGCATTTGATAAGTTTCCCCATGGTAGACTCATACGGAAAGTCAGGAGGCATGGGATAGAGGGAGTCGAAGGGTGGGTCAGTAAATTTGCAGATGATACGAAGATTGGTGGAGTTTTGGATAGTGAGGAGGGCTGTTGTCGGCTGCAAAGGGACTTCGATATGATGCAGAGCTGAGCTGAGGAGTGACAGATGGAGTTCAACACTGTCAAGTGTGAGGTTGTCCATTTTGGAAGGACAAATAAGAATGCGGAATACAGGGTTAATGGTAGGGTTGTTAGTAAGGTGCAGAAGCAGAGGGATCTTGGGGTCTATGTTCTTAGATCTTTGAAAGTTGCCACTCAGGTGGATGGAGCTTGTAAGAAGGCCAATGGTGTATTAGCGTTCATAAGCAGAGGGATTGAATTCAAGAGTCGTGAAGTGATGTTGCAGCTGTACAGGACCTTGGTTAGGCCACATTTGGAGTACTGTGTGCAGTTCTGGTCGTTTCACTTTAGGAAAAATGTGGAAGCGTTGAAGAGGGTGCAGAGAAGATTTACCAGGATGTTGCCTGGAATGGAGAATAGGTCGTACGAGGATAGGTTGAGAGTGCGAGACCTTTTCTCATTAGAACGGCGAAGGATGAGGGGGTGACTTGATAGAGGTTTATAAGATGATCAGAGGAATAGATAGAGTAGACAGTCATAAACTTTTTCCCCGGGTACAACAGAGTGTTACAAGGGGACATAAATTCAAGGTGAAGGGTGGAAGGTATGGGGGGATGTCAGGGGTAGGTTCTTTACACAGAGAGTGGTGGGGGCATGGAATGTGCTGTCTGTGGGAGTGGCAGAGTCAGAATCATTGGTGACCTTTAAGTGGCAATTGGATAGGTACATGAATGGGTGCTTAAACTAGGATAAATGTTCGGCACAACATCGTGGGCCGAAGGGCCTGTTCTCTGCTGTATTGATCTATGTTCTACCTATGTTATATACATTTCTTTGGGCACTGGAAATTTCTCCACCTTTATGCCTGTGAAAAGAATTAATACCTCCTCTTTATTGTTCTTAACATGTTCTGGAACCTCAGCATCCCAACTGAAATCCCCGGCTATAATGCCTTTCTCCTGTGTGAATACAGATGGGAAGTATTCATTAAAGACCTCACCTGCTTTCTCTGGCTCCATGCACAGATTGTCCCTTTGGTTTCTCACAGGCCTTCCCCTTTCGCTGGGAATCCTCTTACTCTCACGATGCTGATAAAATACATGTGGCTTTTCCGCAAACATATCTGCCAAATATATTTCATGACCATTGTTTGTCCCTCATTTTCCATAATCCCCTTGCACTCTCTATACTTGTGAAGGGCTTCACCTGATTTTATTGCACTGTACTTTCTTTATCAAACTCACGATATCACTTGATCAGTATTTGCTGGACTTGCTGCCTTTACTATTCACTCTTCAAGGAGCACACTGGCCCTGCGTTCTCACTGCATCACTTTAAAATACTCCACTTTCCTAACATGGACCCAACTGCAGGGAGTTCCTCCCAGTCTATGTTTGCCAGATCCTCTGTAATGATCGTGATACTGATAGAAGGCACAGTTGTGAGGGGGACAGACAGGAGACTGTGTGGCTCCAGAAGGGACCCCAGGATGGTGTGCTGCCTCCCAGGTACCAGGGTCAAGGATGTCTCTGAGTAGTTATTGAATAGTATGAAGGGGGAGGGTGAACATCCAGAGGTCAATGTGCACATAGATCCACATGACAGAGGTAGACAAAGGAATGGGGTCCTGTGAAATGAGTACAGGGAGTCAGGTGAGAAGTTAAAAAAGCAGGATATTGACCTGAATGATCTCCAGATTACTCCCAGTGCCAAGTGCAAGTGAGGATAGAAATAGAAAGGTCGGCCGGATGGATGTGTGGCTGAGGAGCTGGTGTAGCGGGCAGGGTTTTCAGTTCTTGGGTCATTGGGATATCTTCTGGGGTAGAGGGGACCTGTACAAAGGGGATGGTTTGCACTTGAAGCAAAGGGGCACAAGTATCCCAGGGAGATTTGCTAGTGTTACTCAGGAGGATTTAAACTAGTTTGGCAGGGAGTTGTGACTCTGAGTAAGAGAGGGACCATCGAAAATTCAGGGGAAATACATCAGCCATCAAGAGCAAGTTATCTATTCAGGATATCCAGGGGCACAGTCGAGGGAGGGAAATATATCTGGTTTAAAGGGCATTTATTTCAACACACGAGGCCTGACTGGTAAGGCAGATGAGCTCAGAGCATGGGTTAGCTCTGGGGACTGGGATATTATAGCCATAACAGAAACATGTTAGAGAGAAGGGCAGGAATGGCAGCTCAATGTTCTAGGATACAGAAGCTACAGGCGGGACAGAAGGACAAGTAAGTGAGGAGGGGGAGTTGCCCTTTTGATTAGGAAGGACATAACAACAGTGCTTCGAGACAATACTGTTAAGCAGTCATCAAATTAGGCAATATATTTAAAAGCTAGAAACAAAGAGGGGATGGTCAGTCTGCTGGATCGTGTTCTAGACTCTCAAATATCCAGCGGGTACGAGAGGAGCAAATATGTAGTGAGATTGCAGGTACCTGTAAAAATAATAGAGTAGTATTGGATGGAGATTTTAACTTCCCCTGGATTGACTGGGTCACCCAGAGTGTAAAAGGCCTGTACTGGGTGGAATTTGTAAAATGTGTCCAAGAAAGTTTCCTCAATCAAGAGGTAGATGGCTGTATGCTACTCAGGCGGGTGCAACACTGGACTTGTCCTCAGAAAACGAGGTCAGGCAAGTGACTGAAGTATCAGTCGGAGAGCACATTGCGTCCAGTCACCACAACTGTCTTTGTTTTAACATAGTTGTGGAAAAAGATCAGACGGGTTGACAGATTTACGTCTTAAACTGGAACTGGGCCAATATTGGGGCCATTCAGCAGGATCAAGCAGGGGTTGATTGGGTGAAGGTAAAAAAACACACAACACCAGGCTATAGTCCAGATGGTTTACAGAGGAACCTCGATTATCTGAACGAGATGGGCGGGCACTATTTCGTTCGGATAATTGTTTATTCGGTTAATCGATTCAATACCTTTCCTCTGGGGCTTGGAGTTTTCAGTCCAGTCTGCTCGCCTCCAAACCCATCCAACACCGCCCCCACCCGCCTCTCAACGTCGCCCCCAAACCGACCCAACAACGAATCCTGCGCTCAAAACCGTCTGACACCACCCTCCACTCGCCGCCTGCCCTCCCCTCCCAGACACATCCTACATCACCCTGAGCCCGTCCCCAATCCCGTTAAACACCGCCCCCCACCCACCACTCCCACCGTCCAATCCATGTCCACGCCCATGCCCCCGTAAGTGTTACCTAGGTAAGCGGATAGTGAAGAGGGTGTTTGGTATGCTTTCCTTTATTGGTCAGAGCATTGATTTTAGGAGTTTGGAGGACATGTTGCAGCTGTACAGCACACTGTTTAGGGCACTTTTGAGATATTGCATGCAGTTCTGGTCTTTTTCCTATTGGAAGGATGTTGTGAAACTTGAAAGTGTTTAGAATAGTTTTACAAGGATATTGCGAGGATTGGAGGATTTGAGCTATCGGGAGAGGCTGAAACGACTGAGACTGTTTTCTCTGGAGCGTCAGAGGCTAAGTGGTGACATTCTTGAAGTTTATAAAATCATGAGGGGCATGGATAGGATAAACAGACGAGGTCTTTTCCCTGGGGTAGTGGCGACCAGAAATGGAGGGCGTAGGTTTTGGGTGAGAGATGAAAGATTTAAATGGGACCTAAGGGGCAACCTTTTCACGCAGAGTGTGGTTATGTATGGAATGTACTGCCAGAGAAAGTGGTGGAGGCTGGAACAATTGCAGCATTCAAAAGGCATCTGGATTGGTATATGAATAAAAAGGGTTTATTGGAATATGGGCCAAGTGCTGGCAGATGGGACGAGATTAGGAAAGGATATCTGGTCGGCGTGGATGAGTTGGACCAAAGGGTCCGTTTATGTGCAGTACGTCTCTCGGTCTCTCTGGCTCTAAATGTTTTCCATTGTTCATTTACAGCCTGACATTTCAGTCTGTTTCCCCTGTTTACCTTGGTCAGTTCTCTCTCAAAATCATATAATGGTCTTTGTTACTGATGTTCAGGTGTGCTTTATGGTCACTTTAAAATATCATAATCTCTTTGAATTTCAGGATAATCTCCTGGAGAATCTTGGTGTGATATTACTCATTCACTCAGCTTCATCACCCAACGGTTGATCTGAGATAGTTATATCCCTAGCTATTTGCACAATGCCTTATTCAAAGAACCACTGACAAAAACATTCAAGGAGTATCTCGGATAATATCACTCTTGCCACTGTGTCTGTCCCAGATTGTACACAGATTGAAGTCTCCAAAAATTATCTCACCACCTTTGCTACAATTTCTCATGAATTCCTGTTTAATGCAGGGATGAGCAATGAAATACTGCAAGTCAGCATAAAAAACTGTTCTCCTGCTTATGTTTTTGACATAGCACCCTGAATTTGCATTCAGGCTGAGTAAGCTGCATACTCTGAGGCCAAATGCTTTCTCTGTAATCCCTTTGTTATCTATTAGTGTCAGGGTTCCCATCTTGCTTTTCTATTCTGCCTGAGATCCTGTAAGGCTGTTTACTGTTGAATATTTATGTTCCAGCTTTGTTCACCCTGTAACCACGTCTGTCTGGTGACTAAATCTCATTTTTCTCTGTGTCACAAGTCTATTACCTTATTGTAGATACTTTGTCCATTCCAAAAAAGATTATAATTTCCTCTTTCCGACAGTGTCCTGTCACAAACCGATTCATTGATAAACAGTTTTTGTTAAACTCTGTGCCTTCCTGTTCCTTTCTGCTTGTCTTAAGCCACATTCCCATGCTGTTCCGAGGCTTCACATTTCTCTTTTGATTTGGAAAGCTCCTTTCACCTGTACCCTGTCACTGCATCCTCTCTGTCAGTTTAAACCCTGTCCATAAACCTACCGACATGACTGGCCAAGACACTGCTCCCAGCAGTGTTGATTTTAATTCACTCGTGAGATATTGCTGTCTCTGGCTGGCCAGCATCGCATGCCAACTCTGACCAGCCTTAGAGCTGAGTGGCTTGCCAGACCATTACAGAGGGCATCTGACAGTCAATCCCATTGCTCTGGGTCTGGATTCATATGTAGGCTAGACAGGCAGCCTATAACAGATTTCCTTACTTCAAGGGTATTAAGTAGTCAGATGGATATCCCTGCTCCCGGCATTAAATTCTGGATGAATAGTCAAATGAGAGTAACACGAGGCCATTGCCTGACCCACTGATAGCTCCCTCATCGCTGAATACTGATCCCAATGCACCTTCTTCATGACCGGGTTTGATCGTGATGCCTTCCTGCATTCTGGTGATATCACTCAATATTTCTCCATGTGCTATCTGTCACTGTAAGGGTCTAATGGCTGCCAATGACTGCACCTTTTGCAGCTACTCCAGATCCTGACACAGTATTCTCTACTCCAGGGAGACGCAGCAGCAAAGGCCAGGGATGGAGACTGGGATTTTCCAGATCTCTATGGGACTCAGTGCCATTCTCCATGTGTAACCCTCACTGCATCAGTCTCATTTCCCATTCTGCTCATTTCTTTGTCTCCTGTAGGTACTCGCCATGCTCCTAACTCAGCAGAAATCCCAATTCCTGTTTCGTTCATCACTACATTGAAGACAGTTGGTCAACCAGAGAGATGGAGAGTGAGATCTGGAGCCTGCATTGAGGTAAGATCACTCACAGTGAACAGAGCAGAGTGTATTTAAGGGATCGAACTTTGGTCCAGAAAATATGCCATAGATACAGTGTTGAAGAACGAACACAGAGCATGATGGTTCCAGGCTCAAATCCCACCCTCTTGTTTACTTTCATCTCTGCTGGACTGAGCCTTCCTGTGTCAATATATGAAGTTGGCAGTTATCAATCCAGGCCTGTGCTGTCTTAGTGCGGATCAGTACAACAGAAGGGAAAGCAGGCCTCCCCCCAAGTAGATGGCATTGAAACCTGCAATCTTTCTGTTCTATATTCTCCCTCTCACCGTTTCTTGTCATGTGATAGAGTCATACAGCAAGGAAAATGCCTTTTGGTCCATCTCATTTGCGCCAGTATCTTGAATGCTTGTAATTCCCAGAAAATTTCGTGCTTCGATATCCTTCACCCCTCCCATATTCCCGCTGTATATTTCAAACCTACTCCAGTGCTGACAACTCTCCCTGAATGTAAATTGCTCCAATGTCAATAACATGCCCAATCTCAATAATCTCATCCTGCACTCAGTCCAATAATCCCTATTTCTGTCGTCTTGCCCAAACTTACAGTGCCCCCGTCTCTCTAAAGTCCTCCAGCCTGGACCAAAATACGCACCTGTGTACCTTCCTCAAGCCCTAGGAGAACATGGAATCTTCCGATCACACTCCTGCCTCCTGGCCTATAGCACCACACAACCTCGGTAACCTTCTCCCAATCCTACTGAGCTCCTTGTCTGAGCACCTCCAGACTCTTTTCAAACCACAGCAGCACCCCACATCTCTGTTCGCTCGTCTACTCCCTACAGTCCTCAAACAGTCTCTCTTGTGTAATTCTGCAATTTGGGGCAGCACGGTGGCTCAGTGATGAACGATGGTGCCTCAATGCGCCAGGGACCAAGGTTCGATTCTAGCGTTAGGTGACTGACTGCGTGGAGTTTGCACATTCTCCCTGTGTCTGCATGGGGTTTGTCCGGGTGCTCCAGTTTCCTCCTACAGTCCATAGATGGCAGGTCAGGTGCATTCGCCATTCTATATTGCCGGTAGTGTTAGGTGCATTGTCAGAGAGAAGTGGGTCTGGGTGGGTTACTCTTTGGCGGGTCGGTGTGAACTTGTTGGGCCGAAGTACCTAATCCCATGCTGTAGGGAATCTAATCTAAACTCTCCTTCTACGTTCCATATTACTGTCCCTAAATATATCCCTTTATCCATAAACAACCCCAAACCCTTCAAACCTCCGAGTCTCTATGAACTCCCACAGCTCCAACATCCCTCCTTAACTGTGTAACCTTTTCCAGTCCTGGAACACTCTGAAAATGTGGACATCCTCCGATCCTCCCTATCTGCGTAATCCTTTCAGGCTCCTGTAACACCCCCGATTTGTAGAACCAACTCCAATGCTTGTGTCTCTCCCGATCAGTTTCTACAAGACTTACTGTCTATGTAATATTCACCCGTCGCTATCACCAGCCCTGTCAATGTAAGCTCCTCTCGTCTCTCCATCAATCTAATCATCGCCATAACCTTCTCCAGCTCTTACACCCCTATCTGTGTAAATGTTACACTCCCCTACTACCATCCCTAAAGCAGTGAGTGCAATGCTCCCTATCTGTGTTCGTGTCTCCAGGCGCTATTGCTGTTCCTGTCTCTGTAAGCTCGGAAAGAATGTCTAGCTTTCCGGTCCATTTAATTTCGAGAACCTCAGCATCTGACATCAGCAAATGTCTTCATTAACTACAGCCTTTCATATCTCTGTTCTTTCCTCAATTCTATACAACTCTCTTAATCTCTGTAAATAGCAACATTCCAAAAAATACTCCCTGTCTGCGTAAACTACCCCAATCCTTCAAGAATCCTCACTCTCTTCTTGATCACCTGTAGTCCCTTCAGATCTCCCTGTATCTTTCCTGACTCCATTGAGTACAGCTCATCTCATGTTATAACTCCTCTAACTCATATGTTGCTCCCCATCTCTGTGATATTCTTCAGTTACTGCAATTCTCATTCTTTATCTCCAGAGCTTCCAATCCCCCTGATTCAATATAAGGTTATTGATCCATTGCAGCATGTTTAATATCTGTAGCAGCCTCCAACTCCTCAATGTATCGTGTCGCTGTAACCTCTGAAAATACTACAGCTCACTACCTTTGAAATATCTTCCAGTATCTGCAACCCTGTTGATTTCTGAAACCACCTCCAGAACAGCACTCCACATCCCTGTGTAACTGATGGGAATGCTGCAAACCTGCCTTCACAGTCCTCAGTAACTCTCTGAACTCCTGCAACCCTACAACCCTCAGTACCTCTGGCTCCTCCAATCCCTACACTTCTCCCTGGCTGAGCGACCTGATCCAGTCCCTTCAATCCTGCCTATCTCACTCACTCCTGCAGTTCCAACTATTTTCCATGTTAGTGTAATTCCTAGCACCCTCAATCCTCCTGGTCTCTATAAACTCCTGCAACTCCAACTACCACCACAATCTGTGTAATCTCCAGTCCGTCCAATCCTCCCTTTCTCTCTAAGTTCCTGTAGCTCCAAAACCCACCCCATCTATCTAATCTCCAGTGCCTACAACCCTCCCTTTCTCTAAAAAACATCTGTAGCTCCAACTACTACTGTGTAATCTCTAGTCCCTATATTCCTCCCAATCTCTGTAACTGCTTCAGGATTGATAACCTTGTAATTCTCCTTGACATCTTTCAGCCTGACAACCTATCTGATCTCTAACCACCAACAGTGATCTCAAACCACCCGAACTCTGTAACATCCTCCAGTCTCTACAGCCCAGCTTTTCTCTGTTAGCTCCTCTGGTAACTGTATTCCCCTTCATCTCTGGTTACAGATCCTTGCTCAGGGGAACAATGTCTCAGTACCGAATCTGTAAGAACACAAGAATCTTTGGTGTATCAATAAATTTGCGCCATTTTCTAAAATTTAGAGACTGCAAGTTCAACCTTCTCCACCTTTTCACATCAATATCCCCCCATTTTGAAGATCAGCCTGGTGAAATTTCACTGGACTGCCTTCAATGCGAAGACATTTTCCCTCCAGATAGGGGACCAAACCTGTTCACAGTATTCTCAGTGCGGGCTGACTGGAGTCCTCTATATTTAATACATGCCTTCCCTATTTTTATTTTCCATTCCCTTTGAAATCAATGCCAGCATTCCATTTACCTTCTCTATGATTTGCTAGCCTTGTATGCCACTTTTCTGAGATTTATACACAAGGATTCCCACGTTACTCCATGGTGTAGCTTTCTGCAGTTGATCGGAAACCAAGAGGTGACAGCAATAATCACGAAAGTGCTGGAATGTATGGTAAATGATATGCCAGAAATGATAACTGCACACTTCGAAACCTATAGAACAAGCACATTCCATAAGACCATCATTTATAGGGGTAGAATTAAGCCATTCGTTCCATCAGGTCTATTCCACTATTCGATTATGGCTGAATTGTTTCTCAACCTCATTCTCACACTTACTCCCCAAAATTAACTCTTTACTCATCAAGAACCAAGCTAACTCGGAGTTAGATACACTGAATCACTTAGCATCTACAGCCCCATGAGGCAGTGAGTTCCAAAGGCGCATCACCCTTTGGCTGAATAAATTCCTCCAGATCTCCATTCTAAAGGGTCATATTTTCACTCTGAGGCTGTGCCTTTGGCCCCTAGTCTCTCCACCTAGTGAAAACAGCCCCCCACCCCCGTCCACTTCATCCAGGCCCCTCTGTATTTTGTAAGTTTGAATGAGTTTCTGCCACCGCAGCCTCTGAAACTTCATCAAGTGCAGACCCAGAGACTTCACCTGCTCCTCATATAAAACGAATTTCATCTCTGAAATCTTTCTTGGAAACCCATTTCTCGTACCCCTTCACATCCTTTGTCCAGACTCTGAATGAATAACGTGTAGAGTGTCATCCCAACACTGACCCCTGCGGAGCTCCCCTCATCACCAGTTACCATCGTGAAAAAGACCACTTCCTTCACACTCTCTATCTTGTGCAAATCAGATAAATCCTCTCTCCATGTTCAGCATGTTGTTCTGACAGGGAAATTTCATTTCACACACACTGCTGGATTTATTTTTCTATCTGGCTGTAAACAGCAGAGTTTCACCATTACCTTCCCATCTGTAATTCCCTGGAGAAGGTGGTGGTGAGCTGCCTTCCTGACTCACTGCAGTCCTTTGGGTGTAGGGACAGACATAGTGCTGTGAGGATGGAGCGTGGCTTGGAAGGCACCTTGGAAATGCTGGTGTTCCCGTGCACCTGGAGCCCCTGTCTTTCCAGGGTATAGTGGTTCCGGATTTGTGAAGTGCTGTTGAAAGACCCTGCCTGAGTGACCTCAGTGCTGTTTGTAGATCTTTTATTCCTTCATTCATTCATGAACATGAGCTTTGTTGGCTGGGCCAGCATTTATTGTTGATTTGGAGCTGTCCCTGAGAAGATGGTGGTGAGCTGCCTTCCTGAGCCACTGCACCAGATAACTGTTGTTATCTGTGTCCCCTCCAGCAGGCGTTACAACACTCCCCATGTCTGTATCTGTGTCAAGAGAATGCACCTCTTCCTATTATATCTGTCTTCTTCCCTGATTTATAACTATTATAGTTCCTCACAATATCTCACCTCCTCTACTCCCATCTGTACCTAAGATCTCTAAAATTTCTTTATTCTTGTTTAAATTTCTGATCACCTAAAATCCCTCCCTTTGTAAATTTGTCACCCATTCAGCTTCTGTAACTCTCCATATAACTGTAATCAATGACAGCACAGGTTCCCTTCCTAAATCTCTATACGTACAATGGTTGTGTGTGCTAAATTGGCACTTTTCTTCCTCCTTATCCATGACAGGACTTTCAGCCCCTACAATCCCACTATTTGGAATGCTTGCATTCTCTGCACCTCCTCATGTCCTGAGGGTCCTTGAACACCACCAGTGCTCCAAAAGTTTATATTCCCCCCAGTTACTGCGAGTCTTCTAACTCTGTAATATCCAGCAGTCTCCAGTACCATACAGCACTTACTGGCTGTAAGTTTGCATTTGGTGAAGTCTGCACATTTCTGTAAGCATCTCAGAAAAAGCCCTTTAGACTCTACAAAGCTCCGTCATGAACAAGCTACTATCTCTCTATTTCCTTTGCCTTCTTCAGTGTCTGCAACTCTCACTGTATCTTCCAGTAAACTTCTTTAGTTGGTGCAGGTCTGTCTCGCTCCCCAGATAACCTGTTCCATCCCATACAGCTCCCTCAATCACTGTAACACCCTCTGCTCTGTCTAATCCTCCTCTTTCCCACTGTTTTCCAGGCACAACGGCGATCCTGTAAGAGAGAGTGTGGAATGGGATGTTATAAATCTCAGCTGAGGCTTGAGGCCGACCATTACCTGGGAGTCACAAGGGGAGAGAACCTGAGGGAGAGCAGCACGGAATGGTAGAATATTAATCAAGGGCAAGGATAGAGGCCGGCTGGGACTTGGAGTTGGAGAAACAGCAGACCAGGAGGCTCGAAATCAGCACCGAGTCACAGAGGTAATGACCGTGTGATGGAGCAGCTTGAAGCAGGAACATGAGGCACACTCTCACCTGGGTGTTACAGAAGCACCAAAATGGGAGGATATAAATCAGCACTGAGGATCGAGGAGTGGTCATACCTAGACGTCTCAGAGACGGTGACCCTGGGAGGGAACAGAGAGGAGTGGGAGGCCGAGGATTACACGTCCCTGGGAGTCAGAGAGACGATGACCCTGTGAAGGAGCAGAGTGGAGTGGGAGCTGGAGGATTACACGTACCTGGGAGTCACAGAGCGGTGACTCTGTGAGGGAGTAGAGAGGAGTGGGAGCTGGAGGATTACACGTCCCTGGGAGTCACAGAGATGGTGACCCTGTGAGGGATCAATGTGAAGTGGGAGCTGGAGGATTACAGGTACCTGGGAGTCACAGAAACGGTGACCCTGGGAGGGATCAGAGTGGAGTGGGAGCTGGAGGATTACACGTCCCTGGGAGTCACAGAGATGGTGACCCTGTGAGGGATCAATGTGAAGTGGGAGCTGGAGGATGACAGGTACCTGGGAGTCACAGAGACGGTGACCCTGGGAGGGATCAGAGTGGAGTGGGAGCTGGAGGATTACACGTCCCTGGGAGTCGCAGAGATGGTGACCCTGTGAGGGAGCAGAGTGGAGTGGGAGCTGGGGGATTACAGGTACCTGGGAGTCGCAGAGATGGTGAACCTGTGAGGGAGCAGAGTGGAGTGGGAGCTGGAGGATTACACGTACCTGGGAGTCGCAGAGATAACCTTCTGCTGCTGGGACCTGTCTGCACTGAGTTTGGAAGAAGTACAAGAGCCATCACAGAAAAGGCTGTAAAGTCATTGGCTGATAATACACCGTTATTAGCGACTGTCAGTTAATTGCTGTACGTCAGCAAAGTTATTCGTTCAACTTTTGAAGTAAGGATTGAACTCAGAAATATGAGGGAGATGTGAAATTCTGAGCCAGTATAATAAATTACCCTCAGTAAGCCACAATTGAATAAGGGACTTAACCACATTGTTATGTCTCGGATGTTAACTTCATTCTAAGTCATTAAGTACGTTACTCTTGACATGTTGCATTTTAAGACATGGCAAGACATGTTTGTCAGATGGAAAATGTGTTCTGTTACATTGGGAACTCATAGTCCCTGCTCGTGTTCTAGATGGGCACTGGGTCTTGGAACTCAGAGAGTGACTAGCGACTCTATGGAACATCTGCGATGCTGAGAGTTATGGGGATAGCACGCACACAGAGCAAATCACCCTGCAGACAAGACAGCATGGAATAAGGAAGGGAATGGGCGCCCAAGCAATCGAAGAGAAACAGCCAGGGAATCCAGGAATGTCCTGATGTCTCCCTCCCAATTCAGTTTCCCAGTTTGTAAGCTGATGAAGGTGTTGGCTGCTTAGGGGAGGACAGTCACAGCCATGTTTGTGGTACCACAAACAGCCTGACTGTACAGGAGGGAGGGACAAGGAAGGAGGAGCAATAGTCACAGGGGTGTCAGGAAATTGAAGAAGGTTTCAGCGTGTCGGTAATTCCAGGATAGTGGGGTTAAGAATGTCACTGTGCCTGCAGGACATTCGTCTGGGGGACAGTCAGCAGTCAAAGGTCATGTCCATGTTTGTAGGAATGACCTGGTTAGGGAGAGTGAAGTGGTCTGGGCATCAGAATTTAGGGAGCTAGGTGGATGGTCAGCAAGCGGGACCTCAAATGTAGCAATCGCCGGAATACTTCCAATGCCGTGTCCAAGTGAGAACAGGACTCTGAGTTTGAGGTAGATGAGAGTGTAACTGGAACGATGGTGCAGCAGGAAGAGCTTCGTGTTCCTGGGACATTGGGATTGGTTCTGGGGAAGGCAGCAACCGTACAAGCTGGATGGGCTAACGTGTCAGAGCTGGGTCTGAATTTCTTGTGGGGCGTGTGGGAGCGATTGAAAATAACGTGGCGTGAGTATGAGTCCAAAAAGAATTACTAGAGGAGACTACCAGGAATCTCAAAATAATGGGAGATACAGCTGGTACTAATTTACAACAACAAGTAAATTAGTGGAAGAAGAAGTTTTAAAAAGGAAGCCTTAATCTGAGGTCCTCTGCATGGATATTAAAACTCGGATTTTCGGGAGTTCCAGATGCAGATTTAAGTGTGGAAATCTGATGTACTGATCACCAAGGCTGGCTCAAGGAACGGCACAACTGGGTGTTAAATATTGTTGGGGTTAAAGGATTCCAAAACGAAAGAAGGAAAGGGAAAGGATGAAGGTAGAAGCATTGGTTTAGAGTAGCGTGAGTTAAGAAGTCCAAGAGAAAGAGGATTCATCCAAGGACAGAATGAATTTGGCTAGAGTTACAGAACAAAAAATAAACAATGACGCTGTTAGGTACAGTCTGTCGGCCAGCAACCAAAGAAATGATGAAGAGAATACATATTCAGGGTTATTTGAGAGTGATGACAATACCACAGGTTATTTATATTGAGAAACTTAATTTATCCAGATATTGACTGCGTTATTGGTGGTGCAGGGTCACGAGGTTCGAGTATTCCTGGATTACATGGAGGAGAGCTCACTGCAGGAATATGTGTCCAGCCCAAGAGAGCATATAGTGTTGGACCTGGCCCTAGGGAAAAGGTGGTGCAAGTGGATCTAGTGTCAGTAGGGGAAGATTTTGGTCACAGAGATCATTTTATTGTAAAGTTCAGGATGATGGTAGAGAATGATATACAATAATTGAGAGTGTGAACCATTAGTTGAATGAGAGCAGCCTTCAATGGGTCAAGAATGAAGCTGGGAAGGTTTGACTGGAACACCAATTTGGTCAGAAAAAGATAAAGTGAACCATGGGCTCCCTGCAAAGAGGAGATGGCTTGGGTCCTGTCGAGGAATGGTCCCTCAAATAGGAATCAGCAAGATAACAAACCCAATGCTCCCTCGGTGACAGTGAAGAACAATATAATTTGTGTCAGATGGAGAATCGAATTGGGAACCAGGAGGAATGCTCAAGGTTCAGAGGGGAGATGATTGAGCAGAGCCGAATTATGGGAAAACTGAGAGCCACAATAGAGCTGTCTCAGAATCTTCCTGTGTGACTTTCATAATGAGCATGTTAAAAGATGGAGTAAGTCTGCATCAAAATTAGGAAGAGGATTTCTACCTGGGAAAAAAGATCTTCACAAGTAGTTAAGATGCACTTCGATGCTTTGTCGCTGCATGTTTGACTGAAACATTCAGGAGGTGATTAGATGATTTTTGATACAAAAATGTGAGGATGTGAGTGAAGGAGGAGATCATTACTCAGCAAAGAGTTCAGTTGAAGAGCTGGTGTAATCATGATTGGCCAAATAACACCCTTCTGTGCCATAAGGCGTCTGTGTCATTCAGTGTGATGTCTTGAGAGTTCTCCAAATCCATAAATATCCCGTCTTTTAACCTCGTTTATCCTGTTCGATACATTCTAATCTCTGCAACCCCCATCAGCCAATGTAGCCCTCCTTATCTCTGTAACACATACAGGCCATATAATCCTTCTTTCTCTGGATAACCTTTCCTCTCTATAAAATATTTCTGAAGTCTTTACGACTCTCCCCTTCTCTGCAACTACTCTGATCCATAGAAACCTAATCTTTGCAATCTCCTCCAGTCCATACAATAATCAGCGTTACTAACCCCCTCGTGCCCTGACAGATCGCAGTATCTCCGTAAACCCCAGACACTGCAGTGTTCATTATATCTCCAACTTTCTCCAGCACTGAGAACCCTGCCAATCTCATTTCTTTAGTCCAGTCCCTACAATTGTCCCTGTTGTGTAACCGACTCCCATGCCTAACCAGCTGTGTAACAGCTAGTCCCGACCATGCTCCTGATTCTGTAACCAACTTCTGCCCAGACATAGCACACTGTCTCGGCAAGCTCCAGATTCCAAATCCATCCCGATCTGTGGAAACTCTTCTAGCCCTCCCTCTCTCTGAAATATCTACCACATGTTAAAACTGCAATATCTCCTCAGATGCTGGTATCCTGATACCAAATCCCCTTTTATTTGTCCATGCATGATCCATGGCACTGACCCATGCTAGCTCAGATCCGGCTCCGATAGTGAACAGAGACCCTGATGCTTCTGTTTATTTCTGAGCCAGGATTGCCTGATTAGAACAGGTTAACATTCCCAATCAGGGAACTTTTATTAATGAGGGTTACTTGACTGGCCTCGTTGCAATCACTATAAAAACGCTGCACGTATCTCTAACGTTCATTAACACCTACAAATCCCCGAGTCTCTGAAACCTTCTCCAGTGCCGCCAATGCTGTCTCTGTTAATTTCCACAAGGATAGTCCTGTATCTTTCAGTCTACCCTGCTGTTATCAATCTCCTGCAGGACCAATACACTCTTTTTTTTTGTCCTGTTTTCTACAAACTCTTAGTCTCGATGTTTTCCACCCAGAACGTCTCTTACAAATCACTAACTGGTTCCGAAAACTCGATGCGACTTTTGTTTGTGTGTGACCTTCTGCGTAAGGAGGAAGAGATATTCGAAGCAGAGAGCTTCATAAGGCATGGAGACCTTTACACAAATAGGAATGTTGAAGAAACTATTGGGTTTACAGAAGTGGGAAGGATGATAGAACATGAAGGATGTTTCAGAGACTGGCAGTTTGTCGGCACAGTGAAAGAATTTTTATTTCTGAAGCAAAGAGATAAAGATAAATAAATCATGTGATCAATTGTCCAGGTAACATTTTCATCAGGTCTCGGGGAGGGTTTCTCTCTACGAGGCTCTTGTAGCCAGAATAATGATCTGGCTGGTCCAGCACCATTTTCACTTCAACCAAAACCTAAAACTATTCTTGTCTTTGTGATCTCCTTCCCGCTCTAGAACAACCCATATCCCTGTAATATCTCATAACTTTCACACACCTTCCTATCTCTGGACCCTACAGCTATCCTGGACTTTGCACTTGCTGCCATCCCTGAATTCCTTCCGAACGTTTCAACAAGCCCAGTGAAATGGGAGCTTTAAATAGCATGAAACAGGTCAAATGGAGCTGTCATTATGGAGATGTGGCTGCAGTGTGAAGTACTGGACATAACAAAGAGGATTACCATTTACACAGCAAGGATAAAAAGGCTAACACAGTGAAGTGCACTGTGTATAAAGATTGAGATCAGTATTATTGTGATGCTAATCAATTCACACACTGCTCCTTCCTGCTTTCTCCCCTCATTCCTACGTATTGATCCTATCAGATATTGGTAAGCCTTGAAAACTTCAGAAAATAGCACAACACATAAATAATCACTCTGCACACTGTCCAATTTGGACAAGATTTCATGTTATTTTTTAAGCCCTAGTTCTGTCTCCCCAGAGACGATGGGACTTCAGGTGTAGATCCCGGCACGTTATTAAAATGGTTTGAGAGTTTCTGCCTCTACTCCACTTCCATGTGTGACTCCCAGATCCCGACCATACTCTGGGTGAAATAACAACCTTCCTCAGCACTTCGACAATATTTCAACCAACTGCATTCAATATTCACCGTTGGTAACGCAATTCTACAACGCAATATGTTCGCTCCCTTTCTACCCAGACCCCTGACAATATGTGCACCCCAATCAAATCTCCTCTCAGCATCCTCGGTTCCTATCTTTCCCCATAACTGCACTTCCACTTTCACAGGGTAACGGATCTCCTCTGTACCCTCTCCAGTACAATTCCATCCTTCCATGTGATGGCGTGACCAGAACTACACATAGTCCCCAAGCTGCGACTGAACTCATTATTTATACAGTTCCTGTATAAGCTTCCTGCTCTGAAATTCTGCACTTTGGCTGACAGAGGAAATAATGCCAATTGCTGCATTAACGAGATTATTGCTATTTCCAGCTTTCTACGTTTTTCTGCCCACACTGACTATACTCTCATTTATTGTGTATTCCTCTCTATTGTAGATGTCCCAAAATGCCTTTCCTTGCACATCTCTGGGTTGTTTGCTCCATTCACCTCGACCCCATAGTTTCTGTTTTTAAACAGCCTGCCATGTAATCTCTCGTCAAATCCAAATAATTCACATGCAGTTACAGTTTAGTGCCTCAAACCGACACAGTCAGATTAATGAGACGCGATCTTGCTTGAACAACTCCAGACTGACTGTCCTGGAGCCCCTGGGACTTCCTCAGTGACCGTTTATTCACTGTCTCAGAATTCCAGCAGCGACCTATTCAGTCAGTCCCTTGCTCCACATTAAACAAAGCTGCGGTGTTAGCCATTCTCCAGTCCTCCGGCACTATCCCTGAATCCAGTGAGGATTGGATAATGTGGGTAACTATAAGGCAGGGGACTTTCCTGGCTCCTTTTAACAGTCTGGAACATTGTGTTGCCCCTTTTTAAGGATGTGAATCTCCTGTATAATTCTTCACTCCAAGTTTGTTGCTCCCAGTGTTTCACACTGCATCCCTATTTTGATTCAGACAGTCATAGGCCTAAACCATCTTATGATTTCGTCAAGTCCCACTTTAGTCGAGTATCATGGAGGGTTTCTCTCCACAAGGTGAAGTGCATTTTCTCATGATACCATCCGCAATCTGCCTCATTATCTTCCCTCCATGCCCACGTGGTCTTCCTATCATCTGACACTAACGTGATGATTTTTCCCTTCATCACAACAACCGCCCACTGCCTGGATATCCCAGAATGTACCGACCTCCCTGTTACAGGGGCCATTATTAAAAAGTCATTACACTCTTGGATTGACAATCCGAAACTGCCCTAGTCATGGCAGAGGTGGTACAACTGAGGTCCCATTTTGTGGCCAAGGTCCTGAGGTTCTGGTGGATGACATGGTGCAGGAGAGGGACATTATCTTCCTTCAGGACTGGCAGGGGAGGCCATGACACTATACCCTGCCAGCTTGGTCCGAGGGGGACCCCTGGGTCAGTGAGGTGCCAGCCTTCTGGGTGAATGCCCAGGAGTGTAGGAAGGAGGGCAGTGACCTTTTCCCCTCCACCAGGATAAGTGCCACCATCTGCACTTCGTGACCTCACCCTCACTCTCTCTCTGTTACTGCACCCATCTCCCACCAAGGTTCATGTTCTCCCACTCTCACTGAATGCAGCACCTTCTCTCGGTCTCTCTCTAACCTCTTCTTGATCCCTCTCCCCAGCTCTGCCTGGTGTCTGTGCTGCCTACTGAGTACCTTTACCCCAGCTGTCCCAGCACTAACAGCTGCACCAACCACTTCCATCTCCCTAATACCCCTTGTTAATACCAAACAATACAGCGGGCGGGTGAGCCTGGTAGCTCTGGCGGAGGGGAGACACTGCTGAGGGCAAGGGAAGGCAATAATTCGGTGAGCATTCAAGTCAGTTCAAAGTGAGTGTGTACAAACACGGAGTGAGCAGCCCAGAGGGACAGTCAGAAACTGAGTGTGTGTCCCTGAGCACAGTGTCCTTGCAGTAGCAATGAGTGTGTACGAACACGGAGTGAGCAGCCCAGAGGGACAGTCCATGAGCTGGGTTTGTGTCCCTGAGCACAGTGCCCTTGCAGCAGCATTGCAATGATAGTTGTCAGTGCACCCTGAGCTGCAGCACTGAAGCATACTGTCAGTGGGTCGGAGATGTGCTGGGATGGCATGGTGAAGCTGGCATGTGACAAATACCAGCATTGGTGGGTGTGGAGTACATGCAGCTTCTGTCTGTGCAGTGTCCCCCGAGATGTTGGTGACGAATATAGAAGGCCGTCGGAGCGAGGGGCGAGATGGAGTCACCAGTTACCAGCTCGGACTTTCATGTCCAATTCTCCATATTGCGTTTCCCTGATGTGGGAGGGAGGGCATGAAGTTGCAATTTGTTGAGGCGAGATCCACTGTATGTAGCTGTTGATCATCAGTCTTCATTCAGTCAACATCTTACCACTCCTGCACTCGAATCTTGTTTGAAAGAACAGTCCAGCACAGGAACAGGTCCTTTATCCCAGCAATCCCGCACTGACACATGATACCGTTCTAACGTTAACAGGAATATATTTGCTCCGACACCCTCTGTGTCATTCTGTTCCCTACTTACTCATATTTCTGCCCAGATCTCTCTTAAACCTTGCTATATTGGTTTCTTCCTCTCTATCGGTGCATTCCAGGCACTTGCACATTCTCTCTGGAAAAGCAAAAAAATACTTGCCGATAATATCTCCTAAATTTTCTCCCTTTTACCTAAAACCTACTGTCCTGCGTAATTGATATTTCTACTCTGCGAAAAAAAGCCTCTAACTGTCCTTTCATCCAAACCTCTGATAACTTTGTAAATATCTATCAGCTAGCCCCATAGCCAATGATGCCCAGGTGCAACCAAACCATGTTTGTTCCATTTCTCCTTCTGGCTAATACCCTCCAAACCAGGCAACATGCTGGTAAAACTTTACCGTACCCTCTCCAACAGTTCCACATCGTTCTGCTGATGTGACAACCAGTAACGTACACAATATTGTAAATGTGCCCGAACTAAGTTTCTCTACAGCTACAATATGACCTGCTAATTTTCATACTCTATGCTCCCATGCATGTCTGCAAGTTTGCCATCAGTCTTCTTGGTCACCCTCTCCACCCGTATTACCAATTTCAGGGAACTGTGGAGCTATACACCCAAATCCCTTCGGATGTTGATTCGGTCAGTAGTTTTTCCATCCACTGTGTACTTCCCTCCTACATTAGACCTTCTAAAACGCATCACGTCACAGTTGTCAAGATAAAGTAATATCTGTGTTTTCTCTGAACTATATCCTGCTGTATTCTCTGACAATCATGCTCACAATCTGCAACTCTACCAATCTATTTACAGATCTCCAGTCACAAAAACACTGTTCCACCACTACTCTGTCTTCTTAGACCAAGCAGTTTTCTATCCATCTTACTAACTGAACGTTGATCCCATTTCACTTCACCTTCGGTATGAGCCTGCCATAAGGAACCATATCAAAGGCCTTGCTAAAGTCCAAACGGCCAACATCCAGCCCCATGCCCTCATCAAGCAATTTTGTCACTTCCTCAAAATAATCAGTCAAGTTTGCGAGACATGATCTTCCCCACAAAACTGTGTTGCCTGTCACTAGTAAGTCAATATTAGCGTAGTGTTGGAGCTGCAGTCATTCAGACAAGTGATTATTCCATCATATTCCTGACGTGAACCTTGGAGGTTAGATTAGATTCCCTACAGTGTGGAAACAGGCCCTTACCCAACCAGCCCACACCAACCCTACGAAGAGTTACTCACCCTGACGCATTCCCCTGCCCTATATTTAACCCTGACAAATACACCTAACACTTTGGGCAATTTAGGATGGCCAATTCACCTGACCTGCACATCTTTGGACAAGGGAGGAAACCCACGCAGACATGGGGGGAATGTGCAAACTCCACACAGACCGTCACCCAAGGCCGGAATTGAACCTAGGACGTTGGTGCTGTGAAGTAGCAGTGCTAAGCACTGAGCTCCTGATGGTTACTCTGCAGTTGGAAGTATGTCGGACAGTGATGGTTACTGTACAATGGGTGGTATGTCAGGCCTTGATGGTTACTGTATAGTGAGAGGTATGTCGGGCCGTGATGGTTACTGTACAGGGGGAGGTCTGTCGGGCCGTGATGGTAACTGTACAGTGGGAGGTATGTCGGGAGTGATTGTTACTGTACAGTGGGAGGTATGTCGCACCCTGATGGTTACTGTACAATGGGTGGTATGTCGTGCCGTGATGGTTACTGTACAGTGGGAGGTATGTCGGGCCGTGATGGTTACTGTACAGTGGGAGGTATGTCGGGCCGAGATGGTTCCTGTACAGTGGGAGGTATGTCGGACCGTGATGGTTACTGTAAACTGGGAGGAATGTCGGGCCGTGATGGTTATTGTACAGTGGGAGGTATGTCGGGCCGTGATGGTTATTGTACAGTGGGAGGTATGTCGGGCCGTGATGGTTACTGTACAGTGGGAGGTATGTCGGGCCGTAATGGTTACTGTCCAGAGGGAGCTATGTCGGACCGTGACGGTTAATGTACAATGGGATGTATGTCGGGCCGTGATGGTTACTGTTCAGAGGGAGGTATGTCGGGCCGTGATGGTTACTGTAAAGTGGGAGGTATGTCGGGCCGTGATGGTTACTGTACAGTGGGAGGTATGTCGGGCCGTGATGGTTACTGAACAGGGGGAGGTGTGCCAGGCCGTCGTGGATACTATACAGTGGGAGATATGTCGTGCCGTGATTGTTACTGTACAGTGGGCGTTGTGTCGGGTCGTGATGGTTACTGTACAGTGGGAGGTTAGTTGGGCTGTGATGGTTACTGTACAGAGGGAGGTATGCCGGGCCGTGATGGTTACTGTAAAGTGCGAGGTATGTCGGGCCGTGATGGTTACTGTAAAGTGGGAGGTATGTCGGGCTGTGATGGTTACTGTACAGTGGGAGGAATGTCAGGCCGTGATGGTTACTGAACAGGGGGAGGTGTGCCAGGCGATCGTGGATACTATGCAGTGGGAGATATGTCGTGCCATGATTGTTACAGTACAGTGGGCGTTGTGTCGGGCCGTGATGGTTACTGTACAGGTGGTGGTATCACGGGCAGTGTTTGTTACTGTACTGTAGGAGGAATGTCTGGCTGTGACGGTTGCTATACAGTGGGAGGTTTGTTAAGCCGTGACGGTTACTGTACTCTGGGAGATATGTCGGACCGTGATGTTTCCTGTAGAGTGGGAGGTTAGTTGTGCCGTGATTGTTACTATACAGAGGGAGGTAAGTCGGGCTGTAATGGTTACTGAACAGTGGGAGGTGTGTTCGGCCTTGACAGTTACTGTACAATGCGAGGTATGTCGGGACGTGGGATGTACATCGTGCCGTGGCGGTTAATGTACAGTGGGAGGAATGTCGGGCCGTGATAGGAACTGTACAGCTGGAGGTATGTCAGGCCGTGATGGTTACTGTTCAGTGGGAGGTATGTCGGGCCGTGATGGTTGCTATACAGTTGGAGGTATGTCGGGCCGTGACGGTTACTTTACAGTGGGAGCTATGTCGGGCCGTGATGGTTACTGTGCAATGGGAGGTATGTCGGGCCGTGATGGTTACCGTACAGTGGGAGTTGTGTCGAGCCGTGAAGGTTACTGTACAGAGGGAGGTATATCGGGCCGTGTTGGTTACTGTACAGTGGGAGGTGTGTAAGGCCGAGATGGTTACAGTGCAGTGGGAGGTATGTCAGGCTGTGATGGTAACTGTACAGTGGGAGGTAAGTCGGGCTGTAATGGTTACTGAACAGTGGGAGGTGTATTCGGCCTTGACAGTTACAGTACAATGCGAGGTATGTCGGGCCGTGACGGTTACTGTACTGTGGGATGTACATCGTGCCGTGGTGGTTAATGTACATTGGGAGGAATGTCGGGCCGTGATAGTAACTGTACAGCTGGAGGTATGTCAGGCCGTGATGGTTACTGTACAGTGGGAGGTATGTCGGGCCGTGATGGTTGCTAGACAGTTGGAGGTATGT
This sequence comes from Chiloscyllium plagiosum, assembly GCF_037043375.1. NCBI lineage: Eukaryota > Metazoa > Chordata > Chondrichthyes > Orectolobiformes > Hemiscylliidae > Chiloscyllium > Chiloscyllium plagiosum. The sequence continues at coordinate 70,211,878 of NW_028270160.1, forward strand.
CGGGCCGTGACGGTTACTTTACAGTGGGAGCTATGTCGGGCCGTGATGGTTACTGTACATTGGGAGGCATGTCGGACCTTGACGGTTACTGTACAGTGGGAGGTATGTCGGGCTGTGATGGTTACTGTGCAGTGGGAGGTATGTCAGGCCGTGACGGTTACTGTACAGTGGTTGGTATGTCGGGCTGTGATGGTTACTGTGCAGTGGGAGGTATGTCGGGCCGTGATGGTTACAGTACAGTGGGAGTTGTGTCGGGCCGTGAAGGTTACTGTACAGAGGGAGGTATATCGGGCCGTGTTGCTTACTCTACTGTGGGAGGTCTGTAAGGCCGAGATAGTTACTGTACAGTGGGAGGTATGTCAGGCTGTGATGGTAACTGTACAGTGGGAGGTATGTCGGGCCGTGATGGTTACTGTACAGGGGGAGGAATGTCGGGCCGTGACGGGTTTTGTACAGTGGGACGTATGTCGGACCGTGGCGGTTGCTGTACAGTGGGAGGTAAGTCGGGCCGTGACGGTTACTGTACAGTGGGAGGTATGTCGGGCCGTGACGGTTACTGTACAGTGGGAGGTAAGTCGGGCCGTGACGGTTACTGTACAGTGGGAGGTATGTCGGGCTGTGATGGTAACTGTACAGTGGGAGGTATGTCAGGCCGTGATGGTTACTGTACAGTGGGAGGTATGTCGGGCTATGATGGTTCCTGAACAGTGGGAGGTGTGCCGTGCCGTGATGGTTACTGTACAGTGGGAGGTATGTCGGGCTGTGATGGTTACTGTACAGTGGGAGGTATGTCTGGCCGTGACAGTTACTGTACAGTGGGAGGTATGTTGGGCCGTGATGATTACTATGCAGTCGGAGGTATGTCGGGCCGCTGATGGTTACTTTACAGTGGGAGATATGTCGTGCCGTGATGGTTCCTGTAGAGTGGGAGGTTAGTTGTGCCGTGATTGTTACTGTACAGAGGGAGGTAAGTCGGGCTGTAATGGTTACTGAACAGTGGGAGGTGTGTCGGGCCTTGACAGTTACTGTACAATGCGAGGTATGTCGGGCTGTGACGGTTACTGAACTGTGGGATGTACGTCGTGCCGTGGCGGTTAATGTACAGTGGGAGGAATGTCGGGCCGTAATGGTCACTCGACAGTGGGAGATTTGTCGGGGTGTGATGCTTACGGTACAGTGGGAGGTATGTCGGGCCATGATAGTAACTGTACAGCGGGAGGTATATCAGGCCGTGATGGTTGCTTTACACTGGGAGGTATGTCGGGCCGTGATGATTACTGTACAGTGGGAGGAATGTCGGGGCGTAATGGTCACTCGACAGTGGGAGGTTTGTCGGGGTGTGATGCTTCATGTACAGTGGGAGGTATGTCGGGCCGTGATAGCTACTGTACAGTGGGAGGTGTGTCAGGCCGTGATGGTTGCTGTACACTGGGAGGTATGTCGGGCCGCGATGATTACTGTACAGTGGGAGGTATGTCGGGCCGTGATGGTTGCTATACAGTGGGAGGTTACTGTGCAGTGGGAGGTATGTCGCGATGTGATTCTTACTGTAAGACGGAGGTATGTCGGGCCTTGATGGTTACTGCACAGTGGGAAGTATGTCGGGCCGTGATGGTTACTGTACAGTGGGAGGTATGTCGGGCCGTGATGATTACTGTACAGTGGGAGGTATGTCGGACCGTGATGGTTACTGTACAGTGGGAGGCATGTCGGGCCGTGATGGTTACTGTTCAGAGGGAGGTATGTCGGGCCGAGATGGTTACTGTACAGTGGGAGGTATGTCGGACCGTGATGGTTACTGTATACTGGGAGGTATGTCGGGCCGTGATGGTTACTGTACAGTGGGAGGTATGTCGGGCCGTGATGGTTACTATACAATGGGATGTATGTCGGGCCGTGATGGTTACTGTACAGTGGGAGGTATGTCGGCCCATGATGGTTACTGTACAGGGGGAGGTATCTCGGGCAGTGTTTATTACTGTACAGTGGGAGGTATGTCTGGCCGTGACAGTTACTGTACAGTGGGAGGTATGTCGGGCCGTGATGATTACTATACAGTCGGAGGTATGTCGGGCCACTGATGGTTACTGTACAGTGGGAGGTATGTCGGGCCGCGATGATTACTGTACAGTGGGAGGTATGTCGGGCCGTGATGGTTGCTATACAGTGGGAGATATGTCGGGCTGTGATGGTTACTGCACAGAGGGAGGGATGTCGCGATGTGATTGTTACTGTAGGACGGAGGTATGTCGGGCCTTGATGGTTAAAGCACAGTGGGAAGTATGTCGGGCCGTGACGGTTAATGTACAGTGGGAGATATGTCGGGCCTTGAAGGTTACTGTCCAGTGGGAGGAATGTCGGGCCGTGACGTTTTATGTTCTGGGGGAGGTGTATCGGGCCGTGACGGTTACTGTACAGTGTGAGATGTGTTGGGCCGTGGTGGTTACTGTACAGTGGGAGATATGTCGGGCCGTGATGGTTACTGTGCAGTGGGAGGTATGTCGGGCCGTGATGGTTACTGTGCAGTGGGAGGTATACTGGGCCGTGTTTGTTACTGATCAGTGGGAGGTCCGTAAGGCCGAGATAGTTACTGTACAGTGGGAGGTGTGTTGGACCATGATGGTTACTGTACAGTTGGAGGTATGTCGGGCCGTGACGGTTACTGTACAGGGGGAGGAAAGCCAGGCCGTGCTGGTTACAGTACAGTGGGAGGTATGTCGGGCCGTGACGGTTACTGTACAGTGGTAGGTATGTCGGTGCATGATGGTTACTGTACAGTGAGAGGTATGTCGGGCCGTGATGGTTACTGTACAGTGGGAGGTATGTCGGGCCGAGATGGTTACTGTACAGTGGGAGGTATGTCGGACCGTGATGGTTACTGTATACTGGGAGGTATGTCGGGCCGTGATGGTTACTGTACAGTGGGAGGTATGTCGGCCGTGATGGTTACTATACAGTGGGAGGTATGTCGGGCTGTGATGGTTACTGTACAGTGGGAGGTAAGTCGGGCCGTGACGGTTACTGTACAGTGGGAGGTAAGTCGGGCGGTAACGGTTACTGTACAGTGGGAGGTATCTCGGGCAGTGTTTATTACTGCACAGTGGGAGGTATGTCTGGATGTGACATTTACTGTACAGTGGGAGATATGTCGTGCCGTGATGGTTCCTGTAGAGTGGGAGGTTAGTTGTGCCGTGATGGTTACTGTACAGAGGGAGGTAAGTCGGGCCGTAATGGTTACTGAACAGTGGGAGGTGTGTCGGGCCTTGACAGTTACTGTACAATGCAAGGTTTGTCGGGCCGTGACGGTTACTGTACGGTGGGATGTACATCGTGCCGTGGCGGTTATTGTACAGTGGGCGGAATGTCGGGCCGTAATGGTCACTCGACAGTGGGAGATTTGTCGGGGTGTGATGCTTACGGTACAGTGGGAGGTATGTCGGGCCATGATAGTAACTGTACAGCGGGAGGTATATCAGGCCGTGATGGTTGCTCTAAACTGGGAGGTATGTCGGGCCGCGATGATTACTGTACAGTGGGAGGAATGTCGGGCCGTAATGGTCACTCGACAGTGGGAGGTTTGTCGGGGTGTGATGCTTCATGTACAGTGGGAGGTCTGTCGCCCGGTGACGGTTACTGTACAGTGGGAGGCATGTCAAGCCGTCATGGTTACTGTATAGTGGGAGGTATGTCGGGCTGTGTCGTTTACTGTACAGTGGGAGGTATGTCAAGCCATGATGGTTACTGTACAGTGGGAGGTATGTCTGGCCGTAACGCTTACTATAGAGTGGAATGTTGGCCGGGCCGTGATGGTTACTGTCCAGAGGGCTGTTTGTCAGGGTGTGACGGTTACTGTACAGTGGGAGCTTTGTGGGGCCGTGACGGTTGCTGAACAGTGGGACGTATGTCTGGCTGTGATTTTGGCTGTACAGTTTGGAGGTATGTCGGGCTGTGATGGTTACTATACTGTGGGATGGATGTCGGGCCGTGATGTTTACTGTACAGTGGGATGTATGTCAAGCCGTGACGGTTACTGTACATTGGGATGCATGTCTGGCCGTGACACTTACTACACAGTGGAAGGTATGTCGGGCCGTGATGATTACTGTACAGTGGGAGGTATGCCGGGGTGTGACGGGTACTGTACTTTGGGAAGTATGTCTGGCCATGACAGTTACTGTATAGTGGGAGTTATGTCGGGCCGTAACGGTTACTGTACAGTGGGAGGTATGTCGTGCCGTGATGGTTACTGTACAGTGGGAGGTATGTCGTGCCGTGATGGTTACTGTACAGTGGGAGGTATGTTGGGCTGTGATGGTTCCTGTACAGTGGGAGCGATGTCGGGCCGTGATGGTTACTGTACATTGGGAGGTATGTCGAGCTGTGATGGTAACTATACATTAGGAGGTATGTCAGGCTGTGAGGCTACTGTGCAGTGTGAGCTATGTCGGATTGTGATGGTTACTGTACAGAGGGAGCTATGTGGCGCTGTGAGGGTGCAGACTGAGTTGTACAGAGTATGATTCTGCCGCTGCTGATGGCCCATTGCACCTCATAGATGCATGTTTCTTTGTTGCTCAATCTGTTTAACGTCTGTCCCATTAGATTCTATGTCATAGTGAGGAAGATCTGCAAACTGTGAAGATAGACCTTGCTCCCCATAAGGACTGTGCAGTGACCATTCTTACCGATATATGAAATGGAGTGGTGTATCTGCAGCAGGCAGATCGGTGATGATGTGGTCAATTACATGTTTCCCTTTTATTTATTCCCCCATAACCCGCCACAGAGCAGTCTAACAGTCACAGGATCCAGCATCAATGCTGAGCACTGTATTGACTATATACCAAGGAGCTGTTCCCCTCTGCCTGGCTGTGTCCTCTCAGTGGGACAGAACCTACCAGAGAGGGTAGTGAAGTTGCCAGGGACATAGTCTTGTTCACAGAAGCCTGCTTTATAGGCAATATCTGATTGTTTTTTGATTAGTCCATGGGAAATATACATGTCACTTTTACATTTTGTATATTGAAGTGCTAATATCACTTTGTTTCTTACATATTTTAAAATAAACCAAACATCAATATTTTTCAGTTGAAAATAATTGAATTACCAGAGCGCAACCTAACTATTACACAATCCAGTGACTGTTGGAAACAGCTGATTCATGTTCAGATCAGTGAACACACCACCTTTCAGACAGTAAAGCTGTTGGAAATGACTTTGAGTAAAAGCCTGAATTCAGACACAGTGTTACTGTCCCTCACCATGACCTCCAAAACACTGGCCATATCCAAAATCTGTCCAGAGAGCTTCCAAACTGGAGCTGGGCAGTTACTCATGCAATAGGCTGGTTGGAGACATACCTGAACAACGGGGAAAGGTGTGGGGGGGCAGATTAGTCAATGGACTAGCACATGGCGCTGGTCCAGACGCAGTTCAATATTTATAACAACGACCTGTAAACAGCCATATCTTGCAAGTATATCACTTCTTGTGTGCCACCTAAACCCTGTAATTCTGCACTTTGGACTCGATCCTGAATGAAGATGTTATAAAGGTGATGGACTCCCGCAGCACATGATATCTAACATTGCATCCCTCATAAACCATATCCAGTGTATGTTAGCTGCACAATGTCAGTATCCAGACAGAATTGTGCAGCTCCATTGATGGCCAGCGTGATCCGAGCCCAACGGCCTTGTGTGTGACTAAAGCTGGAAATCTCTGTGTTAATGTTTGCAGCCTTGTTCTAACCGTTAACAGCCATTAAATAAAGTCTCTTTATTGAAGATCCGATATCCTTTCATAATACCAACTTTTAGATTGTCCAATAAGCACAAAATCCACCCATTTATTCAGTTCACTGTTATAACAACAATATGATGTGAGTGGCCAACTCACAGTAAGGAACATTGAACTGATGAATCTCATTACCACACCCAAGACCGCATTATTATTAAGTACAAGGACTTTGAAAATATTCATTTATTTTCCCTTGTATTAATATTGTGAACTCATTGTCGGTTTTCCTGCTCCTCAGCTGCTGCCTGACTGCTGTGTTTTTTTTAATATCAGAACCATGCTTTTTGACTCTGATCTCCAGCATCTGGAGTCCTCATTTTTTTCCTGTTAATATTCACTCATAATCACTTTCATGGAAACAATATCAATGTGTTTTTAATTATGTTACAGTCAGATATGAGTTCATTTTGAATTGCTTCTATCTATCTCAGAGCTCAGTAATGTGAGATGTGAATGTCAGTGTCTCTGTGATGATCGGTACGTAGGCCATGCATCTGAGAGACTGACAGATTGTTTAAAACAACAAATCCCTTCAGCTGTTCACAACAAACAGGTTACTGCCTGGACCCGAACAGCCTGAGCTCAAAAAACCCAAAGCACAGTGTCCAGCACTGAGCAGGTCTGGACAATATTTTCATTTTCATTTATTCATGATTGGGACCAGTATTTATTGCCCAGCTCTTGTTGCCATTGAGAAGGTGAGGGGGAGCTGCCACATTGAACCACTGCAGTCGATGTGCTGTAATTAGATTTACGATACCATTAGGGAGGGAACTTGAAATCGTGACACTAAAGGAACGGCAATATACTTCCCAATCAGGATGGTGGAAGGGAAAGCGAACGTGGTGATGATCCCATGTATCTGGTTCCCTTGTCCTTCTTCACGGTCATGGTTTCAGAGGTTGGCTGTAAGATGCCTTGTTAAATTTCTGCAGGGCACCGTGTAGATGGCAGGTATTACTGCTCCTCAGTGTCAGTGGATGAGGGTGAAGCTGCATTCACAGGCAAATGGGGAGGGGGGTATTTCATCACACACACATTCAATGTGTGTCTTATAGATGGTACACACGTTTTTTGGAAATCATGAGGTATGTTATTTCTGCAGGATTCCTCGCCCTTGAGATATTCTTGTTGACAAACAAATTATATGCGTCAAAGTGTGACGCTGGAAAGGCACAGTAGGTCAGGCTCTGGATCAGTGGTGTTGGAAGAGCACAGCAATTCAGGCAGCATCCAACGAGCAGCAAAATCGACGTTTCGGGCAAAGGCCCTTCACCAGGAAAAAAGGCAGTGAGCCTGAAACGTGGAGAGATGAGGCAGCATCTGATGTACAGGAGAGTCAACGTTTTAGCATAAGCCCTTTACAAGAATGGGTAATGAAATTATATGGTGAGTCCAGTGCTGGTTAATGGTAATCCCCGGGATATTGGTCGTTGGGAATTGGTGGTGGTGGCATTGAACGTTAGAGGACATGGTTCCATTTTCAATTGTTAGAGGTAGTCGTTGTCTGGCATGTGTGCAATGGAAATTATACTTGTCACTGTTAAGCACACACCTTCATATTCCCAGGTCCTTGTTGCATTTGGACAAGGATTGCTTCAGTATCTGAGTAAATCACAAATAGTGTTGAATACTGTCTAATCATTGACAAACATCCCCAGTTGTGACATCACTTGAGTCGGGATGGTCATTTATGAAGCTGCTGAAAATTACTGGGCCTATGGCAGAGAGCACTCTTACAGCTCACTGATGCTGTCCCTCTCTCTGAGCGAGGAAGCTTGCTTCTAGTTTCACCTGCTCCAGAGGTGTCAAACAACATATCTGAATAGAATAATTTTACAGTATCTTCCCCAAGCAGTTGAGTGAGGACTTGGTTAGTTCAATCAGTTGGACAACTGGTTTGTAATGCACATTAATACTAACAGTGTGCGTTCAATTCCTGTACTGACTGATGTGTCTGAAAAGAGCTATCCTACTCAAGCTCTCCCTCACTTGAGTCATGATGACTTCCAGTGAAAATACTACCCGCCGGGTCTCTCTAATGCGAGAGTAGCCCTATCATCCTGTCGGGTATGGTGCCCTACCTTTCCGTTTCTGATCAACAGAAACCCCTCCCCTGGGGAACTGGGGCGGAGCTGAGATGGCTGCTCTCCACCAACCCCAGCCACCTTCCTTTGTACCAGGTGTAAATTCTGCCAGTGCAGACGATTCCTGTTTGCCGTTAAGCCTGGATATGACATTTGGTCAAATGCAGTTATGATCATGTTAACTGTCACTGTCACCTTTCCTCTAGAATTCAGCTGTGTATTTTCTTGTTGTACATCGTTAAACCAAGGCTTCAATGAACCCAAGGGATGAGAGCCCAAACTGAGCTTTAGTGAGCAGGTTGGTGCTGAGGAAGTGCTGCTTGGTCCCACTGTAGGTGACATCTGCCATCCCTTTATTAATGATAGAGATGGGAGCAATGGGGCAGACATTGATTGTCTAATGTTTTGTCTGTGTATGTACAGGACACACCCGGATAGTTTCCCACATTGTCAGGTAGATGCCAGTGCTGTATCCCAGCAGGAACAGTCTGAATGGCATGTTATCAGAACGCACAGCGTTTGCATTCTCCAATCTCTCCAGCTGTTTGTAAATACCACACACAGTGAATAGGATTAACTCAAGACTGCCATCTGGAGGAGACTAAAATAGGAGAAAGTGAGGACTGCAGATGCTGGAGATCAGAGCTGAAAATGTGTTGCTGGAAAAACGCAGCAGGTCAGGCACCATCCAAGGAGCAGGAAAATCGACGTTTTGGGCATAAGCCTGAGAAGGGCTTATGCCTGAAACTTCGATTCTCCAGCTCCTTGGATGCTGCCTAACCTGCTGTACTTTTCCAGCAACACGGTTTTTCAACTAAAATAGATAATCCGATCGATATTTCTGTCTGAACACTTTTGTGAAAGTTGCAGCCTTAGTTTTTCTATTATTGTGCTGGGCTCTTCAATCTTTGAGGAAGGTGGTATTTGTGGATCTTCCTCCTCCAGTGAGTTGTGTGATTATCTACCACCACTCACCCAGACTGCGAGAGGATTATAGAGACTAGGTCTGATTCATTGGTTAGATCTATGTATCATTTGCTATTTATACCATATGGTGTGTAAGTCGCCCAATTTAGTAGCTTCCATCTCATTCTGAGGTGTATTTGGTGATACTATAGGCAGGCCCTCCTGCATTCTCCATTGAACAATGTTGTATCCCTGGCTTGATGGTCAGGATAAAGTGGAGCATATGCCAGGCAGTGATAGTAAAAATTATACTGGAGTAAAATTCTACTGCTGTTAGTAATAACCCGAACCACCTCACACAGGCCAGTGCAAAATTACTAAATCTATTGGAAATCAGCTGTGTTTAGCACAGTGGTGGTATCACATATACACAGGGGGTCTTCACGATGTAAAAGTGGAATTTTGTATCCAGAAATACTGTGTGCTGTAGCCACCATTCCCAATATGGTCATTGAACAATATGTCTGCAGACGGTAGGTTGGTAAGGATGTGGTCAAGGCTGTTTCTCCATGTCAGTCATTCCCCCTGACCAGTGCAGACGCAGTGAAGCAGTTATGTCCTTTTGGACCCGACCACCTTGATCAGTAATGCTGCTGCTGAGCCCCTCTTGGTGTTGGTTTTTAAATGTCCCACCCATTATACATCCGCCAGCTCTGTCAGTCTCTCAATGCTTCCTCCAAGTGTTGTTCAATGGAGAGGGACACTGATCCACCAGCTCAGGCATGGGGGTCAGCAAGAGGTTTCCGCGTCAGTGTTTGATCTGACACTGTGAAGCCGAGGGAGAGGAGACAGCAGGAGGTTTGCGTGTCAGTGTTTGATCTGACCCAGTGAGACTGAGGGAGTGGAGTCAGCAGGAGGTTTCCGTGTCAGTGTTTGATCTGTCACTGTGAGGCTGAGGGAGGGGAGTCAGCAAGAGGTTTCCGTGTCAGTGTTTGATCTGACACTGTGAGGCTGAGGGAGGGGAGTCAGCAGGAGCCAGCTAATGGCACCAAGCTGATGGCCCTCCGATTGCACAGGTCATTTCCATCTCCTCCAGACATCCACAAACAGGGTGGCCCAAGCAGACACATTGCTTCAGTCTGCACCTGTTACAAATAACTCATCTCTTCCTACTTTGACTCAGTAATCCCTCCTGGTCCAGTCCCTGCCCCGTACTTTCGTGATTCATCTGACACTTTACACCAATTTAGAATTTCCATTTTGCAGGTTCCATTCACCTCCTCTTTCCCATGGACGTACCATTCCCATTACACATCCATCAACAACCCTCCCCACTCCCCACTCCCATTAGGATGGTCTCAGGACTCTCCGCTTCTTCCTGGAACAAAGATCTGAACTGCACCCAAACACCACCACCATCCTCCAACTGGCTGAGCCCGTCCTCACTCTCAACAACCTTTCTTTTTAACATCCCCATGATCACTCTAACTTTGCCTTTCCTACACATCTTTGCTCTCTTCTGGTGTATCTTGTGCCTCAGCTCCTGACTACTGTTTGGAGGCCTGTCCAAGACTCCAATTATGTTTTTTCCACCTTTTCGATACCTCAATTCTACCAACCAGATTCCCCATCATCTGAGCCTACTTAATTTCTTACTATTGATTTAGTTTTATTTCTTACCAATAAGGCAACCCCACCTCCTCCGCCCACCTGCCTATCTTTTCAATAAGATGTATATCCTTGAATATTCAGCTCCCAAACCTGGTACCCTTGCAACCATGTCTCCGTGATGCCCGCCACGTCATACCTGGCAATTCTGATCTGCGCCACAAGCTCATTTATTCTATTCCTTATACTGCTTGCATTCAGATATAACACCTTCAGTCCTGTATTAACCGTTCCTCTTCATGTTGTCATTCGTTTGTCCAGTGTGCTTGAAGTTTGATTGCTTACACTCTCCATACACTCTGTCATATTTATGTCTGTGTTGGAGATTTTAATAACTTCTCCTGAGTTCAACACTCTTATCTCCTCCTTAAACTCGGGATTTCTAATTCCGCCAATAGCTGACCTTGCCCACCCTCGCCCTATTTAGTTTAAAGCCCTGTCTACAGCCCTGGTTGTGCAATCCCCGAGTACTCTGATCTAAGCACGGTTTGGATGATTACCAGGCCATTGGATGCCATTCAGCCCATTTACTCTGCTTTGCTATTCAACTGAATTGTAGTTATTCTGTTCCTTTCAATGGCAGCGTCTTTACCAGCATCCCTAGTGGGTCTCAAAGTGGCCAGTGTCTTTGGTTACACAGTCCTGCTTACGAGCATCCAATGCCAGGTGATGAGTTCTGAGGAGTCTCAGGAGTGGTTCGATATAAAGGCTGCATGCAATAATGGATGGACTGAGGGACTGAGAGGGATAGCTTGGGAACTAGTGACACTGCACTCACACAAATGGCCAGGCATGTGTCCTGAACACCCAGGGCAGCCTGAACACCAGGGTCGCTTTTACGAAAATCGGTTGCATTTGCCGCATGTCTTCATCGACCTGAAGCAGAAATACTGCCGATGGCATAAACACGGAGATAGACAGTGGAGAGACGAAAGGAGTTAATGCTCCTAATGCAAACATGGGGAGATTGTACAAACGCCACACAGATAGGCTCCAGAGATAGGAATTGAACCCGAGTCCCTGGCACCGTGAGGCAGCAGAGCTGTGTCATCATGCCACCCAATGATGGCTAACAGGATTAGTGTAGTTACATGTTGCCATCTGCAGTCAATTACCCTGGAATGCTCTCCCTCAGTCTCGATAAGACTGGGAAGCCTTTCCATAGCAGCAGAGGATAATTCAAAATAAGCAATAAGGTGGAGAATATGGAACATATAAGCTAGCTCCCCATAGGAAAGGAGACTGCAAGAGTTTAGGTAAGACGTATAACAGAAAGAGATGCAAGACTGAACATTGGGCAACTTGAAAACGAGGCCGGTCACAGAGAAACGGAGAAGAAAAGAATTGGAGAATGAAATGATTAGGTGCTTTGTATCAGTCCTCACAATGGTTGGCAACCAACAGCATTCCAGAACTACAAGATACTCAAGGGCGAGAGATGAGTGTTGTGATCGGTGCTGATGAAGTGTGCAGTGGAAGCTGAAATGTTTGAAGATGGAGAAATCACACAGACTGGAAGGCTAACAACCCAAAGTTCTGAAGGAAATAGAGGAGAAGATGGTGGAGACAGTGGTGGTGGGTTTTCAGAAATAAATGTCCTCAGGAAGCGACACAGAGAACTGGAAAATCGGGATGTAAAATCTCTGTGCAAGGAAAGAAGGGAGGCAAAAGACAAGAAATCATAAGGCAGTTAGCCTGACATCGGTCACTAATCGGGTTTTCGAGCCCACCATTAACAATGAGGCCGCAGAGTCGAGTCATATAGATGTACAGCATGGAAACAGACCCTTCGGTCCATCTCGTCCATGCCGAACCAGATATCCCAGCCTCATATCGTCCCATTTGCCAGCACCCAGCCCATATTTCTCTAAACTCCTTTTAAACATATACCCATCCAGATGCATTTTAAATGTTGCAATTGTACCAGCCTCATTAGCCATGATTGATTTATCTCTTCAATAGATATTTATACATTTGAAGAATGTACATGTGTTATAAATGATGTATCTTTTAATTTAAATTTTGGTGTGACAAGACTATTCCATGTGCCAACGAGGTTAGGAATAGGATGGTAGTAGAGGTAAATACATGGGAAAAGAACTTTTAGAGGAGGCATCACTTCCGATATGTGTATCATTGGGATTCCCGAGTTCCTCTCTCAAACAAATCTCTACAATATTAACATAGCAGTTATATATACTCACCCAAGCTCCAAGTTCATCCGTCTTGCCTTTCATACTCCTCACATTATAATCAGTGCACTTTAGACTGTCAAGCCTATTGTGTTCAGTAACCTCTGTATGTTTGTTATTGGTCTTAGCTATACTGGGATTAGTCGCCAACCCCGCCTCAGTCGTGTACTTGTGGACCTACTGCTCTGGTTCCCAATGTGCCCCCCTCCCCCCAGTGGCCACATTGGTTTAAACCCTTTTGAGTGACAACAGCAAACCTGCCTGCCAGGAGATTGCTGCCAGTTCAGGTCCATCCCGTCCTTCTTGTGTATATCCTATCGACTCAGGATCTGATGGCATTGGGCTGTAGTGTGTTTATGTCAAAGCAATGATTATTATGGGTAAAGCAGATGAGCTTACAGCCTGATTCAATACATGGGACCATGGTATTGAAGCCATTACAGGCACTCAGTTTGGAGAAGGACAGGACTGGGCGTTCACCATTCCAGGGTTTTGTTGTGTTAGACGAGATACAGAGGAAGGTAAAAGAGGTGGAGGAGCTGTATTACTAATCATGGATAATGTTGCACTTGCACTCAGAGAGGTCGTACTGGAGGGCTCATCCACTGAGGCAATATGAGTACAGCACAAAAATAAGATTGATGCAATTACTGTGTTCGGATTATACTGCAGTCCTTTCAACAGCCACCGAGACTTTGAGAACAAATGCATGTGCCAGTTATGGAAAGGTGTAATAAAAAGAGTTGTCATAGTGAGTGACTTCAACATCCCCAATATTGACTGGGACTCCCTTAGAGCAAGTGGCTTAGACGGGGCAGAATTTGTTTTGTTTACTTGAAACAATATGTGAATAGTCCAGTACAGGAAGGGTCATACTGGACCTCGTACTGACTAATGAGCCTGGACAGGTGACTGACATTTCAGGGGAACAGCATTGTGGAATCAATTTGGAAACGCCTTCACTTTTAAGATAGCTAAGAACATGGATAAGTCAGGACCTTTTGAGAAGCTATGGAATTGGAGTAAGGCAATTTACGTCAGTATCAGGCAGGAGCCAGGGAGTGTTAATTGGGAGGAGTAGCTATCAGACAAATCCACATTTTGTGTGTGGCAACTGGTTATTAAATCCTGATTGCAGTATCATCTGGCGAACGTCCTCCCGACTGTTCGAATTTCTATCTATTTTATTTGAACAGATATTCGCTGTATACCAGAGAAGTCGCTGTTTACCAGAGAACAGCAGGAGACAATGGATGATTTTGTCCTGCATCCTTCACTGAACCAGCTTGTCTCTCCAGGCACCTACCGTTTTTATTGTGGGTCAGGGAACCTCAGAATTAATAGAGCACAGACGGAGGCCATTCAGTCCTTCGTACACCTACGAGCTCTCCAACTACACTATCTGAAAGCAGAGAGAGCTATTGGAGATAGACAAAGAGAGAGAGAGAGAGAGAGAGAATGAAATAGAGAGAAAGAACGTGAAGGGAGATAAACAGAGAGGAGAGAAAACGGAAGTGACAGAGTGAGTGAGAAATGAAGGGGTGTGAAACTAGGATGAAATTAGAGAGATCAGGAGACAGCATGAGGAGAAATAGACAGAAGATGGGAGTTTTATTTAAACATTCCCCTGAACCGCAAACTCTTTGTCTGGGAGCCATATCCTGTGAGCACCATGCTGATACTGGTTGTGATCCTAGATCATCTATCTCCTATAATATCACAGCGTTGAGTGGCTGACAGCTAAACAGAATCCAATAGACCAAATGACTGGCGCTAGAGAGAAGGTGGATTAACTTAAATGGACTGTGCCAATAGTAGCAGGAACCGATAACCTCCTAAGTCACTTTGCGAGAGACTGGGCCAGAGAATCTCAGTGAGGGGGATCACTGTCAGAGGGCAAATCAGCATCTCAGCTGTGTGCCAAGTAATGACTGAAAAAGTTTGCACACCACTTCCATGGTTTAGTAATCCACATTTCACTTCATATAGCTCGATATCATGAGTGTATTTTAACAATCTTATCTCTTTGTACATTTCATACTTTGGTTTGTCCAGAAAACCGTGTTGTCCCTGTATTTTGTGTTGAATAAACACATTTCATTTCTGGGGAAGAACGGACCTGTTCTGACGGTTTGGAGGTGCCAGTTTTGGACTGGGGTGTACAAAGTTAAAAATCACACAACACCAGGTTATAGTACAACTGGTTAAATTGGAAGCACACTAGCTTTCGGAGCGATGCTCCTTGATCAGGTGATAGTGGAGGGCTCAATCTTAAAAAAGAATTTATAGCAAAAATTTACAGTGTGACGTAACTGAAATCATACATTAAAAAATTCAGTGTCTGTTAAGCCTTTCATCTTTTAGAATACAGTGATAGTTTCAATTCTTTCATGTATAATTCACAAAACCTTTTTTTTTTTAAAGTTGCATTCTCGGGTTAGCTGTTAACAATGTTGATAGCTAGACAATATGTTGAAGGTGTTAGCCCCCTGTGTTCTCTGTCTATGCCATAGTGCTTAAATTGATTCTAATCTAATAAGTGAGATAACGGAGTTTCAATTCAAGCAGTTTTTGAGCTCAGAGTTCTACATGCAGTTTTTGAGCAAAGTACAATGTAACCCTGAAAGGACAAATTCACCCCACTTATGTGTGCGTGTGGGTCTTTGTCCGTCTGTGTGCGTTTGTATGTATGGGTTGGGGGTTGTGAGTGTGAGAAAGTGTATGTGTGTGTGTAGTGAGTGCAGAATATCTTAAGTCTGTGAAGGGTTGCGTGTGGGAGTGTGTGTGTGTCTGTAAGGGCGTGAGTGGGTGTCCGTGTGCGCGTTTGTGTACGTGTGTCCGCGTGTGTGTGTGTGTGTGTAGGAGCATCTGTGTGTGTGTATAGTGCAATAGTAGTCACCTGTAATGTGACATGAACCCAAGGTCCCGGTTGAGGCCCTTCCTATGGGTACGGAATGTACCATGCCTCCGGGCATCCTTGCCTGCAACTAATAAGATAGACAACGTTGGCTGAGACACATGAGTACCTGCCATGTACAATGTGGGAGGTATCCCCACGCGTAATGCTGGTATCCATGTCCAAACTCTGATCCGTCTTGAAGCGTCCACCGTGACAGGGTTGTATGGAGTTGTCCTGAGAGCCGGGCAGCTTGCTACGAACAACGATCTGTTTGAGGTTTGGTGGTGTTTAAAGGCGTGTAGTGGAGGTGTGGGGAAGGTCTTGGTGAGGTGCTCATCCTCATTGATAATATGTTGCAGGTCACAAAGAACACGCATAATTTTTCAGTACCTGGGAAGTACTGAACAACGAAGGGTACCCTGTCAGTTGCAGCGTGTGTCTGTCTCCTGAGGACGTCATTACGGTTCCTTGCTGTGGCACATCGGAACTGGCAGTCGATGAGTTGAGCATCGTACCCCGTTCTTGTGAGGGCATCCTTGAGTCCTTCCAGGTGTCCGTCAAGTTCCTCCTCATCTGAACAGATCCGGTGTATGCGTGGGACCTGTCCAGAGGGGATGGTTGTTTTCATTTGTTTTGGATGGAAGCTGGAGAAGTGTAGCATTGCGAGGTTGTCTGTGGGTTTGCGGTAGATGTTCTGATTGGACAGCTTTTATCGGATACGTGCTGTGACCGGAGTCCGAATGAATCACTAATTAGGGCGGTAGACAGGGATGTAAATGGAATAGGAGTGGGGGAACGGGAATCAGTTATGGGGTAATTCGAAACCTGAATTAAAAGAGGAGGTAAAAGTGCACAATTCAGGATAGATTATTAAAATCTCCATCACAGACATAAATAGGATAAAGTATCTCGAAATGATTAACAAACAAACTTTGAGCACACTGGAGAACGAATGACATTGAGAGGAGGGATGGTTAATACAGAACTGACAGTGTTATGTGTGAATGCATGCAGTATAATGAATTCGTGACCCAGATCGAAATTGGCATGTATGACGTGATGGGCATCACGGAGACATGGCTGCAAGGGGGTCAGGATTGGGAACTAAATATTCAAGGATATGTACCCTATCCAAAAGATACGCAGGTGGGCTGACGAGGTGAGGTTTCCTTATTAGTAAGAAATGAAATTAAATCAATAGCAAGAAATAACATAGGGTCAGATGGTGTAGAAACTGCATGGGTAAAATTGAGGAAGCACAATGTTAAAGCAACCACAGTTGGAGTCTTATACAGGCCGACAAACAGTAGTGAGGAGCTAGGCCATCAGATACATCAGGAGATAGAAAAGATGTGTAGGAAAGGCAAGGTTACAGTGATCATGGGCGATTTCAATATGCAGGGGGACTGGGAAAATCAGATTGGTAGTGGATTATAAGAAAAGCAATTCATGGAATGTCTACAAGATGTTTTTTTTAGTAGCTTGTGGTGCAGTCCACGAGGGAACAGGCAATACTGGTTTTAGGTTTTAGGCAGACTAGATAAGGGAGCTTAAACTGAAGGAAGCAGCGATCATAACATGGCTGAATTTATCCTGCAATTTGAGAGGCAGAAGATAGAGTCAGAGGCAACAGTACTTCAGCTGAACAAGGGCAACTGCAGAGGCATAAGGGAGAAGCTGGGTAGAATTGACTGGGAGAGTAGCCTGGCAGAAAAGACAATAGAAAAGCAATGGCAGGAGGCTCTAAGAGTAACTTAGGAGACACAGCAGAGATTCATTGCAAGGAGAAAGAGGCATAGTACAAGGAGGATGAGGCAACTATGGCTGACGAGTGAACTCAGGGATAGCATCAAAGCAAGAGAGAGAAACATATAATGTGGTGAAGGACAGTGTGAAAACAAAGTATTGGGAAGCTTACAAAGAACAACAGAGGGCAACAAAAATGTATAAGGAGGGGGAAAATTAAATAAGTGGGTAAGCTAGCCACTTAGATATATAAAGTGCAAAAGAGAGACAAAAGTAGATAATGGAAATGATGCCAGAGAGGTAGTGGCAGGGAACAAAGGAATGGCTGAGCAACTTTGCGTCAGTCTTCACAGTGGAAGACACGATTAATTTCCCAAAAATTCAACAGAGTGAGGGTAAGAACGGAGTATGGTGGTTATCACCAAAGAGAACGGGTTAGAAAACTGAATGGACAGAATGCAGATAAATTATCTGGACCAGATGGACTACACCCAAGCCTTGTAAGGGAGATAGCTGAAGGTGTAGTGCTAGCATTAGTTGTGATCTTTCAGGAATGACTAGAACCAGGAACGGGAAAAGTGGACTGGAAAATCGCTAGCGTGACACCCCATTTAGCAAGGGATTCAGGCATAAGACAGAAAATTACAGACTGATTAACCTAACCTCAGTTGTGGGTAAGATCCTGAAATCCATCATGAAGAATGTGATTTCTGAATACTTGGATGTAGATGGTAAACTAGGGCAGAGTTAGCATGGTTTCATCAAGGGGAGGGCATGCCTGAAAAAACCGCTAGAATATTTTGAGGAAGTACTGAGCAGATTAGGAGAACCAATTGATGTTATCTACCTACACCTCAAGATGTCATTTGACAAATTGCTACGCTGGAGGTTATTGAGAAAGGGGACCCATGGTGTCAGCGGCAACGTGCGAGCATCGATTGAAGCTAGCAGAAAGTAAGGGTAAAATGTGTCTTCTCACTATGGCAGTCAGTGACAAGCATTGTTTCACAAGGCTTAGTGTTGGGAGCACCAAATTTCACATGATACAGTTAATGATCTAGATGAAGGAACTGAGGGCACTTTGGATAAGTTTTAGTATTAAAATCACCAGAGTGCGGAAATAGGCCTTTTGGCAAAATAAGTTCACACCAACCCTCCGAAGAGTAACCCAAGCAGACTGATAACGTAATTTATGGGCAATTCAGAATACCCATTTCACCTAATCTGCGAATGTTTGGACTGCAGGAGGAAACCAGAACACCGACAGGGAACCCATGCAGATATGGGGAGGATGTGCAAACCCCAAACTGGTAGTCATCCGAAGTGAGAATCGAACCTGGGTCCCTGGCAGTGTACTAACCACCAAGCTACCGTGCCACCCACAGCCTGAGTTCAGACAGTGCAAAGACATAAAGAATGTCAGATAGCATTGAAGAGGAGGAGAGCTTGCAGAAAGGTGCTCCACCGATTCTCCTCAACGGATCAATGTTATTTGGAGAAAGCGGGAGAGTGATATTGAGAAGCTTATCAGCTATGATCAAATGGCGGAGCAGACCCAATGGGCTGAAAGGCCAAATTTCTGCTCCTATGTCTTCTGGTCTTATGGTTAATGTTGGTTGTCCTCATCCCTCATTATAGATGCGACATTATTCTGACGTTATGATTTATGAAGAGGCCCGTTCCAATTCTGTTGACTGCCAATGTCATTATCTCTCCCTCCAGTCACAGCAACCATTTCCACCAATTCCTCTGTCTCCTCCCCACTGTCATAATCACACTGTAATTGAAGTCCAATAAATGATACTTCATCATAGTTCATTGACATCAATAACATCAACAGCATGACCCTCACTTGCCCCTTCTGATCCTCGAATACCAATCTGAATTGTATTTGTCACGTACAATTCTCTGTTAACATATCCATGCACTCTGCCTGTTATAATCCATGTTTTCAGAATCTGTGAACATTAGACTTGAATGTTCCAACAATGGACAGGAGTTTATCCTTGGGTCTTACTTTATTTCTCAGTCTTGGATATCATTAGCATGGCGGATCCAGGAAATCCTTTGGATTATTCAAGGTGGTTACTATCCCATCCTCACTATAGTTGGTGTTCCTAGTAAGTCATTCTCTGTGACTGTTAAACTGGGTTAAACTGAAGTTCTGCTCATGATATGTAAATTTTAGAAAAGGGAAATCACTGTCTTCGGTTCCAATCAAAAATTACTTTCCTTATATAATATATAAAGCAAATTGCTATTTACAAATTACTCACAGATATGCCAGAAGGAACCAGACTGTTCTCAAACTCCATAATCCTTTCTGTCCTGCACAAATTTTCATTATCATATCCTCCCCACCCACCAGTCCTGTCTAATGCCACCATTATGATATCCCAGTCGTCTCCTCAGCCTCAGTGCAATTCCTGAACGAACCATCGTTTGTGATTTTGTTAAATCCGATACAGCTGTTTCTTCAAGTCTCTTCAAACCACATGCCAATTACAAAATAATTGCACTTGAGATGTTTAACTTGTTCTCTGCACAGAATCTGTCAGATGTAAGACAGTGTATAGTACTCAAGTCATAGACTCTTAACCTACTCCCATCGAATAATAATCCATTGATATCTCATGAAGGAATTCGACATAACTAAACTTATCATTTGTGAGAAAAAGCTCATCTGCTTGCCTCATGTCCTTTTGAGAAGGCAATAGGTCATCCTTGCCTGGTCAGGTCTCCGTGTGACTGCAATCCCACAGCAATGTAGTTTACTCTTTACTGTCGTGTGGAACAGCTGAACCAGCCACTCAGTTTTACATCGGTACAACATGCTGGCCTGACCAGGGCTGCACACATCCCGTGAGGGAAGAACAATGGAAAGATAGCTCCTTCCTCTGCCTGTTTGCCATATTCCGACAGCTCATTTCCATTCAGGTAGATGACCATTCCTTGTTTTAGGTGTATTCTATATCTTTGAAGTTCTTCATAAGAGTGATGTTCATCTCCATGTTTGGTGTTGGCTTTATTGATGTTGATGTACAGACGTAAGGAACTTGTAAATGTCACGCCAGTCTCAGGGCATAGAGAAGGAATGGCTTTTTCACACCACAGGAAAGAAACAGAGACGGAAAAGTGAGGGAATTCAATTATTGTGATCATCTCTGAGAGTGTTGTTGAGGCAGTATTTAGGGTATTGTGGGCAGATTTTCTCTCCGTTTTAAGGAATGATCTCCACGTCACAGAGAGAGTGTGAAATAGTATCAACAGACTAATCACTGGGATCATGGTACCATGAGGAGTGAGTGAAGATTAATCTGTAGCGCTGTGAGAGAATAAGAGGCATTGAAACTTGAGGGAATGGACAATCACTCATTATGTTCTAAACAGACACTATGAACGTGATAAATTCCACATTTTGTTTTTTGTTACTCGGATTATAATTCTCGACAGTTTAAATGCCTCTGAGAACGTTTCCCCTACTTCAGCTCCACTCTCCATGTCGATTGACAGAGACAGGTTCAGGCTTTGCATACAGTCTCCCCCTATATTAATACAGTGCATTTGGTGTGTGATTCTGTACTGAACGGCATGTTATCCACAATCCCGACAGCAGCCTCAATACCTTCACTCTAAAACAGTTAACTATTCCCAACAGCTTCTGTCCTTGATGGAGAGCATGGGCCTGTCTTCTCGGAGGTAGAATATGCCTCCTTGAGACATCGCACAAAATATTTGGCTTCTCTTCTCACTACCAGGATACCATGTTAAAATAGCACACGTTCCACATGCAATGGGGTCATGAGGAATCTCATGGAGCCATCTTTGAGTGCAGTCTCTGCTCCATTGCTTTGTTACGTTGGATCATCAATTACACCCTCCTATTCCTGAATAAGCCCTGGAGGAGATGAATGTTCTCGCCCTGGTCGCATGGAAAACGTTTAATGGTCTGATTGGATTTTGCACGTTCCTGTTTAGCAGTTAGATGCACTGACCAGACTGCTTCATTTCCTGTGGAACAGGCAGAAGTTTTAAATGGTTTGTCCCTCTTCTTGTTCATTCGTTTTGATGGTCTGAATAACTCCCACTTGCCTATGTGCAACCACCTTGAGATGCTGAATGAGCTCCTCTTTTAACTGTGGGAATGTGCAGTGTCTGACCGTGTTGTTACATGAATGTTACCGACACTTTCACAGAACAAGCCTGAATATTGTCTGGGTCTTGCTGCATATGGACACAGACTGGTTCAGAAGCTGACAGTGGACAAAGTGTTCTGAATATTGCCTGATCTTCAGTGACCATCACAACTTCTGGTCTTATGGTGGAGGAAAGGATTGATGCAGCAGCTGGAGCTGTTTGTGCTAAGGAAGCTCCCCGAAGGATCTCCTGAAGTGATGTCCTGGGACTGAAAGGATTGATGTCCACAAACCAAACATATCTTCCGTTGTGCTATGGATGACCCCAAACAGAGGAGGTATTGTGGCTGATGCCCACTAAATTTAATTTAGTCAGCGTTCCTTGATACCATCCTGAGCCAACTCCTGCCTTGATGTCAGGGTCTGTCACTCTTAGCTGGGCTCTTGTGTTCATCTCTTTTGAACATATCAATAGGATATGTTCCTATTGTGTCTGTGTGGGGAGTGTTTTCTTCTCACAGAGGGTAGTGAATGTCTGGAACTATCTGAACTGAGAGTCCAGGGAGCTTGATAACTGAAAGTATTTGCAGAGGATGTAGATTTTTTTTTACCCACTATCATTGAGTTGAAGGGTGTGAAGAATTGGGAATTGAATGGAGTTGATGCCAACAGTGGATCAGCCATGATGGTGTACAATGGCACAGCAGGATTGACTGGCCGAATTACCTCATCCTGTTCCTTATGAGCTCATATCCTGTAACTGGAAAGTTAATGGTTGTAATTTTCCTGAATGTTGCAGTCAGAGAGAGCAAAGTATTTGGTGTATCATCTCTGAGCGATGTCTGTGGGCTGTATTCACAGTGAATCTGGGTCCACGACATGACCAACAAATGAAACACAAGTTGCAGAGAGGAGGCTCTCTGTAAAGAGACCAGAGGCGTCTTTCGAACCCACAGTGGATTTCCAACTAACATTTTCCAACCCACACCAAGCTGTGTGTGTCAATCTGGAGGGACTGAATGATATCATATGTAACTGTGTACCAGGTATTTGGAGCAAGTGGCCTCCATCTACTCCTGTGCTGGGCTGAATAGAACACTGAAACATTTTAGTGAGGAGCAGGAGTGGGTTATTAGCCACTTTTCCACTGCTATGCCAGGCACTAAGTTCGTGGCTGATCTGGTTGTGGTCTCAGAAGCACTTTTCTGTACTCACCATTTTCCTTCATTCAATTCTCTGTTCAATGCAAACACCTAGACATCACAAACTTCTGGGAAAGGGAATTCCAACTTGTACAGCGCTTAAAGAATTTCTCATTCGTTTTCCAACCAATGTTACAGGGTCACCGATTCCTTTTGCAGTCACACTTCTCCACTGGTTACACCAAATTTCAAAGTTTAGTGATAAGGCCAATAATATTAGTGTCAGCCTGGCTCATCTTCGACAAAAATGTCACAAACACACAAACGTGTAGTTGCAAGCACACATGAGCACACACATTTTAAGACAAAACAGAAAAAATGAAAACTTTCCAGAGTTTCATAATGGCTGAACTCGTAACAAATGGAAAGATGACAGAATATCCCAAATGTTATTCTGTCCTCTGAAGTTCTTCCGCTCACACAAGCTGCTGGTAATGGGATATCTCCCCTGAACAGATGGATTTGGTTCAATTCACTTTGCGTCAGATAGTGGAAAGATGCCAAAGAATCTTTTATCAGGAAACTCCCACGATTGGTAAAGATGACGCAGGATTTTTTTCTCTTGTCAGGCAGAACAAAATGAGAGGGGGGGGGGGGGGGCGGGGGCACTACGCTGCTGCCTCTGAGGCAGGTAATATTTTTCTCCCTCCCTGTGCTAAAGTATGCAATAATGCCAACTGAACACCAAAAAGGACGATGTGTGATTTCCTTGAACATTCTCTGGAATGGATGATAAGGTATATACGCAAATGCATCATTACCACTGTTATACATTGTGCCTTTCCTTAGCAACAACAAAAAAACAAAATCCCAGTTGTATAATTTGATGGCATGTTTACATGTGTCTGCATAATTTTAAGAAATCGGTTGATGTCTTCATTATATCCACGTTAAAATCAATTTTACGACAGAGTGTGAAGCCCTTCGTTGTGTTTCTGTTCACCAAGCTGGGAATTTGTGTTGCAGACGTTTCGTCCCCTGTCTAGGTGACATCCTCAGTGCTTGGGAGCCTCCTGTGAAGCTCTTCTGTGATGTTTCTTCCGGCATTTATAGTGGTTTGTCTCTGCTGCTTCCGGTTGGCAGTTCCAGCTGTCCACTGCAGTGGCCGGTGTATTGGGTCCAGGTCAATGTGCTTATTGATTGAATCTGTGGGTAAGTGCCATGCCTCTAGGAATTCCCTGGTTGTTCTCTGTTAGGCTCGGCGAACAGAATCATAACAACGAGCAGAAAGTGAGGTCTGCAGACGCTGGAGATCAAAGCTGAAACTTTATTGCTGGAACAGCACAGCAGGTCAGGCAGCATCTAGGGAACAGAAGATTCGACGTTTCGGGCACATGCCCTTCTTCAGGAATGAGCAGAGAGTGTTCAGCAGGAGAAGATAAAAGGTAGGGAGGAGGGACTTGGAGGAGGGGCGTTGGAAATGTGATAGGTGGAAAGAGGTCAAGGTGAAGGTGATGGGTCGGAGTAGGGTTGAGGCGGAGAGGTCAAGAAGAAGACTGCAGGTCAGGAAGGCGGTGCCGGGCTGGAGGGATTCGGCTGAGACAAGGTGGGGGGAGGGGGGATGAAGAAACTGGTGAAGTCCAAGTTCATCCCCTGTGGTTGGAGGGTTCCCAGTCGGAAGATAAGACGCTCCTCCTCCGACCGTCGCGTTGTTGTGGTTTGGCGGTGGATGAGTCCAATGACCTGCATATCCTCGGTGGAGTGGGAGGGGGAGTTGAAATGCTGTGCTACAGGGTGGTTGGGTTGGTTCGTCCGGGTGGCCCAGAGGTGCTCTCTGAATCGCTCCGCAAGTAGGCGGCCTGTCTCCCCAATATAGAGGAGGCAACACCGGCTGCAGCGGATGCAGTAGATAATGTGGGTGGAGGTGCAGGTGAATCTGTGGCGGATATGGAAGTTTCCTTTGGGGCCTTGGAGAGAAGTGAGGGGGGAGGTGTGGGCGCAAGTGTTGCACCTCCTGCGGTTGCAAGGGAAGGTGCCGGGAGTGGAGGTTGGGTTGGTGGGGGGTATGGATCTGACAAGGGAGTCGCGGAGGGAGTGGTCTCTACGGAAAGCTGATAGAGGAGGGGAGGGAAATATATCCTTGGTGGTGGGGTCCGTTTGGAGGTGGCGGAAGTGACGGCGGATGATGCGCTGTACATGGAGATTGGTGGGGTGGAAGGTGAGGATCAGTGGGGTTCTGTCCTGGTGGCGGTTGGAGGGGCGGGGCTCAAGGGCGGAGGAGCGGGAAGTGGAGGAGATGCGGTGGAGGGCATCGTCGATCACGTCGGGGGGGAAATTGCGGTCCTTGAAGAAGGAGGCCGTCTGTGTTGTGCGTATTTTGAACTGGTCCTCCTGGGAGCAGATGCGGCGGAGACGAAGGAATTGGGAGAATGGGATGGCGTTTTTACAGGGGGCGGGGTGGGAGGAGGTGTAGTCCAGGTAGCTGTGGGAGTCGGTCGGTTTGTAGTAGATGTCCGTGTTAATTCGGTCATCTGAGATAGAAACAGAAAGGTCTAGGAAGGGGAGGGAGGAGTCCGAGACTGTCCAGGTGAATTTGAGGTCGGGGTGGAAGGTGTTAGTGTAGTGGATGAACTGTTCAACCTCCTCGTGGGAGCACGAGGTAGCGCCGATACAGTCATCAATGTAGCGGAGGAAAAGATGGGGGGTGGGGCCAGTGTAGTTGCGGAAGATGGATTGTTCCACATACCCTACGAAGAGGCAGGCATAGCTGGGGCCCATGCGGGTGCCCATGGCTACTCCTTTTGTTTGGAGAAAGTGGGAGGATTGGAAAGAAAAGTTGTTCAGGGTGAGGACCAGTTCAGTCAGTCGAAGGAGGGTGTCGGTGGAAGGGTACTGGGTGGTACGGCGGGAAAGGAAGAAGCGGAGTGCTTTGAGTCCTTCGTGATGGGGGATGGAGGTGTACAGGGACTGGATGTCCATGGTGAAGATGAGGCGTTGGGGACCGGGGAAGCGGAAATCCTGGAGGAGGTGGAGGGCGTGGGTGGTGTCACGGACGTAGGTGGGGAGTTCTTGGACTAATGGGGACAGGACCGTGTCGAGGTATGCCGAGATGAGTTCGGTGGGGCAGGAGCAGGCTGAGACGATGGGTCATCCGGGGCAGTCAGGTTTGTGGATTTTGGGCAGGAGGTAGAAACGGGCGGTGCGGGGTTGTGGTACTATGAGGTTGGAGGCGGTGGATGGGAGGTCCCCTGAGGTGATGAGGTTATGGATGGTCTGGGAGATGATGGTTTGGTGGTGGGGGGTGGGGTCATGGTCAAGGGGGCAGTAGGAGGAGGTATCTGCGAGCTGGCGTTTGGCCTCAGCGGTGTAGAGGTCGGTGCGCCAAACTACTACTGCGCCTCCCTTGTCAGCTGGTTTGATGGTGAGGTTGGGGTTGGAACGGAGGGAGTGGAAGGCTGTGCGTTCCGAGGGTGAGAGGTTGGAGTGGGTGGGAGGGGTGTGGGAGTTCAGGTAGCGGTTAATATCGTGGCGGCAGTTTGCAATAAAGAGGTCGAGGGCAGGTAGGAGGCCAGCAC
This sequence comes from Chiloscyllium plagiosum, assembly GCF_037043375.1. Lineage (NCBI taxonomy): Eukaryota > Metazoa > Chordata > Chondrichthyes > Orectolobiformes > Hemiscylliidae > Chiloscyllium > Chiloscyllium plagiosum. The sequence goes on from NW_028270160.1 coordinate 70,238,028, forward strand.
GGGGTGTCCAGGTGGACGGGGTGTGTTGGAGGTGGGAGAAGGGGTCGTCAGAGGGTGGGTGAGGGTCTTGATTGAAAAAGAAGGCGCGGAGGCGAAGGCGGCGGAAGAATCGTTCAATGTCACTCCGTGTATTGAATTCATTGACCCGAGAACGTGTGGGAACGAAGGTGAGACCCCTCCTGAGGACTGATCTCTCATCCTCAGAGAGGGGCAGGTCCGGAGGGATGGTGAACACACGGCAGGGCGGGGAGCTAGGACCTGGTGTGGGACTGGAGCTGGATGTGGGGGCGGGGTTAGGCCTGGGGGCGGGGACAGAGGTCGGCGGGGGGGCGGGGTTAGGCGCGGTGACGGGACTCGGCCGGGGAGCGGGGTTAGGCGCGGTGACGGAACTGGGCCGGGGGGCGGGGTTAGGCGCGGTGACGGAACTCGGCCGGGGGGCGGGGTTAGGCGCGGTGACGGAACTCGGCCGGGGGGCGGGGTTAGGCGCGGTGACGGAACTGGGCCGGGGGGCGGGGTTAGGCGCGGTGACGGAACTCGGCCGGGGGGCGGGGTTAGGCGCGGTGACGGACAACGAGCACCCGAGCTGCAAATATTCTCGCAAACTTTGAAGCCCTGCTGCCAATTGAAACCAGACACACAGAAACAAAATCACCTCGCCTCATAGTCTGTAAAAGTGTGAGTGACAAAGAACGACGAAATCCCACTATTTATAGAAAACAATAACAGTTTATTCTTTAACTCGAAGAAAAAAAAAGAACGTCGATTTTCCTATGAATCTCCCTCTGTCGGTTTTCCTGGGTCCTTTCTTCGGTCTTCTGCTGCACAGATTTCATAGAAACAGGTACCTTTCAGAGAGCGATTCTGCAGGCAGTCTGCATTAGTGCTCTTTGCTGCTCTGACTAACTGTTCAAAATGCCCGCTTTTATACCACAAAACATCAAATTGTCTCATTGGTTTTATATCATTAAAATTAAATTCAATAATACTCAGCTCAGTTATTTGTTTCAGCCAAACCTTTCAGCACACTTTGTGCTTGTTAAGTCCTTGCCAACTTTCACACTCTTTAAAAGGTACAGTACCCGCCTATGCATTCATAACAATCAATACATTTTATTTTTTAAAATGTATTCCGTAGTTTTAAACACTCTAACAAGAGAAAATATGTATCCAGCTGATTTTTCTCAAAATCGTGTACGTTTCAAAAAAGATTTCGCATCCAATACATAAACTGATAATTCTTCATATCCCAGGAACGTGTGTACAGGGAGGAGGAGAGGCATGTTTCGGGCACGTTCCTGATGAAGGGCTGATGCCCGAAACATTGGATTTCCTGCTCCTCTGATGCTGCCTGACCTGCTGTGCATTTCCAGTGCAACACGTTTCGACTCTGACCTCCAGCATCTGCAGTCTCGCTGTCCAGATGCAGTGAACAATTCTGCGACTAGACCCGATACCCTTTCCCAGAAACAACATCATTTCAAACCACTTGCTACATCTGCAGACTAACTTCATGGATAGGAGCAGCAGTTGACCATTCGGCTGCACCATTCAGAATGCTCATGTCTGATCCGAGTGTGTCTGACCATCCATCTCCGGTCTGTTCCCAATAAACATTGACTCTCCTGTCCAGGAAAGATCACTCGAGCTCAGCCTTGAATATCTTCAATAATCGCGTCTTTACTGCTCTCCGAGGAATAGGGCACCACAGATAGCACAACACGAAAGGGAAAGGAACGATTTTATTTCATGGCAGGACCGATTATTTTAAAACTGTGTTAACCTAACATCAAATTGTCACCTTTTTGGAAACATATGGACAGTTTAATTAGGAATAGACGTGTCCAACATTACCACTGACTCCTTCCCTGCTCCTGTCCCAGGAAGAGAATACCAGATAGCATAACACCACACGAGCATTAAAAAAAGGAGCAGAATGAGGCCATTCGGCCCATCGAGACTGAATGTCATTTAATAATGGCTGAGAGGTTTCTCAACATCATTCTCCTGACTTCTCTCTGTAACCCTTGGTACCCTTATTCATCAAAAACCTATCTATCTCTGGCTTATAGACTCAAGTGTATGTGTTTCTTTGCGTCTGTCTGCATGCGCATCTTTTTGTTCATGTGTTTGCGTGTCTGTGTATTTGTGTGTATACATTTGTTCTTCCGTGTATTAGCCTCTGCGTTTTATCTGTTTAAGTCTGTTTGTGTGTGACTGTGTATGTCTCTGTATACGTCTACATGTGTGCGGGTCCGGCTCAGTGCATGTGCTGTGAGTGTTAGTATATTGGCGTGTTTACATATGTCTCTAAGTAATTCTGTGTCTGCATCTTTCTGCAATGGGATATTTGTTGTTTTGGGAGGGAGAGAAGTAGCAGAACAGACGGAGCGGTTAAAGTGAGTACTGCCCTCCACAGAACATTGTTTCTTATTCAGTTGTTTGGATGTGGATATCACAGAATCTCCATACGATTCACTCAGTCCACTTCGGCTCATGCTAGAGTCCTGCCAACATGGCGGGGAGAGGAGGGAAAGGGAACGGATATTGGACACGCCACCACCCGGCTTGGCCCTTTTTGTCTTGTTCCAGGCTTTTTATCCTGGAATGGGAGAAAGGGAAGTGGGGAATGATATGTTCGTACTGTTGTAGGTGGGGGAGAGCGTTGCTGAATGGTGAGGTATCTGAAGGGAGTCAGTCCACAGTGCAGAATCCATAAGATGTTATTGGTGTGGAGTTATTGCATAGGCGACAGACAAAATGATGGAAGGAAGCTGCTGAATTCAAGTTAGAGTGGTTGTACAAGAAGTTTATTTGGAGATAGAGCGTGAGCCTTAGAACATAGAGCATAGAAAAATACAACGCAGTACAGGCCCTTTGGCCCTCGATGTTGCACCGATCCAAGCCCACCTAACCTACACTAGCCCACTATCCTCCATATGCCTATCCAATGCCCGCTTAAATGCCGATAAAGAGGGTGAGTCCACCACTGCTACTGGCAGGGCATTCCATGAACTCACGACTCGCTGAGTAAAGAACCTACCCCTAACATCTGTCCTATACCTACCACCCTTAATTTAAAGCTATGCCCCCTCGTAATAGCTGACTCCATACGTGGAAAAAGGTTCTCATGGTCAACCCTATCTAAACCCCTTATCATCTTGTATACCTCTATCAAGTCACCCCTAAACCTTCTTTACTCCAATGAAAACAGCCCCAAGTGTCTCAGCCTTTCCTCATACGATCTCCCTGCCATACCAGGCAACATCCTGGTAAACCTCCTCTGCACCCGTTCCAGTGCCCCCACATCCTTCCTATAGTATGGCGACCAAAACTGCACACAATACGCCAGATGCGGCCGCACCAGAGTCTTATACAAATGCAACATGACCTCAGGACTCCGGAACTCAATTCCTCTACCAATAAAAGCCAGTACGCCATATGCCGTCTTCACCGCACTATTTTCCTGGGTGGCAACTTTCAGAGATCTGTGTACATGGACAAGATCCCTCTGCTCGTCCACACTACCAAGTATCCGATCATTAGCCCAATATCCCATCTTTTTGTTACTCTTACCAAAGTGAATCATCTCACACTTACCTATATTTAACTCCATTTTGCCACCTTTCTGCCCAGCTCTGCAGCTTATCTATATCTCGCTGTAACCTGACACATCCTTCCTCACTGTCAACAACTCCACCGACTTTCGTATCATCCGCAAACTTGCTCACCCAACCTTCTAGCCCCTCCTCCAGATCATTTATAAAAATGACAAACAACAATGGTCCCTAAACAGATCCTTGCAGAACACCGCTAGTAACCGCTAGTTCCTTGCTCAGCGGTAGGTGCTATAAGAGATATACAGTGAGTTTGAGGGAGCAGAGAGAATATAGTGACGCTTATCCTGGCAGAACGAGGGTACAGAATGTCCTGTATTGCTGGACATTTCTTCAGATCATCTCAGCGTCGAGGTGAGCCTCAATGAACGTCTTCTCTTCGTCTGTCACTAATAATGCCACCGACCCTGTCCCTCAGATCCCACAGAATCGGTTTGGTAGAATCTTAGCAATGAGAAACAAGCATTGGTGTGTTCTGCCGTGCAAAATTGTCGTGCAAATTTTGTATGTCTTATGCTGTGGAAAATTCGTATTGTTGGTGCTGCAGTAATACTGAATTATCTCACGTTACATCTAAACTGCGGAAGCTAAGTGACCGCTAATGCTGTGAAAAATAAATTCCAGAAGTGTGTATCAGGTAGCTTGAAGAGTGTGTTGTGATCCAAACTAGAGACAAGGTTAGTTTGGATTTGGTGATGTATGCTCAGAAGGATTAATTAATAACCTTGTTCTGAGGAAATGTGACATTAATATGTTGCATTTTACACGGCATCTGCATATAATATCGAATGTTGAACATGATGGTCAAACATTATGGAAGCCTGGAGGCTGGAGGATCAAGTTCACTCCATTGAATTGGGAAAGTACAATATGGCATTCAGTGGGAGACAAGCAATGGTTGTTGGCGTCATAGAGTCCTCAAGCACAGAGGCAGACCCTTTGTTCCAAACCGGTCCATTCCGACCAAAATGTGCATTCACACAAACCCCGTCTCCCTGCCATTGCCCCGTTTCCATCTAATCCTTTTCAATCCGTGTATTTGTCCAAATTCGTTTTAAATGTTATTAATGTAAACCCCTCAACCACTGGCTGCTCATTCCATATGTGCACCAGCCTCTGCGAAAAAAAAGTTGCCCCTCAGGTTACCTTTAATTCTTTCCCCTCTGACATTAAACTGATGCCCTTTAGTCTATGATTCACAACACTGGGAAAAAGATTGAGTGCATTCGCCCTATCTAGTCTCTCATGATCTTATATACTTCTGTAATATATCTTCTCAGTCTTGTACACTCTAAAGAAAAAAATCTAGCCTGTCCAAACTCTCCCTATCATTCACCTATTGAGTACTGGCGATATCCTTGTGAATTTCTTGTGAACTCTTTCCAATTTCATCACATACTCATGGAGCAAATTGAACAAAACCGAACACAGTATTCCAAGCGCAGCCTCACCACCATCCTGTATAACTGCAATGTAACTCCCCAACTTCGATGTTCAATTCCCTGACTAATGAAGGCCAGTATGCCAAAAGCATTCCTCACTGCCGTCTACCTGTGACTCTACTTTGAGAGAACCGTGCACCTGAATTCCAAGGGCCCTCTGTTGCACTGCACTCCTTCAGGCCCAACCATTCACCATGAAACTCCTACATTGATTGGATTTTCCAAAATTCAAGACCTCACATTAATCTATATTTTACTCCATTTGCCATTTCTCGACCAACTACCCCAGCTGATCAAGGTCCTAATTCAATTTCTGATAACCTTCCTCACTATACACGATACCGCCTATTTTAGTGACATCAGCAAAATTACGAATCATGCTTTGTACATTCTCAACAAAATCATTGATAGAGATAACAGCAATGGTCCCAGCACAGGCCCCTGAGGCACTCCACTTGCCACAGGCCTCAGTCCGACAAGCATCCTTCCACTATTACACTCTGCTATCTAACATCAAATCAATTGTGTGTTCAGTTTTCCAGCTCCCTCTGGATTCCATCTGATCGAACATTTCAGAGCAGCCTATCATGTGGAACCTTGGGGCGACGCGGTGGCTGAGTGGTTAACATTGCTGCCTCACAGCGCCAGGGACCTGGATTCAATTCCCGCCTCAGGCAACTGACTGTTTGGAGTTTGATCATTCTCCCGTGTCTGCGTGGATTTCCTGCGAGTGTTCTGGTTTCCTCTCACAGTCCAAAGATGTGCAGGTTACGTGAATTGGTCATGCTAAATTGCCCGTAGTGTTAGGTGCATTAGTCAGGGTGGGATGCTCTTCGGAGGGGTCGTGTGGGTTCCCACACTGTAGGGAATCTAATCTAATCTAAATGCCTTTCTGAAATCTATGTAGACTACGTTTGTCACCCTACCCTCGTCTATATTCCTGGTCAGTTCATCAAAGAACTCTAAACAATAGTAGTCATGATTCGGAGATGCCGGTGTTGGACTGGGGTGTGCAAAGTTAAAAATCACACAACACCAGGTTATAGTCCAACAGATTTAATTGGAAGCACACTTGATGAAGGAGCATCGGTCCGAAAGCTAGTGTGCTTCCAATTAAACCTGTTGGACTATAACCTGGTGTTGTGTGATTTTTAAATTTAAAAAATAGTAAATTGCGATCTTCCATGCACAAAGCCGTGCTGACTGCACCGTGATTTTCCAAATTTATGTGTATCTTATCACAGAGTCTTCTCAAGTAACATACCTATCACATTTGTGAAGCTAATTGGTTTCTTGTTCCCATGTTCTTCGTTGCAGCTCTTCTTGAATAAGTGCACAACATTCGCTCCCCACCAGCCTTCGGTGACTTCACCTGCGGCTAACGATGATGCAAAATTATCAGCCAGGGCTCCCGCACTTTCTTCTCTCTCTGATTGCTGTATTCTTGGATATATCTGGTCAGGGCCTGGAGATCTATAGAAATAGTGCATAGTCTGAAAAATACATATTTTTAAAGGTACAATTACCAAAGAAAGGGCAAGTGATTTAATGATGGTTCCCATAACAAATCAAAAATTATATTAATCATAGGAAGTGACTTCAGGATAATTTCAGACATTGTGAAAACGTGAGAATACTCAGCAATTTGTCTCTATGGAGTTTCCAATGCTCCCCCTGTCTCCGTTGGTTTCCTCCGGATGCTCCGGTTTCTTCCCACAATCCAAAGATCTGCAGGTTAGGTGAATTGGCCATGCTAAATTGCTCCATAATGTTTAGGGATGTGTACCTTCGGTGCATTAGTCTGGTGTAAACGTAGAATTGTATGGAAATGGGTCTGCGTGGGTTACTCTTCGAAGGGGCAGTGTGGAACTGCTGG